>NW_027672637.1:0-324333 GCF_964165515.1 Mesoplodon bidens | reverse complement strand
AATTTTTTGGTCGATATGTGACCCCAGGATTTGTTTTCAGGGCAGGTGTCATTTACAGGCCTGCAATGATTTTGAATATCAACTGACCTTTAGCGCTGGGATTAAAGCTGCTGTTGTGTGAAACGGCCACAAGGTGGCAGCAGTTCTCTCTTTCAAATCAGGTTATTAGTGCAACAGAGCCTCAATGGAAGTCTTGTTCTAGATTGGAATTTAGAATGGAATGTGCCAGGAGAAAGCCCCTCAAGTTTGTCTCACTACTTCTTGTTCGTGTTTTTAATTTAATTTTTTATTTTTTATTACAGCAAGTTTGATTACAATGCTTGGCTTGTTGTAGGTGTGGAAGATGTGGTTCTTTTACACATATACAGATGTCTGTTCTTCCTGGGATCCTTTGCCCATGTACGTTAAGACAGAATGTTGAGTAGTCCTCTCTTTGTATTCTGTAGGTCTTAGGTGATTATATATGTCACCTGTGTTTGTATATGTCTGTTAACCCCAATATCGTAATGAAACCCATCCTCACACCTTTCCATTGGTGAACCATAAGTTTGTTTAATGAATCTGTGATTGCCCTTCTCCGTGGAAATATCTGCCCTGGTATCCATTTTTAGGTAACACCTATAAGTGATATGATACGATATGTGTCTTTCACTTTCTGACTTACTACAAGTCATGTGATAACCTCTAGGCTCATCTACGGTGCTGCAAATGGCATTGTGTCCTTTTTTTCCTTGGCTTCTATTCTGCTTTAGCGAGGTCCATTTTCAACACTGTGATTCCCTGAGGGTTGTGGATTAGCTGACGTGGGCAGCCTTATCCTGCCGGCCGGCCCTCCCCAGGTGTGCCTGGTTGAGGTCAATATAAACAGCGCTCCAGGCAGCAATAGCCCCTGAAGCTGTGCCTGCCTCCATATTCTTTGCCCCGTGAGCAGTCTCGGGGCTGTGCTGGTGGGAGGGAGTGAGGGGCCACAGCTTTGTTGGTGGCCCGGTGTGAGTGGAGTTCTGCTGGCCTTTCTGCAGGAGTTGCCAAGCTGCCACCTGTAAAGAAGAGGATGTGTCACCCATACCTCCCGCTGGAATTTCTCTCCGGACAGAGGTGAGGAAGGAAAAAATCAGTGGGGGCCGGGACAGGTGGGGTATCTCTGGCAGGACAATGGAAAGCTTCCGGAAGAGTGCCCTGGGCCAGGACCACCCTGGCTGGCCTGGAGGCACCAAGTTGGCCTGCGTTCTCTCGCTGTTGTGGCTCCACGGCCCTTCCTCTAGTCTTTCAAGCCCTTGTACATATTCAGGTGTTTTACCTGGGAAGGGTGGGAACAGTTCAGCAACAGCTGGCCTGGGGCTCAGCTCACCTTTGTTCAGAGATGCCTCGGCTCGGTCCCCCCGCTTTGCAATGAGGAAGCTCCTTGTGTGGGGTGTGGGTTGCTGGCTGTACGGGAGATGATTCCCCACCTCTGAACAATTTCAATATTGTTTACCGTTGGAGCAAGTGCCCTGATAGTGTTTTTCTCTGTATAACTGGTCGGTTCAGGTTTTTCTTCGTTTATGGTTCAAGTTAGCTTTTATTCCTCTTTTATGTATTTATAGATATAAGCATGGAAATAATTTATTCCTATAAATACATCTGTGTGAAGGGAAGAGCTTTTTTCTGTTTTATTTTTAAATTTTATATTTTAACATTTTGAAATTTAATTTTATTTACTTTTTTATACAGCGGGTTATTATTAGTTATGTATTTTATGCATATACATGTATACAGGTCAATCTCAATCTCCCAACTCGTCCCACCACCACCACCCCATGGCTTCCCACACTTGGTGTCCATACGTTTGTTCTCTACCTCTGTGTCTCTATTTCTTCCCTGCAAACCAGTTCATCTGTACCATTTTTTAGGTTCCACATATATGCATTAATATACAATATTTGTTTTCCCCTTTCTGACTTACTTCATTCTGTATGACTGTCTCTAGATCCATCGATGTCTCTACAAATGACCCAGATTCATTCCTTTTTATGGCCGAGTAATATTCCATTTTATATATGTACCCCATCTTTATCCATTCATCTGTCTTTGGGCGTTTAGTTTGCTTCCATTACCTGGCTATTGTAAATAGTGCTGCAATGAACATTGTGGTGAATGTGCCTTTTTGATTTATGGTTTTCTTTGGGTATATGCCCAGAAGTGGAATTGCTGGATCAGATGGTAATTCTATTTCTAGATTTTTTAAGGAAACTCCATAGTGTTCTCCATAGTGACTCTATCAATTTACATTCCCACCAATAGTGGAAGAGGGCTCCTTTTGTCCACACCCTCCCCAGAATTTGTTGTTTGTAGATTTTCTGATGATGCCGATTCTAACAGGTGTGAGGTGATACCTCATTGTAGTTTTGATTTGCATTTCTCTAATAATTAGTGCTCTTGAGCAGCTTCTCATGTGCGCCTTGGCCATCTCTGTGTCTTCTTTGAAGAAACGTCTCTTGAGATCTTCTGCCCATTTCTGTATTGGGAGGATCGTGGGATGGTCAGGCTGTGTGCTGACGCACGTGTCAGTGCCAGCGTAAGGGCCAGGAGTAGGGTACATCATAGGGTAACGTGTAGGGCTGGTGGTGGGTTTCCGTTCCGGGCTAGGGTTAGGGTTAGGGAACGGCAAGGTTTAGGGAACAGGTGAGCATAGGGACACGTGGGAGAGGCAGGCTACGTGCTGACAAACGTGTCAGTGCCAGCGTACGGGTCTGGAGTAAAGTATGGTGTAGGGCTAGTTGTGGGTTTCCATTCCGCGCTAGGGTTAGGGTTAGGGAACGGCAAGGCTTAGGGCACAGCTGAGGGTACAGAAACGTGGGAGGGTCAGGCTATGTGCTGACGCACGTTTCAGTGCCAGTGTACGGGCCAGGATTAGGGTACGGAGTAGGGTAAGGTGTAGGGCTGTTGGTGGGTTTCTGTTCCGGGTTAGGGTTAGGGAACGGCAAGGCTTAGGGCACAGGTAAGGGTACTGAAACGAGGGAGAGGCACGCTACGTGCTGACACACGGGTCAGTGCCAGCGTACGCGCCAGAATTAGGGTACGGCGTAGGGTAAGGTGTAGGGCTGGTGGTGGGTTTCTGTTCCAGGGTAGGGTTAGGGTTAGGGATCGGCAAGGCTTAGGGCACAGGTGAGGGTATGGAAACATGGGAGTGGCAGGCTACGTGCTTACACAAGGGTCAGTTCCAGTGTACGGCCCAGGAGTAGGGTACGGCGTAGGGTAAGGTGTAGGGCTGGTGGTGGGTTTCCGTTTCCGGCTAGGGTTAGGGTTAGGGAATGGCAAGGCTTAGGGCACAGGTGAGGGTACAGAAACGTGGGAGGGTCAGGCTACGTGCTGACGCAAGTGTCAGTGCCAGCGTACGGCCCAGGAATAGGGTATGGCGTAGGGTAAAATGTAGGGTTAGGGTTAGGGAACGGCAAGGCTTAGGGCACAGGTGAGGGTACGGAAACGTGGGAGGGTCAGGCTACATGCTGAAGCACGGGTCAGTGCCAGGGTGTGGACCAGGAGTAGGGTACGGCGTAGGGTAAGGTGTAAGACTGGTGGTGGGTGTCCATTCCGGGGTTTGATTAGGGTTAGGGAACGTCAAGTTTTAGGGCACAGGTGAGGGTACGGAAACGTGGGAGGGTCAGGCTACCTGCTGACGCATGGGTCAGTGCCAGCGTATGGGCCAGGAGTAGGGTACGGCGTAGGGTAAGGTGTAGGGCTGGTGGTGGGTTTCCGTTCTGGGCTAGGGTTAGGGTTAGGGAACGGCAAGGCTAAGGGCACAGGTGAGGGTACGGAAACTTGGGTGAGGCAGGCTACGTGCTGACGCACGGGTCAGTGCCAGCATACAGGCCAGGAGTAGGGTAAGGCATAGGGTATGGTGTAGGGCTGGTGGTGGGTTTCAGTTCAGGGCTAGGGTTAGGGTTAGTGAACGGCAAGGCTTAGGGCACAGGTGAGGGTACAGAAACGTGTTAGGTTCATGGTGCATGTTGATGCATGGAATAGTGTCATCGTACGCATTAGGATTAGGGTACGGCGTAGAGTAAGGTGTACGGATGGCGGTAGGTTTACATTCCGGTGTAGGGTTAGGGATAGCGAATTGCAAGGTATAGGGCACAGGTGATGGTACGGAATTGTGTTAGGTTCAGGGTACGTGTTGACTCACGGGTTAGTGTGAGCGTACGCATGAGGATTAGGGTACCGCATAGAGTAAGGTGTAGGGTTGGTGGTAGGTTTCCGTTCCAGTCTAGGGTTATGTTTAGGGACTGGCAAAGTTTAGGGCACAGGTGAGGGTACGAAACGTGTTAGGGTCAGGGTACGTGTTGATGCACAGGTTAGTGTCAGCATACGAATTAGGATTAGGGTATGGCGTAAGGTAAGGTGTAGGGTTGGTGGTAGTTTTCCGTTCCGGTCTAGGGTTAAGGTAAGGGAACGGCAAGGTTTATGGCAGAGGTGAGGGTACGGAAACGTGTTAGGGTCAGGGTACGTGTTGACGTATGGATTAGGATTAGGGTACGGCTTAGGGTAAGGTGTAGGGCTGATGGTAGGTTTCTGTTCCGGGCTAAGGTTAAGGATAGGCAACGGCAAGGTTTGGGGCACAGCTGAGGGTACGGAAACGTGTTAGTGTCAGGGTACATGTTGACTCACCGGTTAGTGCCAGCGTACGGATTAGGATTAGTGTACCGCGTAGATAAGGTGCACGGTTGGTGGTAGGTTTCCGTTCCAGCCTATGGTTAGGGTTAGGGAAAGTCAAGGTTTCTATTTGTAGGTTTTTTAAGGAAACTCCATACTGTTCTCCATAGTGACTGTATCAATTTACATTCCCAACAATAGTGGAAGAGGGCTCCTTTTGTCCACACCCTCCCCAGAATTTGTTGTCTGTAGATTTTCTGATGATGCTGATTCTAACAGGTGTGAGGTGATACCTCATTGTAGTTTTGATTTGCATTTCTCTAATAATTAGTGCTCTTGAGCAGCTTTTCATGTGCGTCTTAGCCATCTCTGTGTCTTCTTTGAAGAAACGTCTCTTTAGATATTCTGCCCATGTTTGTATTGGGTTGTTTGTTTTTTTAATATTAAGCTGCATGAGCTGTTTATATATATTGGAGATTAAACCTTTGTCCATTGATTCGTTTGCAACTATTTTCGCCCCTTCTGAGGGATGCCTTTTTCCATTCCCGTGTTTTTAACCAAAAAAGAAAGAAAGACAAAGAAGCAGAACACTAATGTGCGTAAAATATGGCTTTTGAAACGGTCGTTTTGAAATATGGACGTCCTTTGAATTTTTTGGTCGATATGTGACCCCAGGATTTGTTTTCAGGGCAGGTGTCATTTACAGGCCTGCAATGATTTTGAATATCAACTGACCTTTAGCGCTGGGATTAAAGCTGCTGTTGTGTGAAACGGCCACAAGGTGGCAGCAGTTCTCTCTTTCAAATCAGGTTATTAGTGCAACAGAGCCTCAATGGAAGTCTTGTTCTAGATTGGAATTTAGAATGGAATGTGCCAGGAGAAAGCCCCTCAAGTTTGTCTCACTACTTCTTGTTCGTGTTTTTAATTTAATTTTTTATTTTTTATTACAGCAAGTTTGATTACAATGCTTGGCTTGTTGTAGGTGTGGAAGATGTGGTTCTTTTACACATATACAGATGTCTGTTCTTCCTGGGATCCTTTGCCCATGTACGTTAAGACAGAATGTTGAGTAGTCCTCTCTTTGTATTCCGTAGGTCTTAGGTGATTATATATGTCACCTGTGTTTGTATATGTCTGTTAACCCCAATATCGTAATGAAACCCATCCTCACACCTTTCCATTGGTGAACCATAAGTTTGTTTAATGAATCTGTGATTGCCCTTCTCCGTGGAAATATCTGCCCTGGTATCCATTTTTAGGTAACACCTATAAGTGATATGATACGATATGTGTCTTTCACTTTCTGACTTACTACAAGTCATGTGATAACCTCTAGGCTCATCTACGGTGCTGCAAATGGCATTGTGTCCTTTTTTTCCTTGGCTTCTATTCTGCTTTAGCGAGGTCCATTTTCAACACTGTGATTCCCTGAGGGTTGTGGATTAGCTGACGTGGGCAGCCTTATCCTGCCGGCCGGCCCTCCCCAGGTGTGCCTGGTTGAGGTCAATATAAACAGCGCTCCAGGCAGCAATAGCCCCTGAAGCTGTGCCTGCCTCCATATTCTTTGCCCCGTGAGCAGTCTCGGGGCTGTGCTGGTGGGAGGGAGTGAGGGGCCACAGCTTTGTTGGTGGCCCGGTGTGAGTGGAGTTCTGCTGGCCTTTCTGCAGGAGTTGCCAAGCTGCCACCTGTAAAGAAGAGGATGTGTCACCCATACCTCCCGCTGGAATTTCTCTCCGGACAGAGGTGAGGAAGGAAAAAATCAGTGGGGGCCGGGACAGGTGGGGTATCTCTGGCAGGACAATGGAAAGCTTCCGGAAGAGTGCCCTGGGCCAGGACCACCCTGGCTGGCCTGGAGGCACCAAGTTGGCCTGCGTTCTCTCGCTGTTGTGGCTCCACGGCCCTTCCTCTAGTCTTTCAAGCCCTTGTACATATTCAGGTGTTTTACCTGGGAAGGGTGGGAACAGTTCAGCAACAGCTGGCCTGGGGCTCAGCTCACCTTTGTTCAGAGATGCCTCGGCTCGGTCCCCCCGCTTTGCAATGAGGAAGCTCCTTGTGTGGGGTGTGGGTTGCTGGCTGTACGGGAGATGATTCCCCACCTCTGAACAATTTCAATATTGTTTACCGTTGGAGCAAGTGCCCTGATAGTGTTTTTCTCTGTATAACTGGTCGGTTCAGGTTTTTCTTCGTTTATGGTTCAAGTTAGCTTTTATTCCTCTTTTATGTATTTATAGATATAAGCATGGAAATAATTTATTCCTATAAATACATCTGTGTGAAGGGAAGAGCTTTTTTCTGTTTTATTTTTAAATTTTATATTTTAACATTTTGAAATTTAATTTTATTTACTTTTTTATACAGCGGGTTATTATTAGTTATGTATTTTATGCATATACATGTATACAGGTCAATCTCAATCTCCCAACTCGTCCCACCACCACCACCCCATGGCTTCCCACACTTGGTGTCCATACGTTTGTTCTCTACCTCTGTGTCTCTATTTCTTCCCTGCAAACCAGTTCATCTGTACCATTTTTTAGGTTCCACATATATGCATTAATATACAATATTTGTTTTCCCCTTTCTGACTTACTTCATTCTGTATGACTGTCTCTAGATCCATCGATGTCTCTACAAATGACCCAGATTCATTCCTTTTTATGGCCGAGTAATATTCCATTTTATATATGTACCCCATCTTTATCCATTCATCTGTCTTTGGGCGTTTAGTTTGCTTCCATTACCTGGCTATTGTAAATAGTGCTGCAATGAACATTGTGGTGAATGTGCCTTTTTGATTTATGGTTTTCTTTGGGTATATGCCCAGAAGTGGAATTGCTGGATCAGATGGTAATTCTATTTCTAGATTTTTTAAGGAAACTCCATAGTGTTCTCCATAGTGACTCTATCAATTTACATTCCCACCAATAGTGGAAGAGGGCTCCTTGTGTCCACACCCTCCCCAGAATTTGTTGTTTGTAGATTTTCTGATGATGCCGATTCTAACAGGTGTGAGGTGATACCTCATTGTAGTTTTGATTTGCATTTCTCTAATAATTAGTGCTCTTGAGCAGCTTCTCATGTGCGCCTTGGCCATCTCTGTGTCTTCTTTGAAGAAACGTCTCTTGAGATCTTCTGCCCATTTCTGTATTGGGAGGATCGTGGGATGGTCAGGCTGTGTGCTGACGCACGTGTCAGTGCCAGCGTAAGGGCCAGGAGTAGGGTACATCATAGGGTAACGTGTAGGGCTGGTGGTGGGTTTCCGTTCCGGGCTAGGGTTAGGGTTAGGGAACGGCAAGGTTTAGGGAACAGGTGAGCATAGGGACACGTGGGAGAGGCAGGCTACGTGCTGACAAACGTGTCAGTGCCAGCGTACGGGTCTGGAGTAAAGTATGGTGTAGGGCTAGTTGTGGGTTTCCATTCCGCGCTAGGGTTAGGGTTAGGGAACGGCAAGGCTTAGGGCACAGCTGAGGGTACAGAAACGTGGGAGGGTCAGGCTATGTGCTGACGCACGTTTCAGTGCCAGTGTACGGGCCAGGATTAGGGTACGGAGTAGGGTAAGGTGTAGGGCTGTTGGTGGGTTTCTGTTCCGGGTTAGGGTTAGGGAACGGCAAGGCTTAGGGCACAGGTAAGGGTACTGAAACGAGGGAGAGGCACGCTACGTGCTGACACACGGGTCAGTGCCAGCGTACGCGCCAGAATTAGGGT
This sequence comes from Mesoplodon bidens, assembly GCF_964165515.1. Lineage (NCBI taxonomy): Eukaryota > Metazoa > Chordata > Mammalia > Artiodactyla > Ziphiidae > Mesoplodon > Mesoplodon bidens. The sequence continues at coordinate 315,999 of NW_027672637.1, read as the reverse complement.
ACGGCGTAGGGTAAGGTGTAGGGCTGGTGGTGGGTTTCTGTTCCAGGGTAGGGTTAGGGTTAGGGATCGGCAAGGCTTAGGGCACAGGTGAGGGTATGGAAACATGGGAGTGGCAGGCTACGTGCTTACACAAGGGTCAGTTCCAGTGTACGGCCCAGGAGTAGGGTACGGCGTAGGGTAAGGTGTAGGGCTGGTGGTGGGTTTCCGTTTCCGGCTAGGGTTAGGGTTAGGGAATGGCAAGGCTTAGGGCACAGGTGAGGGTACAGAAACGTGGGAGGGTCAGGCTACGTGCTGACGCAAGTGTCAGTGCCAGCGTACGGCCCAGGAATAGGGTATGGCGTAGGGTAAAGTGTAGGGTTAGGGTTAGGGAACGGCAAGGCTTAGGGCACAGGTGAGGGTACGGAAACGTGGGAGGGTCAGGCTACATGCTGAAGCACGGGTCAGTGCCAGGGTGTGGACCAGGAGTAGGGTACGGCGTAGGGTAAGGTGTAAGACTGGTGGTGGGTGTCCATTCCGGGGTTTGATTAGGGTTAGGGAACGTCAAGTTTTAGGGCACAGGTGAGGGTACGGAAACGTGGGAGGGTCAGGCTACCTGCTGACGCATGGGTCAGTGCCAGCGTATGGGCCAGGAGTAGGGTACGGCGTAGGGTAAGGTGTAGGGCTGGTGGTGGGTTTCCGTTCTGGGCTAGGGTTAGGGTTAGGGAACGGCAAGGCTAAGGGCACAGGTGAGGGTACGGAAACTTGGGTGAGGCAGGCTACGTGCTGACGCACGGGTCAGTGCCAGCATACAGGCCAGGAGTAGGGTAAGGCATAGGGTATGGTGTAGGGCTGGTGGTGGGTTTCAGTTCAGGGCTAGGGTTAGGGTTAGTGAACGGCAAGGCTTAGGGCACAGGTGAGGGTACAGAAACGTGTTAGGTTCATGGTGCATGTTGATGCATGGAATAGTGTCATCGTACGCATTAGGATTAGGGTACGGCGTACAGTAAGGTGTACGGATGGCGGTAGGTTTACATTCCGGTGTAGGGTTAAGGATAGCGAATTGCAAGGTATAGGGCACAGGTGATGGTACGGAATTGTGTTAGGTTCAGGGTACGTGTTGACTCACGGGTTAGTGTGAGCGTACGCATGAGGATTAGGGTACCGCATAGAGTAAGGTGTAGGGTTGGTGGTAGGTTTCCGTTCCAGTCTAGGGTTATGTTTAGGGACTGGCAAAGTTTAGGGCACAGGTGAGGGTACGAAACGTGTTAGGGTCAGGGTACGTGTTGATGCACAGGTTAGTGTCAGCATACGAATTAGGATTAGGGTATGGCGTAAGGTAAGGTGTAGGGTTGGTGGTAGTTTTCCGTTCCGGGCTAGGGTTAAGGTAAGGGAACGGCAAGGTTTATGGCAGAGGTGAGGGTACGGAAACGTGTTAGGGTCAGGGTACGTGTTGACGTATGGATTAGGATTAGGGTACGGCTTAGGGTAAGGTGTAGGGCTGATGGTAGGTTTCTGTTCCGGGCTAAGGTTAAGGATAGGCAACGGCAAGGTTTGGGGCACAGCTGAGGGTACGGAAACGTGTTAGTGTCAGGGTACATGTTGACTCACCGGTTAGTGCCAGCGTACGGATTAGGATTAGTGTACCGCGTAGATAAGGTGCACGGTTGGTGGTAGGTTTCCGTTCCAGCCTATGGTTAGGGTGAGGGAAAGTCAAGGTTTCTATTTGTAGGTTTTTTAAGGAAACTCCATACTGTTCTCCATAGTGACTGTATCAATTTACATTCCCAACAATAGTGGAGGAGGGCTCCTTTTGTCCACACCCTCCCCAGAATTTGTTGTCTGTAGATTTTCTGATGATGCTGATTCTAACAGGTGTGAGGTGATACCTCATTGTAGTTTTGATTTGCATTTCTCTAATAATTAGTGCTCTTGAGCAGCTTTTCATGTGCGTCTTAGCCATCTCTGTGTCTTCTTTGAAGAAACGTCTCTTTAGATATTCTGCCCATGTTTGTATTGGGTTGTTTGTTTTTTTAATATTAAGCTGCATGAGCTGTTTATATATATTGGAGATTAAACCTTTGTCCATTGATTCGTTTGCAACTATTTTCGCCCCTTCTGAGGGATGCCTTTTTCCATTCCCGTGTTTTTAACCAAAAAAGAAAGAAAGACAAAGAAGCAGAACACTAATGTGCGTAAAATATGGCTTTTGAAACGGTCGTTTTGAAATATGGACGTCCTTTGAATTTTTTGGTCGATATGTGACCCCAGGATTTGTTTTCAGGGCAGGTGTCATTTACAGGCCTGCAATGATTTTGAATATCAACTGACCTTTAGCGCTGGGATTAAAGCTGCTGTTGTGTGAAACGGCCACAAGGTGGCAGCAGTTCTCTCTTTCAAATCAGGTTATTAGTGCAACAGAGCCTCAATGGAAGTCTTGTTCTAGATTGGAATTTAGAATGGAATGTGCCAGGAGAAAGCCCCTCAAGTTTGTCTCACTACTTCTTGTTCGTGTTTTTAATTTAATTTTTTATTTTTTATTACAGCAAGTTTGATTACAATGCTTGGCTTGTTGTAGGTGTGGAAGATGTGGTTCTTTTACACATATACAGATGTCTGTTCTTCCTGGGATCCTTTGCCCATGTACGTTAAGACAGAATGTTGAGTAGTCCTCTCTTTGTATTCCGTAGGTCTTAGGTGATTATATATGTCACCTGTGTTTGTATATGTCTGTTAACCCCAATATCGTAATGAAACCCATCCTCACACCTTTCCATTGGTGAACCATAAGTTTGTTTAATGAATCTGTGATTGCCCTTCTCCGTGGAAATATCTGCCCTGGTATCCATTTTTAGGTAACACCTATAAGTGATATGATACGATATGTGTCTTTCACTTTCTGACTTACTACAAGTCATGTGATAACCTCTAGGCTCATCTACGGTGCTGCAAATGGCATGGTGTCCTTTTTTTCCTTGGCTTCTATTCTGCTTTAGCGAGGTCCATTTTCAACACTGTGATTCCCTGAGGGTTGTGGATTAGCTGACGTGGGCAGCCTTATCCTGCCGGCCGGCCCTCCCCAGGTGTGCCTGGTAGAGGTCAATATAAACAGCGCTCCAGGCAGCAATAGCCCCTGAAGCTGTGCCTGCCTCCATATTCTTTGCCCCGTGAGCAGTCTCGGGGCTGTGCTGGTGGGAGGGAGTGAGGGGCCACAGCTTTGTTGGTGGCCCGGTGTGAGTGGAGTTCTGCTGGCCTTTCTGCAGGAGTTGCCAAGCTGCCACCTGTAAAGAAGAGGATGTGTCACCCATACCTCCCGCTGGAATTTCTCTCCGGACAGAGGTGAGGAAGGAAAAAATCAGTGGGGGCCGGGACAGGTGGGGTATCTCTGGCAGGACAATGGAAAGCTTCCGGAAGAGTGCCCTGGGCCAGGACCACCCTGGCTGGCCTGGAGGCACCAAGTTGGCCTGCGTTCTCTCGCTGTTGTGGCTCCACGGCCCTTCCTCTAGTCTTTCAAGCCCTTGTACATATTCAGGTGTTTTACCTGGGAAGGGTGGGAACAGTTCAGCAACAGCTGGCCTGGGGCTCAGCTCACCTTTGTTCAGAGATGCCTCGGCTCGGTCCCCCCGCTTTGCAATGAGGAAGCTCCTTGTGTGGGGTGTGGGTTGCTGGCTGTACGGGAGATGATTCCCCACCTCTGAACAATTTCAATATTGTTTACCGTTGGAGCAAGTGCCCTGATAGTGTTTTTCTCTGTATAACTGGTCGGTTCAGGTTTTTCTTCGTTTATGGTTCAAGTTAGCTTTTATTCCTCTTTTATGTATTTATAGATATAAGCATGGAAATAATTTATTCCTATAAATACATCTGTGTGAAGGGAAGAGCTTTTTTCTGTTTTATTTTTAAATTTTATATTTTAACATTTTGAAATTTAATTTTATTTACTTTTTTATACAGCGGGTTATTATTAGTTATGTATTTTATGCATATACATGTATACAGGTCAATCTCAATCTCCCAACTCGTCCCACCACCACCACCCCATGGCTTCCCACACTTGGTGTCCATACGTTTGTTCTCTACCTCTGTGTCTCTATTTCTTCCCTGCAAACCAGTTCATCTGTACCATTTTTTAGGTTCCACATATATGCATTAATATACAATATTTGTTTTCCCCTTTCTGACTTACTTCATTCTGTATGACTGTCTCTAGATCCATCGATGTCTCTACAAATGACCCAGATTCATTCCTTTTTATGGCCGAGTAATATTCCATTTTATATATGTACCCCATCTTTATCCATTCATCTGTCTTTGGGCATTTAGTTTGCTTCCATTACCTGGCTATTGTAAATAGTGCTGCAATGAACATTGTGGTGAATGTGCCTTTTTGATTTATGGTTTTCTTTGGGTATATGCCCAGAAGTGGAATTGCTGGATCAGATGGTAATTCTATTTCTAGATTTTTTAAGGAAACTCCATAGTGTTCTCCATAGTGACTCTATCAATTTACATTCCCACCAATAGTGGAAGAGGGCTCCTTTTGTCCACACCCTCCCCAGAATTTGTTGTTTGTAGATTTTCTGATGATGCCGATTCTAACAGGTGTGAGGTGATACCTCATTGTAGTTTTGATTTGCATTTCTCTAATAATTAGTGCTCTTGAGCAGCTTCTCATGTGCGCCTTGGCCATCTCTGTGTCTTCTTTGAAGAAACGTCTCTTGAGATCTTCTGCCCATTTCTGTATTGGGAGGATCGTGGGATGGTCAGGCTGTGTGCTGACGCACGTGTCAGTGCCAGCGTAAGGGCCAGGAGTAGGGTACATCATAGGGTAACGTGTAGGGCTGGTGGTGGGTTTCCGTTCCGGGCTAGGGTTAGGGTTAGGGAACGGCAAGGTTTAGGGAACAGGTGAGCATAGGGACACGTGGGAGAGGCAGGCTACGTGCTGACAAACGTGTCAGTGCCAGCGTACGGGTCTGGAGTAAAGTATGGTGTAGGGCTAGTTGTGGGTTTCCATTCCGCGCTAGGGTTAGGGTTAGGGAACGGCAAGGCTTAGGGCACAGCTGAGGGTACAGAAACGTGGGAGGGTCAGGCTATGTGCTGACGCACGTTTCAGTGCCAGTGTACGGGCCAGGATTAGGGTACGGAGTAGGGTAAGGTGTAGGGCTGTTGGTGGGTTTCTGTTCCGGGTTAGGGTTAGGGAACGGCAAGGCTTAGGGCACAGGTAAGGGTACTGAAACGAGGGAGAGGCACGCTACGTGCTGACACACGGGTCAGTGCCAGCGTACGCGCCAGAATTAGGGTACGGCGTAGGGTAAGGTGTAGGGCTGGTGGTGGGTTTCTGTTCCAGGGTAGGGTTAGGGTTAGGGATCGGCAAGGCTTAGGGCACAGGTGAGGGTATGGAAACATGGGAGTGGCAGGCTACGTGCTTACACAAGGGTCAGTTCCAGTGTACGGCCCAGGAGTAGGGTACGGCGTAGGGTAAGGTGTAGGGCTGGTGGTGGGTTTCCGTTTCCGGCTAGGGTTAGGGTTAGGGAATGGCAAGGCTTAGGGCACAGGTGAGGGTACAGAAACGTGGGAGGGTCAGGCTACGTGCTGACGCAAGTGTCAGTGCCAGCGTACGGCCCAGGAATAGGGTATGGCGTAGGGTAAAGTGTAGGGTTAGGGTTAGGGAACGGCAAGGCTTAGGGCACAGGTGAGGGTACGGAAACGTGGGAGGGTCAGGCTACATGCTGAAGCACGGGTCAGTGCCAGGGTGTGGACCAGGAGTAGGGTACGGCGTAGGGTAAGGTGTAAGACTGGTGGTGGGTGTCCATTCCGGGGTTTGATTAGGGTTAGGGAACGTCAAGTTTTAGGGCACAGGTGAGGGTACGGAAACGTGGGAGGGTCAGGCTACCTGCTGACGCATGGGTCAGTGCCAGCGTATGGGCCAGGAGTAGGGTACGGCGTAGGGTAAGGTGTAGGGCTGGTGGTGGGTTTCCGTTCTGGGCTAGGGTTAGGGTTAGGGAACGGCAAGGCTAAGGGCACAGGTGAGGGTACGGAAACTTGGGTGAGGCAGGCTACGTGCTGACGCACGGGTCAGTGCCAGCATACAGGCCAGGAGTAGGGTAAGGCATAGGGTATGGTGTAGGGCTGGTGGTGGGTTTCAGTTCAGGGCTAGGGTTAGGGTTAGTGAACGGCAAGGCTTAGGGCACAGGTGAGGGTACAGAAACGTGTTAGGTTCATGGTGCATGTTGATGCATGGAATAGTGTCATCGTACGCATTAGGATTAGGGTACGGCGTAGAGTAAGGTGTACGGATGGCGGTAGGTTTACATTCCGGTGTAGGGTTAGGGATAGCGAATTGCAAGGTATAGGGCACAGGTGATGGTACGGAATTGTGTTAGGTTCAGGGTACGTGTTGACTCACGGGTTAGTGTGAGCGTACGCATGAGGATTAGGGTACCGCATAGAGTAAGGTGTAGGGTTGGTGGTAGGTTTCCGTTCCAGTCTAGGGTTATGTTTAGGGACTGGCAAAGTTTAGGGCACAGGTGAGGGTACGAAACGTGTTAGGGTCAGGGTACGTGTTGATGCACAGGTTAGTGTCAGCATACGAATTAGGATTAGGGTATGGTGTAAGGTAAGGTGTAGGGTTGGTGGTAGTTTTCCGTTCCGGGCTAGGGTTAAGGTAAGGGAACGGCAAGGTTTATGGCAGAGGTGAGGGTACGGAAACGTGTTAGGGTCAGGGTACGTGTTGACGTATGGATTAGGATTAGGGTACGGCTTAGGGTAAGGTGTAGGGCTGATGGTAGGTTTCTGTTCCGGGCTAAGGTTAAGGATAGGCAACGGCAAGGTTTGGGGCACAGCTGAGGGTACGGAAACGTGTTAGTGTCAGGGTACATGTTGACTCACCGGTTAGTGCCAGCGTACGGATTAGGATTAGTGTACCGCGTAGATAAGGTGCACGGTTGGTGGTAGGTTTCCGTTCCAGGCTATGGTTAGGGTGAGGGAAAGTCAAGGTTTCTATTTGTAGGTTATTTAAGGAAACTCCATACTGTTCTCCATAGTGACTGTATCAATTTACATTCCCAACAATAGTGGAAGAGGGCTCCTTTTGTCCACACCCTCCCCAGAATTTGTTGTCTGTAGATTTTCTGATGATGCTGATTCTAACAGGTGTGAGGTGATACCTCATTGTAGTTTTGATTTGCATTTCTCTAATAATTAGTGCTCTTGAGCAGCTTTTCATGTGCGTCTTAGCCATCTCTGTGTCTTCTTTGAAGAAACGTCTCTTTAGATATTCTGCCCATGTTTGTATTGGGTTGTTTGTTTTTTTAATATTAAGCTGCATGAGCTGTTTATATATATTGGAGATTAAACCTTTGTCCATTGATTCGTTTGCAACTATTTTCGCCCCTTCTGAGGGATGCCTTTTTCCATTCCCGTGTTTTTAACCAAAAAAGAAAGAAAGACAAAGAAGCAGAACACTAATGTGCGTAAAATATGGCTTTTGAAACGGTCGTTTTGAAATATGGACGTCCTTTGAATTTTTTGGTCGATATGTGACCCCAGGATTTGTTTTCAGGGCAGGTGTCATTTACAGGCCTGCAATGATTTTGAATATCAACTGACCTTTAGCGCTGGGATTAAAGCTGCTGTTGTGTGAAACGGCCACAAGGTGGCAGCAGTTCTCTCTTTCAAATCAGGTTATTAGTGCAACAGAGCCTCAATGGAAGTCTTGTTCTAGATTGGAATTTAGAATGGAATGTGCCAGGAGAAAGCCCCTCAAGTTTGTCTCACTACTTCTTGTTCGTGTTTTTAATTTAATTTTTTATTTTTTATTACAGCAAGTTTGATTACAATGCTTGGCTTGTTGTAGGTGTGGAAGATGTGGTTCTTTTACACATATACAGATGTCTGTTCTTCCTGGGATCCTTTGCCCATGTACGTTAAGACAGAATGTTGAGTAGTCCTCTCTTTGTATTCCGTAGGTCTTAGGTGATTATATATGTCACCTGTGTTTGTATATGTCTGTTAACCCCAATATCGTAATGAAACCCATCCTCACACCTTTCCATTGGTGAACCATAAGTTTGTTTAATGAATCTGTGATTGCCCTTCTCCGTGGAAATATCTGCCCTGGTATCCATTTTTAGGTAACACCTATAAGTGATATGATACGATATGTGTCTTTCACTTTCTGACTTACTACAAGTCATGTGATAACCTCTAGGCTCATCTACGGTGCTGCAAATGGCATGGTGTCCTTTTTTTCCTTGGCTTCTATTCTGCTTTAGCGAGGTCCATTTTCAACACTGTGATTCCCTGAGGGTTGTGGATTAGCTGACGTGGGCAGCCTTATCCTGCCGGCCGGCCCTCCCCAGGTGTGCCTGGTTGAGGTCAATATAAACAGCGCTCCAGGCAGCAATAGCCCCTGAAGCTGTGCCTGCCTCCATATTCTTTGCCCCGTGAGCAGTCTCGGGGCTGTGCTGGTGGGAGGGAGTGAGGGGCCACAGCTTTGTTGGTGGCCCGGTGTGAGTGGAGTTCTGCTGGCCTTTCTGCAGGAGTTGCCAAGCTGCCACCTGTAAAGAAGAGGATGTGTCACCCATACCTCCCGCTGGAATTTCTCTCCGGACAGAGGTGAGGAAGGAAAAAATCAGTGGGGGCCGGGACAGGTGGGGTATCTCTGGCAGGACAATGGAAAGCTTCCGGAAGAGTGCCCTGGGCCAGGACCACCCTGGCTGGCCTGGAGGCACCAAGTTGGCCTGCGTTCTCTCGCTGTTGTGGCTCCACGGCCCTTCCTCTAGTCTTTCAAGCCCTTGTACATATTCAGGTGTTTTACCTGGGAAGGGTGGGAACAGTTCAGCAGCAGCTGGCCTGGGGCTCAGCTCACCTTTGTTCAGAGATGCCTCGGCTCGGTCCCCCCGCTTTGCAATGAGGAAGCTCCTTGTGTGGGGTGTGGGTTGCTGGCTGTACGGGAGATGATTCCCCACCTCTGAACAATTTCAATATTGTTTACCGTTGGAGCAAGTGCCCTGATAGTGTTTTTCTCTGTATAACTGGTCGGTTCAGGTTTTTCTTCGTTTATGGTTCAAGTTAGCTTTTATTCCTCTTTTATGTATTTATAGATATAAGCATGGAAATAATTTATTCCTATAAATACATCTGTGTGAAGGGAAGAGCTTTTTTCTGTTTTATTTTTAAATTTTATATTTTAACATTTTGAAATTTAATTTTATTTACTTTTTTATACAGCGGGTTATTATTAGTTATGTATTTTATGCATATACATGTATACAGGTCAATCTCAATCTCCCAACTCGTCCCACCACCACCACCCCATGGCTTCCCACACTTGGTGTCCATACGTTTGTTCTCTACCTCTGTGTCTCTATTTCTTCCCTGCAAACCAGTTCATCTGTACCATTTTTTAGGTTCCACATATATGCATTAATATACAATATTTGTTTTCCCCTTTCTGACTTACTTCATTCTGTATGACTGTCTCTAGATCCATCGATGTCTCTACAAATGACCCAGATTCATTCCTTTTTATGGCCGAGTAATATTCCATTTTATATATGTACCCCATCTTTATCCATTCATCTGTCTTTGGGCATTTAGTTTGCTTCCATTACCTGGCTATTGTAAATAGTGCTGCAATGAACATTGTGGTGAATGTGCCTTTTTGATTTATGGTTTTCTTTGGGTATATGCCCAGAAGTGGAATTGCTGGATCAGATGGTAATTCTATTTCTAGATTTTTTAAGGAAACTCCATAGTGTTCTCCATAGTGACTCTATCAATTTACATTCCCACCAATAGTGGAAGAGGGCTCCTTTTGTCCACACCCTCCCCAGAATTTGTTGTTTGAAGATTTTCTGATGATGCCGATTCTAACAGGTGTGAGGTGATACCTCATTGTAGTTTTGATTTGCATTTCTCTAATAATTAGTGCTCTTGAGCAGCTTCTCATGTGCGCCTTGGCCATCTCTGTGTCTTCTTTGAAGAAACGTCTCTTGAGATCTTCTGCCCATTTCCGTATTGGGAGGATCGTGGGATGGTCAGGCTGTGTGCTGACGCACGTGTCAGTGCCAGCGTTAAGGGCCAGGAGTAGGGTACATCATAGGGTAACGTGTAGGGCTGGTGGTGGGTTTCCGTTCCGGGCTAGGGTTAGGGTTAGGGAACGGCAAGGTTTAGGGAACAGGTGAGCATAGGGACACGTGGGAGAGGCAGGCTACGTGCTGACAAACGTGTCAGTGCCAGCGTACGGGTCTGGAGTAAAGTATGGTGTAGGGCTAGTTGTGGGTTTCCATTCCGCGCTAGGGTTAGGGTTAGGGAACGGCAAGGCTTAGGGCACAGCTGAGGGTACAGAAACGTGGGAGGGTCAGGCTATGTGCTGACGCACGTTTCAGTGCCAGTGTACGGGCCAGGATTAGGGTACGGAGTAGGGTAAGGTGTAGGGCTGTTGGTGGGTTTCTGTTCCGGGTTAGGGTTAGGGAACGGCAAGGCTTAGGGCACAGGTAAGGGTACTGAAACGAGGGAGAGGCACGCTACGTGCTGACACACGGGTCAGTGCCAGCGTACGCGCCAGAATTAGGGTACGGCGTAGGGTAAGGTGTAGGTCTGGTGGTGGGTTTCTGTTCCAGGGTAGGGTTAGGGTTAGGGATCGGCAAGGCTTAGGGCACAGGTGAGGGTATGGAAACATGGGAGTGGCAGGCTACGTGCTTACACAAGGGTCAGTTCCAGTGTACGGCCCAGGAGTAGGGTACGGCGTAGGGTAAGGTGTAGGGCTGGTGGTGGGTTTCCGTTTCCGGCTAGGGTTAGGGTTAGGGAATGGCAAGGCTTAGGGCACAGGTGAGGGTACAGAAACGTGGGAGGGTCAGGCTACGTGCTGACGCAAGTGTCAGTGCCAGCGTACGGCCCAGGAATAGGGTATGGCGTAGGGTAAAGTGTAGGGTTAGGGTTAGGGAACGGCAAGGCTTAGGGCACAGGTGAGGGTACGGAAACGTGGGAGGGTCAGGCTACATGCTGAAGCACGGGTCAGTGCCAGGGTGTGGACCAGGAGTAGGGTACGGCGTAGGGTAAGGTGTAAGACTGGTGGTGGGTGTCCATTCCGGGGTTTGATTAGGGTTAGGGAACGTCAAGTTTTAGGGCACAGGTGAGGGTACGGAAACGTGGGAGGGTCAGGCTACCTGCTGACGCATGGGTCAGTGCCAGCGTATGGGCCAGGAGTAGGGTACGGCGTAGGGTAAGGTGTAGGGCTGGTGGTGGGTTTCCGTTCTGGGCTAGGGTTAGGGTTAGGGAACGGCAAGGCTAAGGGCACAGGTGAGGGTACGGAAACTTGGGTGAGGCAGGCTACGTGCTGACGCACGGGTCAGTGCCAGCATACAGGCCAGGAGTAGGGTAAGGCATAGGGTATGGTGTAGGGCTGGTGGTGGGTTTCAGTTCAGGGCTAGGGTTAGGGTTAGTGAACGGCAAGGCTTAGGGCACAGGTGAGGGTACAGAAACGTGTTAGGTTCATGGTGCATGTTGATGCATGGAATAGTGTCATCGTACGCATTAGGATTAGGGTACGGCATAGAGTAAGGTGTACGGATGGCGGTAGGTTTACATTCCGGTGTAGGGTTAGGGATAGCGAATTGCAAGGTATAGGGCACAGGTGATGGTACGGAATTGTGTTAGGTTCAGGGTACGTGTTGACTCACGGGTTAGTGTGAGCGTACGCATGAGGATTAGGGTACCGCATAGAGTAAGGTGTAGGGTTGGTGGTAGGTTTCCGTTCCAGTCTAGGGTTATGTTTAGGGACTGGCAAAGTTTAGGGCACAGGTGAGGGTACGAAACGTGTTAGGGTCAGGGTACGTGTTGATGCACAGGTTAGTGTCAGCATACGAATTAGGATTAGGGTATGGCGTAAGGTAAGGTGTAGGGTTGGTGGTAGTTTTCCGTTCCGGGCTAGGGTTAAGGTAAGGGAACGGCAAGGTTTATGGCAGAGGTGAGGGTACGGAAACGTGTTAGGGTCAGGGTACGTGTTGACGTATGGATTAGGATTAGGGTACGGCTTAGGGTAAGGTGTAGGGCTGATGGTAGGTTTCTGTTCCGGGCTAAGGTTAAGGATAGGCAACGGCAAGGTTTGGGGCACAGCTGAGGGTACGGAAACGTGTTAGTGTCAGGGTACATGTTGACTCACCGGTTAGTGCCAGCGTACGGATTAGGATTAGTGTACCGCGTAGATAAGGTGCACGGTTGGTGGTAGGTTTCCGTTCCAGGCTATGGTTAGGGTGAGGCAAAGTCAAGGTTTCTATTTGTAGGTTTTTTAAGGAAACTCCATACTGTTCTCCATAGTGACTGTATCAATTTACATTCCCAACAATAGTGGAAGAGGGCTCCTTTTGTCCACACCCTCCCCAGAATTTGTTGTCTGTAGATTTTCTGATGATGCTGATTCTAACAGGTGTGAGGTGATACCTCATTGTAGTTTTGATTTGCATTTCTCTAATAATTAGTGCTCTTGAGCAGCTTTTCATGTGCGTCTTAGCCATCTCTGTGTCTTCTTTGAAGAAACGTCTCTTTAGATATTCTGCCCATGTTTGTATTGGGTTGTTTTTTTTTTTTTTTTTTTTTTTTTTTTTTTTTTTTTTTTTGCGGTATGGACCCAGCTGTCCTGCGGCATGTGGGACCTTCCCGGACCGGGGCACGAACCCATGTCCGCTGCACTGGCAGGTGGACTCTCAACCACTGCGCCACCAGGGAAGCCCCTGTTTTTTTAATATTAAGCTGCATGAGCTGTTTATATATATTGGAGATTAAACCTTTGTCCATTGATTCGTTTGCAACTATTTTCGCCCCTTCTGAGGGATGCCTTTTTCCATTCCCGTGTTTTTAACCAAAAAAGAAAGAAAGAAAAAGAAGCAGAACACTAATGTGCATAAAATATGCCTTTTGAAACGGTCGTTTTGAAATATGGACGTCCTTTAAATTTTTTGGTCGATATGTGGCCCCAGGATTTGTTTTCAGGGCAGGTGTCATTTACAGGCCTGCAATGATTTTGAATATCAACTGACCATTAGCACTGGGATTAAAGCTGCTGTTGTGTGAAACGGCCACTAGGTGGCAGCAGTTCTCCCTTAACACATCTGGTTACTAGGGCAACAGAGCCTCAATGGACGTCATGTTCTACATTGGAATTTAGAATGGAATGTGCCAGGAGGAAGCCCCTCAAGTTTGACTCCCTACTTCTTGTTCGTATTTTTAATTTAATTTTTTTTTATTATAGCAAGTTTGATTACAATGTTTGGCTTGTTGTAGGTGTGGAAGATGTGGTTCTTTTACACATATACAGATGTCTGTACTTCCTGGGATCCTTCTCCCATGTACGTTATGACAGAATGTTGAGTAGTCTTCTCTTGGTATTCCGTAGGTCTTTGGTGATTATATATGTCACCTCTGTTTGTATATGTCTGTTAACCCCGATATCGTAATGAAACCAATCCTCACACCTTTCCATTGGTGAACCATAAGTTTGTTGAATGAATCTATGATTGCACTTCTCAGTGGAAATGACTGCCCTGGTTTCTATTTTAGGTAACACCTATAAGTGATATGAAATGATATGTGTCTTTCACTTTCTGACTTACTCCAAGTCACGTGATTACCTCTAGACTCATCTACGGTGCTGCAAATGGCATTGTGTCCTTATTTTCCTTGGCTTCTATTCTGCCTTAGCGAGGTCCATTTTCAACAATGTGATTCCCTGAGGGTTGTGGATTAGCTGACCTGGGCAGCCTTACCCTGCCGGCCGGCCCTCCCCAGGTCTGCCTGGTTGAGGTCAATATAAACAGCGCTCCAGGCAGCAATAGCCCCTGAAGCTGTTCCTGACTCCATATTCTCTGCCCCGTCAGCAGTCTCGGGGCTGTGCTTGTGGGAGGAGGTGAGGGGCCACAGCTTTGTTGGTGGCCTTGTGTGAGTGGGGTTCTGCTGGCCTTTCTGCAGGAGTTGCCAGGCTGCCACCTGTAAAGAAGAGGATGTGTCACCCATACCTTCCGCTGGAATTTCTCTCCGGAAAGAGGTGAGGAAGGAAAAAAGCAGTGGGGGCCGGGACAAATAGGGTATCTCAGGCAGGACAATGGAAAGCTTCCGGAAGAGCGCCCGGGGCCAGGATCACCCTGGCTGGCCTGCAGTCACCAAGTTGGCCTGCGTGCTGTCGCTGGTGTGGCTCCACGGCCCTTCCTCTAGGCTTTCAAGCCTTTGTACATATTCAGGTGTTTTACCTGGGAAGGGTGGGAACAGTTCAGCAGCAGCTGGCCTGGGGCTCAGCTCACCTTTATTCAGAGATGCCCCGGCACGGTCCCCCAGCTTTGCAATGAGGATGCTCCTTGCATGGGGTGTGGGTTGCTGGCTGTATGGGAGATGATTCCCCACCTCTGACCAATTTCAGAATTGTTTACCCCTGGAGCAAGTGCCCTGATAGGGTTTTCCTCTGTATAACTGGTGGGTTCAGGTTTTTTTTTCGTTTATGGTTCAAGTTAGATTTTATTCCTCTTTTATGTATTTATAGATATAAGCATGGAAATAATTCATTCCTATAAATACATCTGTGTGAAGGGAAGAAATTTTTTCTGTTTTATTTTTAATTTTATATTTTAAAATTTTGAAATTTAATTTTATTTACTTTTCTATACAGCGGGTTATTATTAGTTATGTATTTTATGCATATACATGTATACAGGTCAATCTCAATCTCCCAACTCATCCCACCACCACCACCCCATGGCTTCCCACATTTGGTGTCCATACGTTTGTTCTCTACCTCTGTGTCTCTATTTCTTCCCTGCAAACCAGTTCATCTGTACCATTTTTTAGGTTCCACATATATGCATTAATATACAATATTTGTTTTCCTCTTTCTGACTTACTTCATTCTCTATGACAGTCTCTAGATCCATCGATGTCTCTACAAAGGACCCAGTTTCATTCCTTTTTATGGCCGAGTAATATTCCATTTTATATATGTACCCCATCTTTATCCATTCATCTGTCTGTGGGCATGTAGGTTGCCTCCATTACCTGGCTATTGTAAATAGTGCTGCAATGAACCTTGTGGTGAATGTGCCTTTTTGATTTATGGTTGTCTCTGGGTATATGCCCAACAGTGGGATTGCTGGGTCAGATGGTAATTCTATTTCTAGTTTTTTAAAGGAAACTCCATACTGTTCTCCATAGTGACTGTATCAAATTACATTCCCACCAAGAGTGGATGAGGGCTCCTTTTTTCCACACCCTCCCCAGAATTTGTTGTTTGTAGATTTTCTGATGATGCCGATTCTAACAGGTGTGAGGTGATACCTCATTGTAGTTTTGATTTGCATTTCTCTAATAATTAGTGCTCTAGAGCAGCTTTTCATGTGCGTCTTGGCCATCTCTGTGTCTTCTTTGAAGAAACGTCTCTTTAGATCTTTTGCCCATTTTTGTATTGGGTTGTTTGTTTTTTTAATAAGCTGCATGAACTGTTTATATATATTGGAGATTAAACCTTTGTCCATTGATTCATTTGCAACTATTTTCACCCCTTCTGAGGGATGCCTTTTTCCATTCCCGTGTTTTTATCCAAAAAAGAAAGAAAGAAAAAGAAGCAGAACATTAATGTGCATAAAATATGCCTTTTGAAACGGTCGTTTTGTAATATGGACGTCCTTTAAATTTTTTGGTCGATATGTGACCCCAGGAAATGTTTTCAGGGCAGGTGTCATTTACAGGCCTGCAATGATTTTGAATATCAACTGACCATTAGCGCTGGGATTAAAGCTGCTGTTGTGTGAAACAGCCACAAGGTGGCAGCAGTTCTCTCTTTCATATCTGGTTACCTGGGCAACAGAGCCTCAATGGAAGTCGCCTTCTAGATTGGCATTTAGAACCGAATGTGACAGGAAAAAGCCCCTCAAGTTTGTCTCCCTACTTCTTGTTCGTGTTTTTAATTTAATTTTTTATTTTTTATTACAGCAAGTTTGATTACAATGTTTGGCTTGTTGTAGGTATGGTAGATGTGGTTCTTTTACACATATACAGATGTCTGTTCTTCCTGGGATCCTTTTCCCATGTACGTAATGACAGAATGTTGTGTACTCCTCTCTTTGTATTCCGTAGCTCTTTGGTTATTATATATATCATCTGTGTTTGTATGTCTGTTAACCCCAATATCGTAATGAAACCAATCCTCACACCTTTCCGTTGGTGAACCATAAGTTTGTTTAATGAATATGTGATTGCCCTTCTCCGTGGAAATATCTGCCCTGGTATCCATTTTTAGGTAACACCTATAAGTGATATGATACGATATGTGCCTTTCACTTTCCGACTTACTACATGTCACATGATTACCTCTAGACTCATCTACGGTGCTGCAAATGGCATTGTGTCCTTATTTTCCTTGGCTTCTATTCTGCCTTAGCGAGGTCCATTTTCAACAATGTGATTCCCTGAGGGTTGTGGATTAGCTGTCCTGGGCAGCCTTACCGTGCCGGCCGGCCCTCCCCAGGTCTGCCTGGTTGAGGTCAATATAAACAGCGCTCCAGGCAGCAATAGCCCCTGAAGCTGTGCCTGACTCCATATTCTCTGCCCCGTCAGCAGTCTCGGGGCTCTGCTGGTGGAAGCGTGTGAGGGGCCACGGCTTTGTGCGTGGCCCGGTGTGTGTGGGGCTCTGCTGGACTTTGTGCAGGAGTTGCCAGGCTGCCACCTGTAAAGAAGAGGATGTGTCACCCATAAGTTCCACTGGAATTTCTCTCCGGGCTGAGGTAAGGAAGGAAAAAAAGGGGTGGGGTCCGGGACAGGAGGGGTATCTCAGGCAGGGAAATGGAAAGCTTCCAGAAGAGCGCCCGGGGTCAGGACCATCCTGCCTCGCCTGCAGGCACCAAGTTGGCCTGTGTGCTGTCGCTGGTGTGGCTCCACGGCCCTTCCTCTAGGATTTCATGCCCTTGTACATATTCAGGTGATTTACCTGGGAAGGGTGGGAACAGTTCAGCTGCAGCTGGCCTGGGGCTCAGCTCACCTTTATTCAGAGATGCCTCGGCACGGTCCCCCAGCTTTGCAATGAGGATGCTCCTTGCATGCGGGGTGGGTTGCTGGCTGTATGGGAGATGATTCCCCACCTCTGACCAATTTCAGAATTGTTTACCGCTGGAGCAAGTTCCCTGATAGGGCTTTCCTCTGTATAACTGGTGGGTTCAGGTTTTTTTTCGTTTATGGTTCAAGTTAGATTTTATACCTCTTTTATGTATTTATAGATATAAGCATGGAAATAATACATTCCTATAAATACATCTGTGTGAAGGGAAGAAATTTTTTCTCTTTTATTTTTAAATTGTATTTTTTAAAATTTTGAAATTTAGTTTTATTTTTTTATACAGCAGGTTATTATTAGTTATGTATTTTATGCATATGCATGTATGCAGGCCAATCCCAATCTCCCAACTCATCCCACCTCTACCACCCCATGGCTTCCTACACTTGGTGTCCATAAGTTTGTTCTCTACCTGTGTCTCTATTTCTTCCCTGCAAACCAGTTCATCTGTACCACTTTTTAGGTTCCAAATATATGCATTAATATACAATATTTGTTTTCCTCTTTCTGACTTACTTCATTCTGTATGACAGTCTCTAGATCCATCGATGTCTCTACAAATGACCCAGTTTCATTCCTTTTAATGGCCGAGTAATATTCCATTTTATATATGTACCACATCTTTACCCATTCATCTGTTTGTGGGTATTTAGTTTGCTCCCTTACCTGGCTATTGTAAATAGTGCTGCAATGAACATTGTGGTGAATGTGCCTTTTTGATTTATGGTTTTCTCTGGGTATATGCCCAGAAGTGCGATTGCTGGATCAGATGGTAATTCTATTTCTAGTTTTTTTAAGGAAACTCCACACTGTTCTCCATAGTGACTGTATCAATTTACATTCCCACCAATAGTGGAAGAGGGCTCATTTTGTCCACACCCTCCCCAGAATTTGTTGTTTGTAGGTTTTCTGATGATGCCGATTCTAACATGTGTGAGGTGATACCTCATTGTAGTGTTTTTATTTATTTTATTTTTTTTATTTTTTTTGTGGTACACGGGCCTCTCACTGTTGTGGACTCTCCCGTTGCGGAGCACAGGCTCCGGACGTGCAGGCTCAGTGGCCATGGCTCACGGGCCCAGCTGCTCCGCGACATGTGGGATCTTCCCGGACCGGGGCACGAACCCGTGTCCCCTGCATCGGCAGGCGGACTCTCAACCACTGCGCCACCAGGGAATCCCCCTCATTGTAGTTTTGATTTGCATTTCTCTAATAATTAGTGATGTTGAGCAGCTTTTCATCTGCGTCTTGGCCATGTCTGTGTCTTCTTTGGAGGATCGTCTCATGAGATCTTCTGACCATTTCTGTATTGGGAGGGTGGTTGGAGGGTAAGGCTATGTGCTCACGCACGTGTCAGTGCCAGCGTAAGGGCCAGGAGTAGGGTACTGCGTAGGGTAAGGTGTAGGTCTGGTGGTGGTTTCCGTTCCGGGCTAGGTTTAGGGTTTGGGAACGGCAAGGCTTAGGGCCCAGGTGAGGGTACGGAAACGTGGGATGGTCAGGCTACGTTCTTACGCATGGGTCAGTGCCAATGTACGGGCCAGGAATAGGCTACGGCGTAGGCTAATGTGTAGGGCTGGTGGAGGGTTTCCGTTCCGGGCTAGGGTTAGGGTTAGGGAATGACAAGGCTTAGGGCACAGGTGAACGTACGGAAACGTGGGAGTGGCAGGCTATGTGTTGACGCACGGGTCTGTGCCAGCGTACGGGCCAGGATTAGGGTACGTCGTAGCGTAAGGTTTAGGCCTGGTGGTGGGTTTCCGTTCCAGGCTAGGGTTAGGGTTAGGGAACGGCAAGGCTTAGGACACAGGTGAGGGTATGGAAACGTGGGAGAGGCAGGCTACGTGCTGACGCACAGGTCAGTGCCAGCGTAGGGGCCAGGAGTAGGGTACAGCGTAGGGTAAGGTTTAGGGCTGGTGGTGGGTTTATATTCCGGGTTAGGGTTAGGGAACGGCAAGGCTTAGGGCACAGGTGAGGGTACGGAAACGTAGGAGTGGCAGGCTACGTGCTGACGCACGGGTCAGTGCCAGCGTACGGGGCAGGATTAGGGTATGGCGTAGGGTAAGGTTTAGGGCTGGTGGAGGGTTTCCGTTCCAGGCTAGGTTTAGGGTTAGGGAACGGCAAAGCTTAGGGCACAGAAGATGGTACGGAAAAGTGGGAGGGTCAGGCTACGTGCTGACGCACAGGTCAGTGCCAGCGTATGGGCCAAGTGTAGGGTATGGCGTAGGGTTAGGTGTAGGGTTAGGGTTAGGGAACGGCAAGGCTTAGGGCACAGGTGAGGGTACGGAAACGTGAGAGGGTCAGGCTACGTGATGACGCATGGGTCTTTGCCAGCGTACGCGCCAGGATTCGGGTACGGCATTGGGTAAGGTGTAGGGCTGGTTGTGGGTTTCCATTCCAGGTTAGAGTTAGGGAACGGCAAGGCTTAGTGCACAGGTGAGGGTATGGAAACGTGGCAGAGGCAGGCTATGTGCTGACGCAAGGGTCGCTGCCAGCGTACGGGTCAGGAGTAGTCTACGGCGTACGTTAAGGTTTAGGTTTTGTGGTGGGTTTCCGTTCCGGGCTAGGGTTAGGGATAGGGAAAGGCAAGGCTTAGGGCACAGGTGAGGGTACGGAAACGTGGGAGGGTTAGGCTACATGCTGAAGCACGGTTCAATGCCAGGGTATGGACCAGGAGTAGGGTACGGCGTAGGGTAAAGTGTAAGGCTGGTTGTGGGTGTCCATTCCGGGCTAGTGATAGGGTGAGGGAGCGGCAAGGCTTAGGGCACAGGTGAGGGTACGGAAACGTGGGAGGGTCAGGCTACATGCTGAAGAACGGGTCAGTGCCAGGGTGTGGACCAGGAGTAGGGTACGGCGTTGGTTATGGTGTAAGGGCGGTGGTGGGTGTCCATTCGGGTCTAGGGTTAGGGTTAGGGAACGTTAAGGCTTAGGACACAGGTGAGGGTACGGAAACGTGGGAGGGTCAGGATACGTGCTGAAGAATGGGTCAGTGCCAGCGTACGGGTCAGGAGTAGGGTACGGCATAGCGTAATGTGTAGGGCTGGTGGTGGTTTCCGTTCCGGGCTAGGGTTAGAGGTAGGGAACTGCAAGGCTTAGGGCACAGGTGAGGGTACGGAAACGTGGGAGAGGCAGGCTACGGGCTGACACATGGGAGAGTGCCAGCTTACGGGCCAGCAGTAGGCTACGACGTAGGGTAGGGTGTAGGGCTGGTGGTGGGTTTCCGTTCCGGGCTAGGGTTAGAGTTAGGGATCGGCAAGGCTTAGGGAACAGGTGAGGGTAAGGAAAAGTGGGAGGGTTAGGCTACATGCTGACGCACGGTTCAGTGCCAGCATACGGGCCAGGTGTAGGGTACGGCGTAGGGTAAGGTTTAGGGCTGGTGGTGGGTTTCCGTTTGGGGTTATGGTTAGGGTTATGGAACGGCAAGGCTTAGGACACAGGTGAGGGTACGGGAACGTGGGAAGGTCAGGCTACGTGCTGACGCACGGATCAGTGCCAGCGTACGGGCCAGGATTAGGCTACGGCGTAGGGTAAGCTGTAGGGCTGGTGGTGGGTTTCTGTTCTGGGCTAGGGTTAGGGTTAGGGAAGGACAAGACTTAGGGCACAGTTGAGGGTACGGAAATGGTGGAGGGTCAGGCTATGTGCTGACGCACGGGTCAGTGCCAGCGTACAGGCCAGGAGTAGGCAACAACGTAGGGTAAGGTGTAGGGCTGGTGGTGGGCTTCCTTTCCGGGCTAGGGTTAGGGTTAGGGAACGGCAAGTCTTAGGGCACAGGTGCGGGTACGGAAACGTGGGAGAGTCAGGCTATGTGCTGACGCACGGGTCAGTGCCAGCGTACGGGCCAGGAGTAGTGTACGTCGTAGGGTAAGGTGTAGGGCTGGTGGTGGGTTTCTGTTCTGGGCTAGGGTTAGGGTTAGGGAACGGCAAGGTTTAGGGCACACGTGAGGGTATCGAAACGTGTTAGGCTCAGGGTACGTGTTGACGCACGGGTTAGTGTGAACGTACAGATGAGGATTATGGTGCGGCATAGGGTAAAGTGTATGGTTGGTGGTAGGTTTCCGTTTCAGGCTAGGGTTAGTGTTAGGGAACGGCAAAGTTTTGGGCACAGATGAGGGTATGGAAAGGTGTTAGTGTCAGGGTACGTGTTGACATATGGATTAGCATTAGGGTACGGCTTAGGGTAAGGTGTAGGCTTGGTGGTAGGTTTCCATTGTGGTCTAGGGTTAGGGTTAGGGAATGGCAAGGTTTAGGTCACAGGTGAAGGTACGGAAACGTGTTAGGGTCAGGGTAAGTGTTGACGCATGTGTTAGTGTCAGCGTACGGAGTAGGTTTATGGTCCTTCGTAGGTTAAGGTCTAGGGTTGGTGGTAGGTTTCCGTTCCAGGCTAGGGTTAGTGTTATGGAACGGCAAGGTTTAGGGCATAGGTGAGGGTACGGAAATGTGTTAGGGTCAGGGTACGTGTTGACGCTCGGATTATGATTAGGGTATGGCGTAGAGTAACGTGTAGGGTTGGTGGTAGGTTTCCGTTTTGGGCTAGGGTTAGGGTTAGGCAACGGCACGGTTTAGGGCACAGGTGAGGGAACGGAAAAGTGTTAGGGTCAGGGTACGTGTTGACGCACGGGTTAGTGTCAGTGTACGGATTAGGATTAGGGTACCGTGTAGGGTATGCTGTACGGTTTGTGGTAGTTTTCCATTCTGGGCTAGGGTTAGTGTTAGGGTACGGCAAGGTTTAGGGTACAGGTGACGGTACAGAAACGTGTTAGGGTCATGATACATGTTGATACATGGAATAGTGTCATCATACGCATTAGGATTAGGGTACGGTGTAGGGTAAGGTGTACGGAGGGCGGTAGGTTTCCATTCCGTTGTAGGGTTAGGGTTAGCGAATTGCAAGGTTTTGGGCACAGGTGATGGTACAGAAATGTGTTAGGTTCAGGGTACGTGTTGACTCACGGGTTAGTGTCAGCATACGCATGAGGATTAGGGTACCGCATAGAGTAAGGTGTAGGGTTGGTGGTACGTTTCCGTTCCAGTCTAGGGTTATGTTTAGGGACTGGCAAAGTTTAGGGCACAGGTGAGGGTACGAAACGTGTTAGGGTCAGGCTATGTGTTGATGCACAGGTTAGTGTCAGCATACGAATTAGGATTAGGGTACGGCGTAAGGTAAGGTGTAGGGTTGGTGGTAGGTTTCTGTTCCGGGCTAGGGTTAGGGTTAGGGAACGGCAAGGTTTATGGCAGAGGTGAGGGTACGGAAACGTGTTAGGGTCAGGGTACGTGTTGATGTATGAATTAGGATTAGGGTACAGCTTAGGGTAAGGTGTAGGGCTGATGGTAGGTTTCCGTTCCGGGCTAACGTTAAGGATAGGCAACGACAAGTTTTAGGGCACAGCTGAGTGTATGGAAACGTGTTAGGGTCAGGGTACGTGTTGACTCATTGGTTAGTGCCAGCGTACGGATTAGGATTAGTGTACGGCATAGATAAGGTGTAGGGTTGGTGGTAGGATTCCGTTCCGGGCTATGGTTAGGGTTAGGGAAAGTCAAGGTTTCTATTTCTAGTTCTTTTAAGGAAACTCCATACTGTTCTCCACAGTGACTGTATCAATTTACATTCCCACCATAGTGGAAGAGGGCTCCTTTTGTCCACACCCTCCCCAGAATTTGTTTGTAGATTTTCTGATGATGCCGATTCTAACAGGTGTGAGGTGATACCTCATTGTAGTTTTGATTTGCATTTCTCTAATAATTAGTGCTCTTGAGCAGCTTTTCATGTGCGTCTTGGCCATCTCTGTGTCTTCTTTGAAGAAACGTCTCTTTAGATCTTCTGCCCATTTTTGTATTGGGTTGTTTGTTTTTTTAATAAGCTGCATGAGCTGTTTATATATATTGGAGATTAAACCTTTGTCCATTGATTCGTTTGCAAGTATTTTCGCCCCTTCTGAGGGTTGCCTTTTTCCATTCCCGTGTTTCTAACCAAAAAAGAAAGAAAGAAAAAGAAGCAGAACATTAATGTGCATAAAATATGCCTTTAGAAACGGTCGTTTTGAAATATGGACGTCCTTTAAACTTTTTGGTCGATATGTGACCCCAGGATTTGTTTTCAGGGCAGGTGTCATTTACAGGCCTGCAATGATTTTGAATATCAACTGACCATGAGTGCTGGGATTAAACCTGCTGTTGTGTGAAACGGCCACAAGGTGGCAGCAGTTCTCTCTTTCATATCTGGTTATTAGGGCAACAGAGCCTCAATGGAAGTCGCCTTCTAGATTGGAATTTAGAACAGAATGTGACAGGAAAAAGCCCCTCAAGTTTGTCTCACTACTTCTTGTTCGTGTTTTTAATTTAATTTTTTATTTTTTATTACAGCAAGTTTGATTACAATGTTTGGCTTGTTGTAGGTATGGTAGATGTGGTTCTTTTACACATATACAGATGTCTGTTCTTCCTGGGATCCTTTTCCCATGTACGTTATGACAGAATGTTGTGTACTCCTCTCTTTGTATTCCGTAGCTCTTTGGTTATTATATATATCACCTGTGTTTGTATGTCTGTTAACCCCAATATCGTAATGAAACCAATCCTCACACCTTTCCATTGGTGAACCATAAGTTTGTTTAATGAATATGTGATTGCCCATCTCCGTGGAAATATCTGCCCTGGTATCCATTTTTAGGTAACACCTATAAGTGATATGATACGATATGTGCCTTTCACTTTCTGACTTACTACATGTCACATGATTAACTCCAGACTCATCTACGGTGCTGCAAATGGCATTGTGTCCTTATTTTCCTTGGCTTCTATTCTGCCTTATCGAGGTCCATTTTCAACAATGTGATTCCCTGAGGGTTGTGGATTAGCTGACCTGGGCAGCCTTACCGTGACGGCCGGCCCTCCCCAGGTGTGCCTGGTTGAGGTCAATATAAACTGCGCTCCAGGCAGCAATAGCCCCTGAAGCTGTGCCTGTCTCCATATTCTCTGCCCCGTCAGCAGTCTCGGGGCTCTGCTGGTGGGAGCGTGTGAGGGGCCACGGTTTGTGGGTGGCCCGGTGTGTGTGGGGCTCTCCTGGACTTTGTGCAGGAGTTGCCAGGCTGCCACCTGTAAAGAAGAGGATGTGTCACCCATAAGTTCCACTGGAATTTCTCTCCGGGCTGAGGTAAGGAAGGAAAAAAAGGGGTGGGGACCGGGACAGGAGGGGTATCTCAGTCAGGGAAATGGAAAGCTTCCAGAAGAGCGCCCGGGGTCAGGACCATCCTGCCTCGCCTGCAGGCACCAAGATGTCCTCTGTGCTGTCGCCTGTGTGGGTCCACGGCCCTTCCTCTAGGATTTCATGCCCTTGTACATATTCAGGTGTTTTACCTGGGAAGGGTGGGAACAGTTCAGCTGCAGCTGGCCTGGGGCTCAGCTCACCTTTATTCAGAGATGCCTCGGCACGGTCCCCCAGCTTTGCAATGAGGACGCTCCTTGCATGCAGGGTGGGTTGCTGGCTGTATGGGAGATGATTCCCCACCTCTGACCAATTTCAGAATAGTTTACCGCTGGAGCAAGTTCCCTGATAGGGCTTTCCTCTGTATAACTGGTGGGTTCAGGTTTTTTTTCGTTTATGGTTCAAGTTAGATTTTATACCTCTTTTATGTATTTATAGATATAAGCATGGAAATAATACATTCCTATAAATACATCTGTGTGAAGGGAAGAACTTTTTTCTCTTTTATTTTTAAATTGTATTTTTTAAAATTTTGAAATTTAGTTTTATTTTTTTATACAGCAGGTTATTATTAGTTATGTATTTTATGCATATGCATGTATGCAGGCCAACCCCAATCTCCCAACTCATCCCACCTCTACCACCCCATGGCTTCCCACACTTGGTGTCCATAAGTTTGTTCTCTACCTGTGTCTCTATTTCTTCCCTGCAAACCAGTTCATCTGTACCACTTTTTAGGTTCCACATATATGCATTAATATACAATATTTGTTTTCCTCTTTCTGACTTACTTCATTCTGTATGACAGTCTCTAGATCCATTGATGTCTCTACAAATGACCCAGTTTCATTCCTTTTAATGGCCGAGTAATATTCCATTTTATATATGTACCACATCTTTACCCATTCATCTGTTTGTGGGTATTTAGTTTGCTCCCTTACCTGGCTATTGTAAATAGTGCTGCAATGAACATTGTGGTGAATGTGCCTTTTTGATTTATGGTTTTCTCTGGGTATATGCCCAGAAGTGCGATTGCTGGATCAGATGGTAATTCTATTTCTAGTTTTTTTAAGGAAACTCCACACTGTTCTCCATAGTGACTGTATCAATTTACATTCCCACCAATAGTGGAAGAGGGCTCCTTTTGTCCACACCCTCCCCAGAATTTGTTGTTTGTAGGTTTTCTGATGATGCCGATTCTAACATGTGTGAGGTGATACCTCATTGTAGTGTTTTTATTTATTTTATTTTTTTTATTTTTTTTGTGGTACACGGGCCTCTCACTGTTGTGGCCTCTCCCGTTGCGGAGCACAGGCTCCGGACGTGCAGGCTCAGTGGCCATGGCTCACGGGCCCAGCTGCTCCGCGACATGTGGGATCTTCCCGGACCGGGGCACGAACCCGTGTCCCCTGCATCGGCAGGCGGACTCTCAACCACTGCGCCACCAGGGAATCCCCCTCATTGTAGTTTTGATTTGCATTTCTCTAATAATTAGTGATGTTGAGCAGCTTTTCATCTGCGTCTTGGCCATGTCTGTGTCTTCTTTGGAGGATCGTCTCATGAGATCTTCTGACCATTTCTGTATTGGGAGGGTGGTTGGAGGGTAAGGCTATGTGCTCACGCACGTGTCAGTGCCAGCGTAAGGGCCAGGAGTAGGGTACTGCGTAGGGTAAGGTGTAGGTCTGGTGGTGGTTTCCGTTCCGGGCTAGGTTTAGGGTTTGGGAACGGCAAGGCTTAGGGCCCAGGTGAGGGTACGGAAACGTGGGATGGTCAGGCTACGTTCTTACGCATGGGTCAGTGCCAATGTACGGGCCAGGAATAGGCTACGGCGTAGGCTAATGTGTAGGGCTGGTGGTGGGTTTCCGTTCCGTGCTAGGGTTAGGGTTAGGGAATGACAAGGCTTAGGGCACAGGTGAGGGTACGGAAACGTGGGAGGGTCCGGCTATGTGCTGACGCATGGGTCAGTGCCAGCGTACGGGCCAGGAATAGGGAACGGCGTAGGGTAAGGAGTAGGGCTGGTTGTGAGATACCGTTCCGGGCTAGGGTTAGGGTTAGGGAACGGCAAGGCTTAGGGCACAGGTGAACGTAAGGAAACGTGGGAGGGTCAGGCTACGTGCTGACGCACGGGTCAGTGCCAGCGTACAGGCCAGGAGTAGGGTATGGCGTAGGGTAAGGTTTAGGGCTGGTGGTGGGTTTCCGTTCCGGGCTAGGGTTAGGGTGAGGGAACAGCAAGGCTTAGGGCACAGGTGAACGTACGGAAACGTGGGAGTGGCAGGCTATGTGTTGACGCACGGGTCTGTGCCAGCGTACGGGCCAGGATTAGGGTACGTCGTAGCGTAAGGTTTAGGCCTGGTGGTGGGTTTCCGTTCCAGGCTAGGGTTAGGGTTAGGGAACGGCAAGGCTTAGGACACAGGTGAGGGTATGGAAACGTGGGAGAGGCAGGCTACGTGCTGACGCACAGGTCAGTGCCAGCGTAGGGGCCAGGAGTAGGGTACAGCGTAGGGTAAGGTTTAGGGCTGGTGGTGGGTTTATGTTCCGGGTTAGGGTTAGGGAACGGCAAGGCTTAGGGCACAGGTGAGGGTACGGAAACGTAGGAGTGGCAGGCTACGTGCTGACGCACGGGTCAGTGCCAGCGTACGGGGCAGGATTAGGGTATGGCGTAGGGTAGGGTTTAGGGCTGGTGGAGGGTTTCCGTTCCAGGCTAGGTTTAGGGTTAGGGAACGGCAAAGCTTAGGGCACAGAAGATGGTACGGAAAAGTGGGAGGGTCAGGCTACGTGCTGACGCACAGGTCAGTGCCAGCGTATGGGCCAAGTGTAGGGTATGGCGTAGGGTTAGGTGTAGGGTTAGGGTTAGGGAACGGCAAGGCTTAGGGCACAGGTGAGGGTACGGAAACGTGAGAGGGTCAGGCTACGTGATGACGCATGGGTCTTTGCCAGCGTACGCGCCAGGATTCGGGTACGGCATTGGGTAAGGTGTAGGGCTGGTTGTGGGTTTCCATTCCAGGTTAGAGTTAGGGAACGGCAAGGCTTAGTGCACAGGTGAGGGTATGGAAACGTGGCAGAGGCAGGCTATGTGCTGACACAAGGGTCACTGCCAGCGTACGGGTCAGGAGTAGTCTACGGCGTACTTTATGGTTTAGGTTTTGTGGTGGGTTTCCGTTCCGGGCTAGGGTTAGGGATAGGGAAAGGCAAGGCTTAGGGCACAGGTGAGGGTACGGAAACGTGGGAGGGTTAGGCTACATGCTGAAGCACGGTTCAATGCCAGGGTATGGACCAGGAGTAGGGTACTGCGTAGGGTAAAGTGTAAGGCTGGTGGTGGGTGTCCATTCCGGGCTAGTGATAGGGTGAGGGAGCGGCAAGGCTTAGGGCACAGGTGAGGGTACGGAAACGTGGGAGGGTCAGGCTACATGCTGAAGAACGGGTCAGTGCCAGGGTGTGGACCAGGAGTAGGGTACGGCGTTGGTTATGGTGTAAGGGCGGTGGTGGGTGTCCATTCGGGTCTAGGGTTAGGGTTAGGGAACGTTAAGGCTTAGGACACAGGTGAGGGTACGGAAACGTGGGAGGGTCAGGATACGTGCTGAAGAATGGGTCAGTGCCAGCGTACGGGCCAGGAGTAGGGTACGGCATAGCGTAATGTGTAGGGCTGGTGGTGGTTTCCGTTCCGGGCTAGGGTTAGAGGTAGGGAACTGCAAGGCTTAGGGCACAGGTGAGGGTACGGAAACGTGGGAGAGGCAGGCTACGGGCTGACACATGGGAGAGTGCCAGCTTACGGGCCAGCAGTAGGCTACGACGTAGGGTAGGGTGTAGGGCTGGTGGTGGGTTTCCGTTCCGGGCTAGGGTTAGAGTTAGGGATCGGCAAGGCTTAGGGAACAGGTGAGGGTAAGGAAAAGTGGGAGGGTTAGGCTACATGGTGACGCACGGTTCAGTGCCAGCGTACGGGCCAGGTGTAGGGTACGGCGTAGGGTAAGGTTTAGGGCTGGTGGTGGGTTTCCGTTTGGGGTTATGGTTAGGGTTATGGAACGGCAAGGCTTAGGACACAGGTGAGGGTACGGGAACGTGGGAAGGTCAGGCTACGTGCTGACGCACGGATCAGTGCCAGCGTACGGGCCAGGATTAGGCTACGGCGTAGGGTAAGCTGTAGGGCTGGTGGTGGGTTTCTGTTCTGGGCTAGGGTTAGGGTTAGGGAAGGACAAGACTTAGGGCACAGTTGAGGGTACGGAAATGGTGGAGGGTCAGGCTATGTGCTGACGCACGGGTCAGTGCCAGCGTACAGGCCAGGAGTAGGCGACAACGTAGGGTAAGGTGTAGGGCTGGTGGTGGGCTTCCTTTCCGGGCTAGGGTTAGGGTTAGGGAACGGCAAGTCTTAGGGCACAGGTGCGGGTACGGAAACGTGGGAGAGTCAGGCTATGTGCTGACGCACGGGTCAGTGCCAGCGTACGGGCCAGGAGTAGTGTACGTCGTAGGGTAAGGTGTAGGGCTGGTGGTGGGTTTCTGTTCTGGGCTAGGGTTAGGGTTAGGGAACGGCAAGGTTTAGGGCACACGTGAGGGTATCGAAACGTGTTAGGCTCAGGGTACGTGTTGACGCATGGGTTAGTGTGAACGTACAGATGAGGATTATGGTGCGGCATAGGGTAAAGTGTATGGTTGGTGGTAGGTTTCCGTTTCAGGCTAGGGTTAGTGTTAGGGAACGGCAAAGTTTTGGGCACAGATGAGGGTATGGAAAGGTGTTAGTGTCAGGGTACGTGTTGACATATGGATTAGCATTAGGGTACGGCTTAGGGTAAGGTGTAGGCTTGGTGGTAGGTTTCCATTGTGGTCTAGGGTTAGGGTTAGGGAATGGCAAGGTTTAGGTCACAGGTGAAGGTACGTAAACGTGTTAGGGTCAGGGTAAGTGTTGACGCATGTGTTAGTGTCAGCGTACGGAGTAGGTTTATGGTCCTTCGTAGGTTAAGGTCTAGGGTTGGTGGTAGGTTTCCGTTCCAGGCTAGGGTTAGTGTTATGGAACGGCAAGGTTTAGGGCATAGGTGAGGGTACGGAAATGTGTTAGGGTCAGGGTACGTGTTGACGCTCGGATTATGATTAGGGTATGGCGTAGAGTAACGTGTAGGGTTGGTGGTAGGTTTCCGTTTTGGGCTAGGGTTAGGGTTAGGCAACGGCACGGTTTAGGGCACAGGTGAGGGAACGGAAAAGTGTTAGGGTCAGTGTACGTGTTGACGCACGGGTTAGTGTCAGTGTACGGATTAGGATTAGGGTACCGTGTAGGGTATGCTGTACGGTTTGTGGTAGTTTTCCATTCTGGGCTAGGGTTAGTGTTAGGGTACGGCAAGGTTTAGGGTACAGGTGACGGTACAGAAACGTGTTAGGGTCATGATACATGTTGATACATGGAATAGTGTCATCATACGCATTAGGATTAGGGTACGGCGTAGGGTAAGGTGTACGGAGGGCGGTAGGTTTCCATTCCGTTGTAGGGTTAGGGTTAGCGAATTGCAAGGTTTTGGGCACAGGTGATGGTACAGAAATGTGTTAGGTTCAGGGTACGTGTTGACTCACGGGTTAGTGTCAGCATACGCATGAGGATTAGGGTACCGCATAGAGTAAGGTGTAGGGTTGGTGGTACGTTTCCGTTCCAGTCTAGGGTTATGTTTAGGGACTGGCAAAGTTTAGGGCACAGGTGAGGGTACGAAACGTGTTAGGGTCAGGCTATGTGTTGATGCACAGGTTAGTGTCAGCATACGAATTAGGATTAGGGTACGGCGTAAGGTAAGGTGTAGGGTTGGTGGTAGGTTTCTGTTCCGGGCTAGGGTTAGGGTTAGGGAACGGCAAGGTTTATGGCAGAGGTGAGGGTACGGAAACGTGTTAGGGTCAGGGTACGTGTTGATGTATGAATTAGGATTAGGGTACAGCTTAGGGTAAGGTGTAGGGCTGATGGTAGGTTTCCGTTCCGGGCTAAGGTTAAGGATAGGCAACGACAAGTTTTAGGGCACAGCTGAGGGTATGGAAACGTGTTAGGGTCAGGGTACGTGTTGACTCATTGGTTAGTGCCAGCGTACGGATTAGGATTAGTGTACGGCATAGATAAGGTGTACGGTTGGTGGTAGGATTCCGTTCCGGGCTATGGTTAGGGTTAGGGAAAGTCAAGGTTTCTATTTCTAGTTCTTTTAAGGAAACTCCATACTGTTCTCCACAGTGATTGTATCAATTTACATTCCCACCATAGTGGAAGAGGGCTCCTTTTGTCCACACCCTCCCCAGAATTTGTTTGTAGATTTTCTGATGATGCCGATTCTAACAGGTGTGAGGTGATACCTCATTGTAGTTTTGATTTGCATTTCTCTAATAATTAGTGCTCTTGAGCAGCTTTTCATGTGCGTCTTGGCCATCTCTGTGTCTTCTTTGAAGAAACGTCTCTTTAGATCTTCTGCCCATTTTTGTATTGGGTTGTTTGTTTTTTTAATAAGCTGCATGAGCTGTTTATATATATTGGAGATTAAACCTTTGTCCATTGATTCGTTTGCAAGTATTTTCGCCCCTTCTGAGGGTTGCCTTTTTCCATTCCCGTGTTTTTAACCAAAAAAGAAAGAAAGAAAAAGAAGCAGAACACGAATGTGCATAAAATATGCCTTTTGAAACGGTCATTTTGAAATATGGACGTCCTTTAAATTTTTTGGTCGATATGTGACCCCAGGATTTGTTTTCAGGGCAGGTGTCATTTACAGGCCTGCAATGATTTTGAATATCAACTGACCATGAGCGCTGGGATTAAAGCTGCTGTTGTGTGAAACGGCCACAAGGTGGCAGCAGTTCTCTCTTACCAATTCTGTTTACTAGGGCAACAGAGCCTCAATGGAAGTCGCCTTCTAGATTGGAATTTAGAACAGAATGTGACAGGAAAAAGCCCCTCAAGTTTGTCTCACTACTTCTTGTTCGTGTTTTTAATTTAATTTTTTATTTTTTATTACAGCAAGTTTGATTACAATGTTTGGCTTGTTGTAGGTATGGTAGATGTGGTTCTTTTACACATATACAGATGTCTGTTCTTCCTGGGATCCTTTTCCCATGTACGTTATGACAGAATGTTGTGTACTCCTCTCTTTGTATTCCGTAGCTCTTTGGTTATTATATATATCACCTGTGTTTGTATGTCTGTTAACCCCAATATCTTAATGAAACCAATCCTCACACCTTTCCATTGGTGAACCATAAGTTTGTTTAATGAATCTGTGATTGCCCTTCTCCGTGGAAATATCTGCCCTGGTATCCATTTTTAGGTAACACCTATAAGTGATATGATACGATATGTGCCTTTCACTTTCCGACTTACTACATGTCACATGATTACCTCTAGACTCATCTACGGTGCTGCAAATGGCATTGTGTCCTTATTTTCCTTGGCTTCTATTCTGCCTTAGCGAGGTCCATTTTCAACAATGTGATTCCCTGAGGTTTGTGGATTAGCTGTCCTGGGCAGCCTTACCATGCCGGCCGGCCCTCCCCAGGTGTGCCTGGTTGAGGTCAATATAAACAGCGCTCCAGGCAGCAATAGCCCCTGAAGCTGTGCCTGACTCCATATTCTCTGCCCCGTCAGCAGTCTCGGGGCTCTGCTGGTGGGAGCGTGTGAGGGGCCACGGTTTGTGGGTGGCCCGGTGTGTGTGGGGCTCTCCTGGACTTTGTGCAGGAGTTGCCAGGCTGCCACCTGTAAAGAAGAGGATGTGTCACCCATAAGTTCCACTGGAATTTCTCTCCGGGCTGAGGTAAGGAAGGAAAAAAAGGGGTGGGGACCGGGACAGGAGGGGTATCTCAGGCAGGGAAATGGAAAGCTTCCAGAAGAGCGCCCGGGGTCAGGACCATCCTGCCTCGCCTGCAGGCACCAAGTTGGCCTGTGTGCTGTCGCTGGTGTGGCTCCACGGCCCTTCCTCTAGGATTTCATGCCCTTGTACATATTCAGGTGTTTTACCTGGGAAGGGTGGGAACAGTTCAGCTGCAGCTGGCCTGGCGCTCAGCTCACCTTTATTCAGAGATGCCTCGGCACGGTCCCCCAGCTTTGCAATGAGGATGCTCCTTGCATGCGGGGTGGGTTGCTGGCTGTATGGGAGATGATTCCCCACCTCTGACCAATTTCAGAATTGTTTACCGCTGGAGCAAGTTCCCTGATAGGGCTTTCCTCTGTATAACTGGTGGGTTCAGGTTTTTTTTCGTTTATGGTTCAAGTTAGATTTTATACCTCTTTTATGTATTTATAGATATAAGCATGGAAATAATACATTCTTATAAATACATCTGTGTGAAGGGAAGACCTTTTTTCTCTTTTATTTTTAAATTTTATTTTTTAAAATTTTGAAATTTAGTTTTATTTTTTTATACAGCAGGTTATTATTAGTTATGTATTTTATGCATATGCATGTATGCAGGCCAATCCCAATCTCCCAACTCATCCCACCTCTACCACCCCATGGCTTCCCACACTTGGTGTCCATAAGTTTGTTCTCTACCTGTGTCTCTATTTCTTCCCTGCAAACCAGTTCATCTGTACCACTTTTTAGGTTCCACATATATGCATTAATATACAATATTTGTTTTCCTCTTTGTGACTTACTTCATTCTGTATGACAGTCTCTAGATCCATCGATGTCTCTACAAATGAGCCAGTTTCATTCCTTTTTATGGCCGAGTAATATTCCATTTTATATATGTACCACATCTTTACCCATTCATCTGTTTGTGGGTATTTAGTTTGCTCCCTTACCTGGCTATTGTAAATAGTGCTGCAATGAACATTGTGGTGAATGTGCCTTTTTGATTTTTGGTTTTCTCTGGGTATATGCCCAGAAGTGCGATTGCTGGATCAGATGGTAATTCTATTTCTAGTTTTTTTAAGGAAACTCCACACTGTTCTCCATAGTGACTGTATCAATTTACATTCCCACCAATAGTGGAAGAGGGCTCCTTTTGTCCACACCCTCCCCAAAATTTGTTGTTTGTAGGTTTTCTGATGATGCCGATTCTAACATGTGTGAGGTGACACATCATTGTAGTTTTCTTTTATTTATTTATTTATTATTTTTTTTTTTTTGTGGTACGCGGGCCTCTCACTGTTGTGGCCTCTCCCGTTGCGGAGCACAGGCTCCGGACGCGCAGGCTCAGTGGCCATGGCTCACGGGCCCAGCTGCTCCGCGACATTTGGGATCTTCCCGGACCAGGGCACGAACCCGTGTCCCCTGCATCGGCAGGCGGACTCTCAACCACTGCGCCACCAGGGAAGCCCCCTCATTGTAGTTTTGATTTGCATTTCTCTAATAATTAGTGATGTTGAGCAGCTTTTCATCTGCGTCTTGGCCATGTCTGTGTCTTCTTTGAAGGATCGTCTCATGAGATCTTCTGACCATTTCTGTATTGGGAGGGTGGTTGGAGGGTAAGGCTATGTGCTCACGCACGTGTCAGTGCCAGCGTAAGGGCCAGGAGTAGGGTACTGCGTAGGGTAAGGTGTAGGTCTGGTGGTGGTTTCCGTTCCGGGCTAGGTTTAGGGTTTGGGAAAGGCAAGGCTTAGGGCCCAGGTGAGGGTACGGAAACGTGGGATGATCAGGCTACGTTCTTACGCATGGGTCAGTGCCAATGTACGGGCCAGGAATAGGCTACGGCGTAGGCTAATGTGTAGGGCTGGTGGTGGGTTTCCGTTCCGTGCTAGGGTTAGGGTTAGGGAATGACAAGGCTTAGGGCACAGGTGAGGGTACGGAAACGTGGGAGGGTCCGGCTATGTGCTGACGCACGGGTCAGTGCCAGCGTACGGGCCAGGAATTGGGAACGGCGTAGGGTAAGGTGTAGGGCTGGTTGTGAGATACCGTTCCGGGCTAGGGTTAGGGTTAGGGAACGGCAAGGCTTAGGGCACAGGTGAACGTAAGGAAACGTGGGAGGGTCAGGCTACGTGCTGACGCACGGGTCAGTGCCAGCGTACAGGCCAGGAGTAGGGTATGGCGTAGGGTAAGGTTTAGGCCTGGTGGTGGGTTTCCGTTCCAGGCTAGGGTTAGGGTTAGGGAACGGCAAGGCTTAGGACACAGGTGAGGGTATGGAAACGTGGGAGAGGCAGGCTACGTGCTGACGCACAGGTCAGTGCCAGCGTAGGGGCCAGGAGTAGGGTACAGCGTAGGGTAAGGTTTAGGGCTGGTGGTGGGTTTATGTTCCGGGTTAGGATTAGGGAACGGCAAGGCTTAGGGCACAGGTGAGGGTACGGAAACGTAGGAGTGGCAGGCTACGTGCTGACGCACGGGTCAGTGCCAGCGTACGGGGCAGGATTAGGGTACGGCGTAGGGTAAGGTTTAGGGCTGGTGGAGGGTTTCCGTTCCAGGCTAGGTTTAGGGTTAGGGAACGGCAAAGCTTAGGGCACAGAAGATGGTACGGAAAAGTGGGAGGTTCAGGCTACGTGCTGACGCACGAGTCTGTGCCAGCGTATGGGCCAAGTGTAGGGTATGGCGTAGGGTTAGGTGTAGGGTTAGGGTAGGGGAACGGCAAGGCTTAGGGCACAGGTGAGGGTACGGAAACGTGGGAGGGTCAGGCTACGTGATGACTCACGGGTCTTTGCCAGCGTACGCGCCAGGATTCGGGTACGGCATTGGGTAAGGTGTAGGGCTGGTCGTGGGTTTCCGTTCCAGGTTAGAGTTAGGGAACGGCAAGGCTTAGTGCACAGGTGAGGGTATGGAAACGTGGCAGAGGCAGGCTATGTGCTGACGCAAGGGTCACTGCCAGCGTACGGGTCAGGAGTAGTCTACGGCGTACGTTAAGGTTTAGGTTTTGTGGTGGGTTTCCGTTCGGGGCTAGGGTTAGGGATAGGAAAGGCAAGGCTTAGGGCACAGGTGACGGTACCGAAACGTGGGAGGGTTAGGCTACATGCTGAAGCACGGTTCAATGCCAGGGTATGGACCAGGAGTAGGGTACGGCGTAGGGTAAAGTGTAAGGCTGGTGGTGGGTGTCCATTCCGGGCTAGTGATAGGGTGAGGGAGCGGCAAGGCTTAGGGCACAGGTGAGGGTACGGAAACGTGGGAGGGTCAGGCTACATGCTGAAGAACGGGTCAGTGCCAGGGTGTGGACCAGGAGTAGGGTACGGCGTTGGGTATGGTGTAAGGGCGGTGGTGGGTGTCCATTCCGGTCTAGGGTTAGGGTTAGGGAACGTTAAGGCTTAGGACACAGGTGAGGGTACGGAAACGTGGGAGGGTCAGGATACGTGCTGAAGAATGGGTCAGTGCCAGCGTACGGGCCAGGAGTAGGGTACGGCATAGCGTAATGTGTAGGGCTGGTGGTGGTTTCCGTTCCGGGCTAGGGTTAGAGGTAGGGAACTGCAAGGCTTAGGGCACAGGTGAGGGTACGGAAACGTGGGAGAGGCAGGCTACGGGCTGACACATGGGAGAGTGCCAGCTTACGGGCCAGCAGTAGGCTACGACGTAGGGTAGGGTGTAGGGCTGGTGATGGGTTTCCGTTCCGGGCTAGGGTTAGAGTTAGGGATCGGCAAGGCTTAGGGAACAGGTGAGGGCAAGGAAAAGTGGGAGGGTTAGGCTACATGCTGACGCACGGATCAGTGCCAGCGTACGGGCCAGGTGTAGGGTATGGCGTAGGGTAAGGTTTAGGGCTGGTGGTGGGTTTCCGTTTGGGGTTTTGGTTAGGGTTATGGAACGGCAAGGCTTAGGACACAGGTGAGGGTACGGGAACGTGGGAAGGTCAGGCTACGTGCTGACGCACGGATCAGTGCCAGCGTACGGGCCAGGATTAGGCTACGGCGTAGGGTAAGCTGTAGGGCTGGTGGTGGGTTTCGGTTCTGGGCTAGGGTTAGGGCTAGGGAAGGACAAGACTTAGGGCACAGTTGAGGGTACGGAAATGGTGGAGGGTCAGGCTATGTGCTGACGCACGGGTCAGTGCCAGCGTACAGGCCAGGAGTAGGCAACAACGTAGGGTAAGGTGTAGGGCTGGTGGTGGGCTTCCTTTCCGGGCTAGGGTTAGGGTTAGGGAACGGCAAGTCTTAGGGCACAGGTGCGGGTACGGAAACGTGGGAGAGTCAGGCTATGTGCTGACGCACGGGTCAGTGCCAGCGTACGGGCCAGGAGTAGTGTACGTCGTAGGGTAAGGTGTAGGGCTGGTGGTGGGTTTCCGTTCTGGGCTAGGGTTAGGGTTAGGGAACGGCAAGGTTTAGGGCACACGTGAGGGTATCGAAACGTGTTAGGCTCAGGGTACGTGTTGACGCACGGGTTAGTGTGAACGTACAGATGAGGATTATGGTGCGGCATAGGGTAAAGTGTATGGTTGGTGGTAGGTTTCCGTTTCAGGCTAGGGTTAGTGTTAGGGAACGGCAAGGTTTTGGGCACAGATGAGGGTATGGAAACGTGTTAGTGTCAGGGTACGTGTTGACATATGGATTAGCATTAGGGTACGGCTTAGGGTAAGGTGTAGGCTTGGTGGTAGGTTTCCATTGTGGTCTAGGGTTAGGGTTAGGGAATGGCAAGGTTTAGGTCACAGGTGAAGGTACGGAAACGTGTTAGGGTCAGGGTAAGTGTTGACGCATGTGTTAGTGTCAGCGTACGGAGTAGGTTTATGGTCCTAAGTAGGTTAAGGTCTAGGGTTGGTGGTAGGTTTCCGTTCCAGGCTAGGGTTAGTGTTATGGAACGGCAAGGTTTAGGGCATAGGTGAGGGTACGGAAATGTGTTAGGGTCAGGGTACGTGTTGACGCTCGGATTATGATTAGGGTATGGCGTAGAGTAACGTGTAGGGTTGGTGGTAGGTTTCCGTTTTGGGCTAGGGTTAGGGTTAGGCAACGGCACGGTTTAGGGCACAGGTGAGGGAACGGAAAAGTGTTAGGGTCAGTGTACGTGTTGACGCACGGGTTAGTGTCAGTGTACGGATTAGGATTAGGGTACCGTGTAGGGTATGCTGTACGGTGTGTGGTAGTTTTCCATTCTGGGCTAGGGTTAGTGTTAGGGTACGGCAAGGTTTAGGGTACAGGTGATGGTACAGAAACGTGTTAGGGTCATGATACATGTTGATACATGGAATAGTGTCATCATACGCATTAGGATTAGGGTACGGCGTAGGGTAAGGTGTACGGAGGGCGGTAGGTTTCCATTCCGTTGTAGGGTTAGGGTTAGCGAATTGCAAGGTTTTGGGCACAGGTGATGGTACAGAAATGTGTTAGGTTCAGGGTACGTGTTGACTCACGGGTTAGTGTCAGCATACGCATGAGGATTAGGGTACCGCATAGAGTAAGGTGTAGGGTTGGTGGTACGTTTCCGTTCCAGTCTAGGGTTATGTTTAGGGACCGGCAAAGTTTAGGGCACAGGTGAGGGTACGAAACGTGTTAGGGTCAGGGTATGTGTTGATGCACAGGTTAGTGTCAGCATACGAAATAGGATTAGGGTACGGCGTAAGGTAAGGTGTAACGTTGGTGGTAGGTTTCTGTTCCGGGCTAGGGTTAGGGTTAGGGAACGGCAAGGTTTATGGCAGAGGTGAGGGTACGGAAACGTGTTAGGGTCAGGGTACGTGTTGATGTATGAATTAGGATTAGGGTACAGCTTAGGGTAAGGTGTAGGGCTGATGGTAGGTTTCCGTTCCGGGCTAAGGTTAAGGATAGGCAACGACAAGTTTTAGGGCACAGCTGAGGGTATGGAAACGTGTTAGGGTCAGGGTACGTGTTGACTCATTGGTTAGTGCCAGCGTACGGATTAGGATTAGTGTACGGCATAGATAAGGTGTAGGGTTGGTGGTAGGATTCCGTTCCGGTCTATGGTTAGGGTTAGGGAAAGTCAAGGTTTCTATTTCTAGTTCTTTTATGGAAACTCCATACTGTTCTCCACAGTGACTGTATCAATTTACATTCCCACCATAGTGGAAGAGGGCTCCTTTTGTCCACACCCTCCCCAGAATTTGTTTGTAGATTTTATGATGATGCCGATTCTAACAGGTGTGAGGTGATACCTCATTGTAGTTTTGATTTGCATTTCTCTAATAATTAGTGCTGTTGAGCAGCTTTTCATGTGAGTCTTGGCCATCTCTGTGTCTTCTTTGAAGAAACGTCTCTTTAGATCTTCTGCCCATTTTTGTATTGGGTTGTTTGTTTTTTTAATAAGCTGCATGAGCTGTTTATATATATTGGAGATTAAACCTTTGTCCATTGATTTGTTTGCAAGTATTTTCGCCCCTTCTGAGGGTTGCCTTTTTCCATTCCCGTGTTTTTAACCAAAAAAGAAAGAAAGAAAAAGAAGCAGAACAATAATGTGCATAAAATATGCCTTTTGAAACGGTCGTTTTGAAATATGGACGTCCTTTAAACTTTTTGGTCGATATGTGACCCCAGGATTTGTTTTCAGGGCAGGTGTCATTTACAGGCCTGCAATGATTTTGAATATCAACTGACCATGAGCGCTGGGATTAAAGCTGCTGTTGTGTGAAACGGCCACAAGGTGGCAGCAGTTCTCTCTTTCATATCTGGTTACTAGGGCAACAGAGCCTCAATGGAAGTCGCCTTCTAGATTGGAATTTAGAACAGAATGTGACAGGAAAAAGCCCCTCAAGTTTGTCTCACTACTTCTTGTTCGTGTTTTTAATTTAATTTTTTATTTTTTATTACAGCAAGTTTGATTACAATGTTTGGCTTGTTGTAGGTATGGTAGATGTGGTTCTTTTACCCATATACAGATGTCTGTTCTTCCTGGGATCCTTTTCCCATGTACGTTATGACAGAATGTTGTGTACTCCTCTCTTTGTATTCCGTAGCTCTTTGGTTATTATATATATCACCTGTGTTTGTATGTCTGTTAACACCAATATCGTAATGAAACCAATCCTCACACCTTTCCATTGGTGAACCATAAGTTTGTTTAATGAATATGTGATTGCCCTTCTCCGTGGAAATATCTGCCCTGGTATCCATTTTTAGGTAACACCTATAAGTGATATGATACGATATGTGCCTTTCACTTTCTGACTTACTACATGTCACATGATTACCTCTAGACTCATCTACGGTGCTGCAAATGGCATTGTGTCCTTATTTTCCTTGGCTTCTATTCTGCCTTATCGAGGTCCATTTTCAACAATGTGATTCCCTGAGGGTTGTGGATTAGCTGACCTGGGCAGCCTTACCGTGACGGCCGGCCCTCCCCAGGTGTGCCTGGTTGAGGTCAATATAAACAGCGCTCCAGGCAGCAATAGCCCCTGAAGCTGTGCCTGACTCCATATTCTCTGCCCCGTCAGCAGTCTCGGGGCTCTGCTGGTGGGAGCGTGTGAGGGGCCACGGCTTTGTGGGTGGCCCGGTGTGTGTGGGGCTCTGCTGGACTTTGTGCAGGAGTTGCCAGGCTGCCACCTGTAAAGAAGAGGATGTGTCACCCATAAGTTCCACTGGAATTTCTCTCCGGGCTGAGGTAAGGAAGGAAAAAAAGGGGTGGGGACCGGGACAGGAGGGGTATCTCAGGCAGGGAAATGGAAAGCTTCCAGAAGAGCGCCCGGGGTCAGGACCATCCTGCCTCGCCTGCAGGCACCATGTTGGCCTGTGTGCTGTCGCCTGTGTGGGTCCACGGCCCTTCCTCTAGGATTTCATGCCCTTGTACATATTCAGGTGTTTTACCTGGGAAGGGTGGGAACAGTTCAGCTGCAGCTGGCCTGGGGCTCAGCTCACCTTTATTCAGAGATGCCTCGGCACGGTCCCCCAGCTTTGCAATGAGGACGCTCCTTGCATGCAGGGTGGGTTGCTGGCTGTATGGGAGATGATTCCCCACCTCTGACCAATTTCAGAATAGTTTACCGCTGGAGCAAGTTCCCTGATAGGGCTTTCCTCTGTATAACTGGTGGGTTCAGGTTTTTTTTCGTTTATGGTTCAAGTTAGATTTTATACCTCTTTTATGTATTTATAGATATAAGCATGGAAATAATACATTCCTATAAATACATCTGTGTGAAGGGAAGAACTTTTTTCTCTTTTATTTTTAAATTTTATTTTTTAAAATTTTGAAATTTAGTTTTATTTTTTTATACAACAGGTTATTATTAGTTATGTATTTTATGCATATGCATGTATGCAGGCCAATCCCAATCTCCCAACTCATCCCACCTCTACCACCCCATGGCGTCCCACACTTGGTGTCCATAAGTTTGTTCTCTACCTGTGTCTCTATTTCTTCCCTGCAAACCAGTTCATCTGTACCACTTTTTAGGTTCCACATATATGTATTAATATACAATATTTGTTTTCCTCTTTCTGACTTACTTCATTCTGTATGACAGTCTCTAGATCCATCGATGTCTCTACAAATGACCCAGTTTCATTCCTTTTTATGGCCGAGTAATATTCCATTTTATATATGTACCACATTTTTACCCATTCATCAGTTTGTGGGTATTTAGTTTGCTCCCTTACCTGGCTATTGTAAATAGTGCTGCAATGAACCTTGTGGTGAATGTGCCTTTTTGATTTATGGTTGTCTCTGGGTATATGCCCAAAAGTGGGATTGCTGGGTCAGATGGTAATTCTATTTCTAGTTTTTTAAAGGAAACTCCATAGTGTTCTCCATAGTGACTGTATCAATTTACATTCCCACCAATAGTGGAAGAGGGCTCCTTTTGTCCACACCCTCCCCAAAATTTGTTGTTTGTAGGTTTTCTGATGATGCCGATTCTAACATGTGTGAGGTGATACATCATTGTAATTTTCTTTTTTTTATTTATTTATTTTATTTTTTTTTTTGTGGTACGTGGGCCTCTCACTGTTGTGGCCTCTCCCGTTGCGGAGCACAGGCTCCGGACGCGCAGGCTCAGTGGCCATGGCTCACGGGCCCAGCTGCTCCGCGACATTTGGGATCTTCCCGGACCGGGGCACGAACCCGTGTCCCCTGCATCGGCAGGCGGACTCTCAACCACTGCGCCACCAGGGAAGCCCCCTCATTGTAGTTTTGATTTGCATTTCTCTAATAATTAGTGATGCTGAGCAGCTTTTCATCTACGTCTTGGCCATGTCTGTGTCTTCTTTGAAGGATCGTCTCATGAGATCTTCTGACCATTTCTGTATTGGGAGGGTGGTTGGAGGGTAAGGCTATGTGCTCACGCACGTGTCAGTGCCAGCGTAAGGGCCAGGAGTAGGGTACTGCGTAGGGTAAGGTGTAGGTCTGGTGGTGGTTTCCGTTCCGGGCTAGGTTTAGGGTTTGGGAACGGCAAGGCTTAGGGCCCAGGTGAGGGTACGGAAACGTGGGATGGTCAGGCTACGTTCTTACGCATGGGTCAGTGCCAATGTACGGGCCAGGAATAGGCTACGGCGTAGGCTAATGTGTAGGGCTGGTGGTGGGTTTCCGTTCCGTGCTAGGGTTAGGGTTAGGGAATGACAAGGCTTAGGGCACAGGTGAGGGTACGGAAACGTGGGAGGGTCCGGCTATGTGCTGACGCACGGGTCAGTGCCAGCGTACGGGCCAGGAATAGGGAACGGCGTAGGGTAAGGTGTAGGGCTGGTTGTGAGATACCGTTCCGGGCTAGGGTTAGGGTTAGGGAACGGCAAGGCTTAGGGCACAGGTGAACGTAAGGAAACGTGGGAGGGTCAGGCTACGTGCTGACGCACGGGTCAGTGCCAGCGTACAGGCCAGGAGTAGGGTATGGCGTAGGGTAAGGTTTAGGCCTGGTGGTGGGTTTCCGTTCCAGGCTAGGGTTAGGGTTAGGGAACGGCAAGGCTTAGGACACAGGTGAGGGTATGGAAACGTGGGAGAGGCAGGCTACGTGCTGACGCACAGGTCAGTGCCAGCGTAGGGGCCAGGATTAGGGTATGGCGTAGGGTAAGGTTTAGGGCTGGTGGTGGGTTTCCGTTCCGGGCTAGGGTTAGGGTGAGGGAACAGCAAGGCTTAGGGCACAGGTGAACGTACGGAAACGTGGGAGTGGCAGGCTACGTGTTGACGCACGGGTCTGTGCCAGCGTACGGGCCAGGATTAGGGTACGTCGTAGCGTAAGGTTTAGGCCTGGTGGTGGGTTTCCGTTCCAGGCTAGGGTTAGGGTTAGGGAACGGCAAGGCTTAGGACACAGGTGAGGGTATGGAAACGTGGGAGAGGCAGGCTACGTGCTGACGCACAGGTCAGTGCCAGCGTAGGGGCCAGGAGTAGGGTACAGCGTAGGGTAAGGTTTAGGGCTGGTGGTGGGTTTATGTTCCGGGTTAGGGATAGGGAACGGCAAGGCTTAGGGCACAGGTGAGGGTACGGAAACGTAGGAGTGGCAGGCTACGTGCTGACGCACGGGCCAGTGCCAGCGTACGGGGCAGGATTAGGGTACGGCGTAGGGTAAGGTTTAGGGCTGGTGGTGGGTTTCCGTTCCAGGCTAGGTTTAGGGTGAGGAACGGCAAAGCTTAGGGCACAGAAGATGGTACGGAAAGGTGGGAGGGTCAGGCTACGTGCTGACGCACGGGTCAGTGCCAGCGTATGGGCCAAGTGTAGGGTATGGCGTAGGGTTAGGTGTAGGGTTAGGGTTAGGGAACGGCAAGGCTTAGGGCACAGGTGAGGGTACGGAAACGTGGGAGGGTCAGGCTACATGATGACGCACGGGTGTTTGCCAGCGTACGTGCCAGGATTCGGGTACGGCATTGGGTAAGGTGTAGGGCTGGTTGTGGGTTTCCGTTCCAGGTTAGAGTTAGGGAACGGCAAGGCTTAGTGCACAGGTGAGGGTATGGAAACGTGGCAGAGGCAGGCTATGTGCTGACGCAAGGGTCACTGCCAGCGTACGGGTCAGGCGTAGTCTACGGCGTACGTTAAGGTTTAGGTTTTGTGGTGGGTTTCCGTACCGAGCTAGGGTTAGGGATAGGGAAAGGCAAGGCTTAGGGCACAGGTGAGGGTACGGAAATGTGGGAGGGTTAGGCTACATGCAGAAGCACGGTTCAATGCCAGGGTATGGACCAGGAGTAGGGGACGGCGTAGGGTAAAGTGTAAGGCTGATGGTGGGTGTCCATTCTGGGCTAGTGTTAGGGTTAGGGAGCGGCAAGGCTTAGGGCACAGGTGAGGGTACGGAAACGTGGGAGGGTCAGGCTACATGCTGAAGCACGGTTCAATGCCAGGGTATGGACCAGGAGTAGGGTACGGCGTAGGGTAAAGTGTAAGGCTGGTGGTGGGTGTCCATTCCGGGCTAGTGTTAGGGTTAGGGAGCGGCAAGTCTTAGGGCACAGGTGAGGGTACGGAAACGTGGGAGGGTCAGGCTACATGCTTAAGAACGGGTCAGTGCCAGGGTGTGGACCAGGAGTAGGGTACGGCGTTGGGTATGGTGTAAGGGCGGTGGTGGGTGTCCATTCCGGTCTAGGGTTAGGGTTAGGGAACGTTAAGGCTTAGGACACAGGTGAGGGTACGGAAACGTGGGAGGGTCAGGATACGTGCTGAAGAATGGGTCAGTGCCAGCGTACGGGCCAGGAGTAGGGTACGGCATAGCGTAATGTGTAGGGCTGGTGGTGGTTTCCGTTCCGGGCTAGGGTTAGAGGAAGGGAACTGCAAGGCTTAGGGCACAGGTGAGGGTACGGAAACGTGGGAGAGGCAGGCTACGGGCTGACACATGGGAGAGTGCCAGCTTACGGGCCAGCAGTAGGCTACGACGTAGGGTAGGGTGTAGGGCTGGTGGTGGGTTTCCGTTCCGGGCTAGGGTTAGAGTTAGGGATCGGCAAGGCTTAGGGAACAGGTGAGGGTAAGGAAAAGTGGGAGGGTTAGGCTACATGCTGACGCACGGATCAGTGCCAGCGTATGGGCCAGGTGTAGGGTACGGCG
Source organism: Mesoplodon bidens (assembly GCF_964165515.1). Lineage (NCBI taxonomy): Eukaryota > Metazoa > Chordata > Mammalia > Artiodactyla > Ziphiidae > Mesoplodon > Mesoplodon bidens. The sequence continues at coordinate 271,994 of NW_027672637.1, read as the reverse complement.
TAGGGTAAGGTTTAGGGCTGGTGGTGGGTTTCCGTTTGGGGTTATGGTTAGGGTTATGGAACGGCAAGGCTTAGGACACAGGTGAGGGAACGGGAATGTGGGAAGGTCAGGCTACGTGCTGACGCACGGATCAGTGCCAGCGTACGGGCCAGGATTAGGCTACGGCGTAGGGTAAGCTGTAGGGCTGGTGGTGGGTTTCTGTTCTGGGCTAGGGTTAGGGTTAGGGAAGGACAAGACTTAGGGCGCAGTTGAGGGTACGGAAATGGTGGAGGGTTAGGCTATGTGCTGACGCACGGGTCAGTGCCAGCGTACAGGCCAGGAGTAGGCAACAACGTAGGGTAAGGTGTAGGGCTGGTGGTTGGTTTCCTTTCCGGGCTAGGGTTAGGGTTAAGGAATGTCAAGGCTTAGGGCACAGGTGAGGGTATGGAAACGTGGGAGGGTCATGCTACGTGCTGACACACGTGTCAGTGCCAGCGTATGGGCCAGTCGTAGGCTACGGCGTAGGGAAATGTGTAGGGCTGGTGGTGGGCTTCCTTTCCGGGCTAGGGTTAGGGTTAGGGAACGGCAAGTCTTAGGGCACAGGTGCGGGTACGGAAACGTGGGAGAGTCAGGCTATGTGCTGACGCACGGGTCAGTGCCAGCGTACGGGCCAGGAGTAGTGTACGTCGTAGGGTAAGGTGTAGGGCTGGTGGTGGGTTTCCGTTCTGGGCTATGGTTAGGGATGGGAACGGCAAGGATTAGGGCACACGTGAGGGTATCGAAACGTGTTAGGCTCAGGGTACGTGTTGACGCACGAGTTAGTGTGAACGTACAGATGAGGATTATGGTGCAGCATAGGGTAAAGTGTATGGTTGGTGGTAGGTTTCCGTTTCAGGCTAGGGTTAGTGTTAGGGAACGGCAAGGTTTTGGGCACAGATGAGGGTATGGAAACGTGTTAGTGTCAGGGTACGTGTTGACATATGGATTAGCATTAGGGTACGGCTTAGGGTAAGGTGTAGGCTTGGTGGTAGGTTTCCATTGTGGTCTAGGGTTAGGGTTAGGGAATGGCAAGGTTTAGGTCACAGGTGAAGGTACGTAAACGTGTTAGGGTCAGGGTAAGTGTTGACGCATGTGTTAGTGTCAGCGTACGGAGTAGGTTTATGGTCCTTCGTAGGTTAAGGTCTAGGGTTGGTGGTAGGTTTCCGTTCCAGGCTAGGGTTAGTGTTATGGAACGGCAAGGTTTAGGGCATAGGTGAGGGTACGGAAATGTGTTAGGGTCAGGGTACGTGTTGACGCTCGGATTATGATTAGGGTATGGCGTAGAGTAACGTGTAGGGTTGGTGGTAGGTTTCCGTTTTGGGCTAGGGTTAGGGTTAGGCAACGGCACGGTTTAGGGCACAGGTGAGGGAATGGAAAAGTGTTAGGGTCAGTGTACGTGTTGACGCACGGGTTAGTGTCAGTGTACGGATTAGGATTAGGGTACCGTGTAGGGTATGCTGTACGGTTTGTGGTAGTTTTCCATTCTGGGCTAGGGTTAGTGTTAGGGTACGGCAAGGTTTAGGGTACAGGTGACGGTACAGAAACGTGTTAGGGTCATGATACATGTTGATACATGGAATAGTGTCATCATACGCATTAGGATTAGGGTACGGCGTAGGGTAAGGTGTACGGAGGGCGGTAGGTTTCCATTCCGTTGTAGGGTTAGGGTTAGCGAATTGCAAGGTTTTGGGCACAGGTGATGGTACAGAAATGTGTTAGGTTCAGGGTACGTGTTGACTCACGGGTTAGTGTCAGCATACGCATGAGGATTAGGGTACTGCATAGAGTAAGGTGTAGGGTTGGTGGTACGTTTCCGTTCCAGTCTAGGGTTGTGTTTAGGGACCGGCAAAGTTTAGGGCACAGGTGAGGGTACGAAACGTGTTAGGGTCAGGGTATGTGTTGATGCACAGGTTAGTGTCAGCATACGAATTAGGATTAGGGTACGGCGTAAGGTAAGGTGTAGGGTTGGTGGTAGGTTTCCGTTCCGGGCTAGGGTTAGGGTTAGGGAACGGCAAGGTTTATGGCAGAGGTGAGGGTACGGAAACGTGTTAGGGTCAGGGTACGTGTTGATGTATGAAATAGGATTAGGGTACAGCTTAGGGTAAGGTGTTGGGCTGATGGTAGGTTTCCGTTCCGGGCTAAGGTTAAGGATAGGCAACGACAAGTTTTAGGGCACAGCTGAGGGTATGGAAACGTGTTAGGGTCAGGGTACGTGTTGACTCACTGGTTAGTGCCAGCGTACGGATTAGGATTAGTGTACGGCATAGATAAGGTGTAGGGTTGGTGGTAGGATTCCGTTCCGGGCTATGGTTAGGGTTAGGGAAAGTCAAGGTTTCTATTTCTAGTTCTTTTAAGGAAACTCCATACTGTTCTCCATAGTGACTGTATCAATTTACATTCCCACCATAGTGGAAGAGGGCTCCTTTTGTCCACACCCTCCCCAGAATTTGTTTGTAGATTTTCTGATGATGCCGATTCTAACAGGTGTGAGGTGATACCTCATTGTAGTTTTGATTTGCATTTCTCTAATAATTAGTGCTCTTGAGCAGCTTTTCATGTGCGTCTTGGCCATCTCTGTGTCTTCTTTGAAGAAACGTCTCTTTAGATCTTCTGCCCATTTTTGTATTGGGTTGTTTGTTTTTTTAATAAGCTGCATGAGCTGTTTATATATATTGGAGATTAAACCTTTGTCCATTGATTCGTTTGCAACTATTTTCGCCCCTTCTGAGGGATGCCTTTTTCCATTCCCGTGTTTTTAACCAAAAAAGAAAGAAAGAAAAAGAAGCAGAACACTAATGTGCATAAAATATGCCTTTTGAAACGGTCGTTTTGAAATATGGACGTCCTTTAAATTTTTTGGTCGATATGTGACCCCAGGATTTGTTTTCAGGGCAGGTGTCATTTACAGGCCTGCAATGATTTTGAATATCAACTGACCATGAGCGCTGGGATTAAAGCTGCTGTTGTGTGAAACGGCCACAAGGTGGCAGCAGTTCTCCCTTACCAATTCTGGTTACTACGGCAACAGAGCCTCAATGGAAGTCGTGTTCTAGATTGGAATTTAGAATGGAATGTGACAGGAGAAAGCCCCTCAAGTTTGTCTCCCTACTTCTTGTTCGTGTTTTTAATTTAATTTTTTGTTTTTTATTACAGCAAGTTTGATTACAATGTTTGGCTTGTTGTAGGTGTGGAAGATGTGGTTCTTTTACACATATACAGATGTCTGTTTTTCCTGGGATCCTTTTCCCATGTACGTCATGACAGAATGATGAGTAGTCTTTTGGTATTCCGTAGGTCTTTGGTGATTATATATGTCACCTGTGTTTGTATAAGTCTGTTAACCCCGATATCGTAATGAAACCAATCCTCACACCTTTCCATTGGTGAACCATAAGTTTGTTTAATGAATCTCTGATTGCCCTTCTCGGTGGAAATATATGCCCTGTTATCCATTTTTAGGTAACACCTATAAGTGATATGATACGATATGTGTCTTTCACTTTCTGACTTACTACAAGTCACGTGATTACCTCTAGACTCATCTACGGTGGTGCAAATGGCATTGTGTTCTTTTTTTCCTTGGCTTCTCTTCTGCCTTAGCGAGGTCCATTTTCAACAATGTGATTCCCTGAGTGTTGTTGATTAGCTCACCTGGGCAGCCTTACACTGCCGCCCAGCCCTCCCCAGGTGTGCCTGGTTGAGGTCAATATAAACAGCGCTCCAGGCAGCAATAGCCCCTGAAGCTGTTCCTGACTCCATATTCTCTGCCCCGTCAGCAGTCTCGGGGCTGTGCTGGTGGGAGGGAATGAGGTGCCACAGATTTGTTGGTGGCCCGGTGTGAGTGGGGTTCTGCTGGCCTTTCTGCAGTAGTTGCCAGGCTGCCTGCTGTAAAGAAGAGGATGTGTCACCTATACCTTCTGCTGGAATTTCTCTCCGGACAGAGGTGAGGAAGGAAAAAATCAGTGGGGGCCGGGACAGGTGGGGTATCTCAGGCAGGACAATGGAAAGCTTCCGGAAGAGCGCCCGGGGCCAGGACAACCCTGGCTGGCCTGCAGGCACCAAGTTGGCCTGCGTGCTGTCGCTGTTGTGCCTCCACGGCCCTTTCTCTAGTCTTTCAAGCCCTTGAACATATTCAGTTGTTTTACCTGGGAAGGGTGGGAACAGTTCAGCAACAGCTGGCCTGCGGCTCAGCTCACCTTTTTTTAGAGATGCCTCGGCACGGTCCACCAGCTTTGCAATGAGGATGCTCCTTGTGTGGGGTGTGGGTTGCTGGCTGTATGGGGATGATTCCCCACCTCTGACCAATTTCAGAATTGTTTGCCCCTGAGTAAGTGCCCTGATACGGTTTTCCTCTGTATAACTGGTGGGTTCAGGTTTTTTTCCTTTGATGGTTCAAGTTAGATTTTATTCCTCTTTTATATATTTATACATATAAGCATGGAAATAATTCATTCCTATATATATATCTGTGTGAAGGGAAGAACTTTTTTCTGTTTTATATTTAAATTTTATTTTTTAAGATTTTGAAATTTAATTTTATTTACTTTTATATACAGCAGGTTATTATTAGATATGTATTTTATGCATATACATGTATACAGGTCAATCTCAAACTCCCAACTCATCCCACCACCACCAACCCATGGCTTCCCACACTTGGTGTCCATACGTTTGTTCTCTACCTCTGTGTCTCTATTTCTTCCCTGCAAACCAGTTCATCTGTACCATTTTTTAGGTTCCACATATATGCATTAATATACAATATTTGTTTTCCTCTTTCTGACTTACTTCATTCTGTATGACAGTCTCTAGCTCCATCGCTGTCTCTACAAATGACCCGGTTTCATTCCTTTTTATGGCTGAGTAATATTCCATTTTATACATGTAGCACATCTTTATCCATTCATCTGTGTGTGGGCATTTAGGTTGCTTCCATTACCTGGCCTTTGTAAATAGTGCTGCAATGAATATTGTGGTGAATGTGCCTTTCTGATTTATGGTTTTCTTTGGGTATATGAGCAGAAGTGGGATTGCTGGATCAGATGGTAATTCTATTTCTAGTTTTTTTTAAGGAAACTCCATAGTGTTCTCCATAGTGTGTGTATCAATTTACATTCCCACCAATAGTGGAAGAGGTCTCCTTTTGTCCACACCCTCCCCAGAATTTGTTGTTTGTAGATTTTCTGATGATGCCGATTCTAACAGGTGTGAGGTGATACCTCATTGTAGTTTTGATTTGCTTTTCTCTAATAATTAGTGCTGTTGAACAGCTTTTCATGTGCGTCTGGGCCATCTCTGTGTCTTCTTTGAAGAAACGTCTCTTTAGATCTGCCCATTTTTGTATTGGGTTGTTTGTTTTTTTAATATTAAGCTGCATGAGCTGTTTATATATATTGGAGATTAAACCTTTGTCCATTGATTCGTTTGCAACTATTTTCGCCCCTTTTGAGGGATGTCTTTTTCCTTTCCCGTTTTTTTAACCAAAAAAGAAAGAAAGAAAAAGAAGCAGAACACTAATGTGCATAAAATATGCCTTTTGAAACGGTCGTTTTGAAATATGGAGGTCCTTTAAATTTTATGGTCGACATGTGGCCTCAGGATTTGTTTTCAGGGCAGGTGTCATTTACAGGCCTGCAATGATTTTGAATATCAACTGACCATTAGCACTGGGATTAAAGCTGCTGTTGTGTGAAACGGCCACTAGGTGGCAGCAGTTCTCCCTTAACACATCTGGTTACTAGGGCAACAGAGCCTCAGTGGAAGTCATGTTCTAGATTGGAATTTAGAATGGAATGTGCCAGGAGAAAGCCCCTCAAGTTTGACTCCCTACTTCTTGTTCGTATTTTTAATTTAATTTGTTTATTTTTTATTATAGCAAGTTTGATTACAATGTTTGGCTTGTTGTAGGTGTGGAAGATGTGGTTCTTTTACACATATACAGATGTCTGTTCTTCCTGGGATCCTTTTCCCATGTACGTTATGACAGAATGTTGAGTAGTCTTCTCTTGGTATTCCGTAGGTCTTTGGTGATTATATATGTCACCTCTGTTTGTATATGTCTGTTAACCCCGATATCGTAATGAAACCAATCCTCACACCTTTCCATTGGTGAACCATAAGTTTGTTTAATGAATCTATGATTGCACTTCTCAGTGGAAATGACTGCCCTGGTTTCTATTTTAGGTAACACCTATAAGTGATATGAAATGACATGTGTCTTTCACTTTCTGACTTACTCCAAGTCACATGATTACCTCTAGACTCATCTACGGTGTTACAAATGGCATTGTGTCCTTATTTTCCTTGGCTTCTATTCTGCCTTAGCGAGGTCCATTTTCAACAATCTGATTCCCTGAGGGTTGTGGATTAGCTGACCTGGGCAGACTTACCCTGCCGGCCGGCCCTCCCCAGGTCTGCCTGTTTGAGGTCATTATAAACAGCGCTCCAGGCAGCAGTAGCCCCTGAAGCTGTGCCTGAGTCCATATTCTCTGCCCCGTCAGCAGTCTCGGGGCTGTGCTGGTGGGAGGGAGTGAGGGGCCACAGCTTTGTTGGTGGCCCGGTGTGAGTGGGGTTCTGCTGGCCTTTGTGCAGGAGTTGCCAGGCTGCCACCTTTAAAGAAGAGGATGTGTCACCCATACATTCCGCTGGAATTTCTCTCCGGACAGAGGTGAAGAAGGAAAAAAGCAGTGGGGGCCGGGACAAGAGGGGTATCTCAGGCAGGACAATGGAGAGCTTCCAGAAGAGCGCCCGGGGCCAGGATCACCCTGGCTGGCCTGCAGTCACCAAGTTGGCCTGCGTGCTGTCGCTGGTGTGGCTCCACGGCCCTTCCTCTTGGCTTTCAAGCCTTTGTACATATTCAGGTGTTTTACCTGGGAAGGGTGGGAAGAGTTCAGCAGCACCTGGCCTGGGGCTCAGCTCACCTATATTCAGAGATGCCACGGCACGGTCCCCCAGCTTTGCAGTGAGGACGCTCCTTGCATGGGGGGTGGGTTGCTGGCTGTATGGGAGATGATTCCCCACCTCTGACCAATTTCAGAATTGTTTACCGCTGGAGCAAGTGCCCTGATAGGGTTTTCCTCTGTATAACTGGTGGGTTCAGGGGTTTTTTTTGTTTATGGTTCAAGTTAGATTTTATTCCTCTTTTATGTATTTATAGATATAAGCATGGAAATAATTCATTCCTATAAATACATCTGTGTGAAAGGAAGAACTTTTTTCTGTTTTATTTTTAAATTTTATATTTTAAAATTTTGAAATTTAATTTTATTTACTTTTTTATACAGCGGGTTATTATTAGTTATGTATTTTATGCATATACATGTATACAGGTCAATCTCAAACTCCCAACTCATCCCACCACCACCACACCATGTCTTCCCACACTTGGTGTCCATACGTTTGTTCTCTACCTCTGTGTCTCTATTTCTTCCCTGCAAACCAGTTCATCTGTACCATTTTTTAGGTTCCACATATATGCATTAATTTACAATATTTGCTTTCCTCTTTCTGACTAACTTCATTCTGTATGACAGTATCTACATCCATCGATGTCTCTACAAATGACCCAGGTTCATTCCTTTTTATGGCCGAGTAACATTCCATTTTATATATGTACCCCATCTTTATCCATTCATCTGTCTGTGGGCATTTAGGTTGCTTCCATTACCTGGCTATTGTAAATAGTGCTGCAATGAACCTTGTGGTGAATGTGCCTTTTTGATTTATGGTTGTCTCTGGGTATATGCCCAAAAGTGGGATTGCTGGGTCAGATTGTAATTCTATTTCTAGTTTTTTAAAGGAAACTCCATACTGTTCTCCATAGTGACTGTATAAATTTACATTCCCACCAACAGTGGAAGAGGGCTCCTTTTGTCCTCACCCTCCCCATAATTTGTTGTCTGTAGATTTTCTGATAATGCCGATTCTAACATGTATGAGGTGATACCTCATTGTAGTTTTGATTTGCATCTCTCTAATAATTAGTGCTCTTGAGCAGCTTTTCATGTGCGTCTTGGCCATCTCTGTGTCTTCTTTGAAGAAACGTCTCTTTAGATCTTCTGCCCATTTTGTATTGGGTTGTTTGTTTTTTTAATAAGCTGCATGAGCTGTTTATTTATATTGGAGATTAAACCTTTGTCCATTGATTCGTTTGCAACGATTTTCGCCCCTTCTGAGGGATGCCTTTTTCCATTCCCGTGTTTTTAACCAAAAAAGAAAGAAAGAAAAAGAAGCAGAACACTAATGTGCATAAAATATGCCTTTTGAAACGGTCGTTTTGAAATATGGAGGTCCTTTAAATTTTATGGTCGACATGTGGCCTCAGGATTTGTTTTCAGGGCAGGTGTCATTTACAGGCCTGCAATGATTTTGAATATCAACTGACCATTAGCACTGGGTTTAAAGCTGCTGTTGTGTGAAACGGCCACTAGGTGGCAGCAGTTCTCCCTTAACACATCTGGTTACTAGGGCAACAGAGCCTCAATGGACGTCGTGTTCTACATTGGAATTTAGAATGGAATGTGCCAGGAGAAAGCCCCTCAAGTTTGACTCCCTACTTCTTGTTCGTATTTTTAATTTATTTTTTTTTATTATAGCAAGTTTGATTACAATGTTTGGCTTGTTGTAGGTGTGGAAGATGTGGTTCTTTTACACATATACAGATGTCTGTACTTCCTGGGATCCTTTTCCCATGTACGTTATGACAGAATGTTGAGTAGTCTTCTCTTGGTATTCCGTAGGTCTTTGGTGATTATATATGTCACCTCTGTTTGTATATGTCTGTTAACCCCGATATCGTAATGAAACCAATCCTCACACCTTTCCATTGGTGAACCATAAGTTTGTTTAATGAATCTATGATTGCACTTCTCAGTGGAAATGACTGCCCTGGTTTCTATTTTAGGTAACACCTATAAGTGATATGAAATGATATGTGTCTTTCACTTTCTGACTTACTCCAAGTCACGTGATTACCTCTAGATTCATCTACGGTGCTGCAAATGGCATTGTGTCCTTATTTTCCTTGGCTTCTATTGTGCCTTAGCGAGGTCCATTTTCAACAATGTGATTCCCTGAGGGTTGTGGATTCGCTGACCTGGGCAGCCTTACCCTGCCGGCCGGCCCTCCCCAGGTCTGCCTGGTTGAGGTCAATATAAACAGCGCTCCAGGCAGCAATAGCCCCTGAAGCTGTGCCTGACTCCATATTCTCTGCCCCGTCAGCAGTCTCGGGGCTCTGCTGGTGGGAGCGTGTGAGGGGCCACGGCTTTGTGGGTGGCCCGGTGTGTGTGGGGCTCTGCTGGACTTTGTGCAGGAGTTGCCAGGCTGCCACCTGTAAAGAAGAGGATGTGTCACCCATAAGTTCCACTGGAATTTCTCTCCGGGCTGAGGTAAGGAAGGAAAAAAAGGGGTGGTGTCCGGGACAGGAGGGGTATCTCAGGCAGGGAAATGGAAAGCTTCCAGAAGAGCGCCCGGGTTCAGGACCATCCTGCCTCGCCTGCAGGCACCATGATGGCCTGTGTGCTGTCGCTGGTGTGGCTCCACGGCCCTTCCTCTAGGATTTCATGCCCTTGTACATATTCAGGTGTTTTACCTGGGAAGGGTGGGAACAGTTCAGCTGCAGCTGGCCTGGGGCTCAGCTCACCTTTATTCAGAGATGCCTCGGCACGGTCCCCCAGCTTTGCAATGAGGACGCTCCTTGCATGCGGGGTGGGTTGCTGGCTGTATGGGAGATGATTCCCCACCTCTGACCAATTTCAGAATTGTTTACCGCTGGAGCAAGTTCCCTGATAGGGCTTTCCTCTGTATAACTGGTGGGTTCAGGTTTTTTTTCGTTTATGGTTCAAGTTAGATTTTATACCTCTTTTATGTATTTATAGATATAAGCATGGAAATAATACATTCCAATAAATACATCTGTGTGAAGGGAAGAACTTTTTTCTCTTTTATTTTTAAATTTTATTTTTTAAAATTTTGAAATTTTGTTTTATTTTTTTATACAGCAGGTTATTATTAGTTATGTATTTTATGCATATGCATGTATGCAGGCCAATCCCAATCTCCCAACTCATCCCTCCTCTACCACACCATGGCTTCCCACACTTGGTGTCCATAAGTTTGTTCTCTACCTGTGTCTCTATTTCTTCCCTGCAAACCAGTTCATCTGTACCACTTTTTAGGTTCCACATATATGCATTAATATACAATATTTGTTTTCCTCTTTCTGACTTACTTCATTCTGTATGACAGTCTCTAGATCCATCGATGTCTCTACAAATGAACCAGTTTCATTCCTTTTTATGGCCGAGTAATATTCCATTTTATATATGTACCACATCTTTACCCATTCATCTGTTTGTGGGTATTTAGTTTGCTCCCTTACCTGGCTATTGTAAATAGTGCTGCAATGAACCTTGTGGTGAATGTGCCTTTTTGATTTATGGTTTTCTCTGGGTATATGCCCAGAAGTGCGATTGCTGGATCAGATGGTAATTCTATTTCTAGTTTTTTTAAGGAAACTCCACACTGTTCTCCATAGTGACTGTATCAATTTACATTCCCACCAATAGTGGAAGAGGGCTCCTTTTGTCCACACCCTCCCCAGAATTTGTTGTTTGTAGGTTTTCTGATGATGTCGATTCTAACATGTGTGAGGTGATACCTAATTGTAGTGTTTTTTATTTATTTATTTTTTTTTATTTTTTTTGTGGTACACGGGCCTCTCACTGTTGTGGCCTCTCCCGTTGTGGAGCAGAGGCTCCGGACGCGCAGGCTCAGTGGCCATGGCTCACGGGCCCAGCTGCTCCACGACATGTGGGATCTTCCCGGACCGGGACACGAACCCGTGTCCCCTGCATCGGCAGGCGGACTCTCAACCACTGCACCACCAGGGAAGCCCCCTCATTGTAGTTTTGATTTGCATTTCTCTAATAATTAGTGATGTTGAGCAGCTTTTCATCTGCGTCTTGGCCATGTCTGTGTCTTCTTTGGAGGATCGTCTCATGAGATCTTCTGACCATTTCTGTATTGGGAGGGTGGTTGGAGGGTAAGGCTATGTGCTCACGCACGTGTCAGTGCCAGCGTAAGGGCCAGGAGTAGGGTACTGCGTAGGGTAAGTTGTAGGTCTGGTGGTGGTTTCCGTTCCGGGCTAGGTTTAGTGTTTGGGAACGGCAAGGCTTAGGGCCCAGGTGAGGGTACGGAAACGTGGGATGGTCAGGCTACGTTCTTACGCATGGGTCAGTGCCAATGTACGGGCCAGGAATAGGCTACGGCGTAGGCTAATGTGTAGGGCTGGTGGTGGGTTTCCGTTCCGTGCTAGGGTTAGGGTTAGGGAATGACAAGGCTTAGGGCACAGGTGAGGGTACAGAAACGTGGGAGGGTCCGGCTATGTGCTGACGCACGGGTCAGTGCCAGCGTACGGGACAGGAATAGGGAACGGCGTAGGGTAAGGAGTAGGGCTGGTTGTGAGATACCGTTCCGGGCTAGGGTTAGGGTTAGGGAACGGCAAGGCTTAGGGCACAGGTGAACGTATGGAAACGTGGGAGTGGCAGGCTATGTTTTGACGCACGGGTCTGTGCCAGCGTACGGGCCAGGATTAGGGTACGTCGTAGCGTAAGGTTTAGGCCTGGTGGTGGGTTTCCGTTCCAGGCTAGGGTTAGGGTTAGGGAACGGCAAGGCTTAGGACACAGGTGAGGGTATGGAAACGTGGGAGAGGCAGGCTACGTGCTGACGCACAGGTCAGTGCCAGCGTAGGGGCCAGGAGTAGGGTACAGCATAGGGAAAGGTTTAGCCCTGGTGGTGGGTATATGTTCCGGGTTAGGGTTAGGGAACGGCAAGGATTAGGGCACAGGTGAGGGTACGGAAACGTAGGAGTGGCAGGCTACGTGCTGACGCACGGGTCAGTGCCAGCGTACGGGGCAGGATTAGGGTACGGCGTAGGGTAAGGTTTAGGGCTGGTGGTGGTTTTCCGTTCCAGGCTATGCTTAGGGTTAGGGAACGGCAAAGCTTAGGGCACAGAAGATGGTACGGAAAAGTGGGAGGGTCAGGCTACATGCTGACGCACGAGTCTGTGCCAGCGTATGGGCCAAGTGTAGGGTATGGCGTAGGGTTAGGTGTAGGGTTAGGGTTAGGGAACGGCAAAGCTTAGGGCACAGGTGAGGGTACGGAAACGTGGGAGGGTAAGGCTACGTGATGACGCACGGGTCTTTGCCAGCGTACGCGCCAGGATTCGGGTACGGCATTGGGTAAGGTGTAGGGCTGGTTGTGGGTTTCCGTTCCAGGTTAGAGTTAGGGAACGGCAAGGCTTACTGCACAGGTGAGGGTATGGAAACGTGGCAGAGGCAGGCTATGTGCTGACGCAAGGGTCACTGCAAGCGTACGGGTCAGGTGTAGTCTACGGCGTACTTTAAGGTTTAGGTTTTGTGGTGGGTTTCCGTTCCGGGCTAGGGTTAGGGATAGGGAAAGGCAAGGCTTAGGGCACAGGTGAGGGTACGGAAACGTGGGAGGGTTAGGCTACATGCTGAAGCACGGTTCAGTGCCAGGGTATGGACCAGGAGTAGGGTACGGCGTAGGGTAAAGTGCAAGGCTGGTGGTGGGTGTCCATTCCGGGCTAGTGATAGGGTGAGGGAGCGGCAAGGCTTAGGGCACAGGTGAGGGTACGGAAACGTGGGAGGGTCAGGCTACATGCTGAAGAACGGGTCAGTGCCAGGGTGTGGACCAGGAGTAGGGTACGGCGTTGGGTATGGTGTAAGGGAGGTGTTGGGTGTCCATTCCGGTCTAGGGTTAGGGTTAGGGAACGTTAAGGCTTAGGACACAGGTGAGGGTACGGAAACGTGGGAGGGTCAGGATACGTGCTGAAGAATGGGTCAGTGCCATCGTACGGGCCAGGAGTAGGGTACGGCATAGCGTAATGTGTAGGGCTGTTGGTGGTTTCCGTTCCGGGCTAGGGTTAGAGGTAGGGAACTGCAAGGCTTAGGGCACAGGTGAGGGTACGGAAACGTGGGAGAGGCAGGCTACGGGCTGACACATGGGAGAGTGCCAGCTTACGGGCCAGCAGTAGGCTACGACGTAGGGTAGGGTGTAGGGCTGGTGGTGGGCTTCCGTTCCAGGCTACGGTTAGAGTTAGGGATCGGCAAGGCTTAGGGAACAGGTGAGGGTAAGGAAAAGTGGGAGGGTTAGGCTACATGCTGACGCACGGATCAGTGCCAGCGTACGGGCCAGGTGTAGGGTACGGCGTAGGGTAAGGTTTAGGGCTGGTGGTGGGTTTCCGTTTGGGGTTATGGTTAGGGTTATGGAACGGCAAGGCTTAGGACACAGGTGAGGGTACGGGAACGTGGGAAGGTCAGGCTACGTGCTGACACACGGATCAGTGCCAGCGTACGGGCCAGGATTAGGCTACGGCGTAGGGTAAGCTGTAGGGCTGGTGGTGGGTTTCTGTTCTGGGCTAGGGTTAGGGTTAGGGAAGGACAAGACTTAGGGCACAGTTGAGGGTACGGAAATGGTGGAGGGTCAGGCTATGTGCTGACGCACGGGTCAGTGCCAGCGTACAGGCCAGGAGTAGGCGACAACGTAGGGTAAGGTGTAGGGCTGGTGGTGGGCTTCCTTTCCGGGCTAGGGTTAGGGTTAGGGAACGGCAAGTCTTAGGGCACAGGTGCGGGTACGGAAACGTGGGAGAGTCAGGCTATGTGCTGACGCACGGGTCAGTGCCAGCGTACGGGCCAGGAGTAGTGTACGTCGTAGGGTAAGGTGTAGGGCTGGTGGTGGGTTTCTGTTCTGGGCTAGGGTTAGGGTTAGGGAACGGCAAGGTTTAGGGCACACGTGAGGGTATCGAAACGTGTTAGGCTCAGGGTACGTGTTGACGCATGGGTTAGTGTGAACGTACAGATGAGGATTATGGTGCGGCATAGGGTAAAGTGTATGGTTGGTGGTAGGTTTCCGTTTCAGGCTAGGGTTAGTGTTAGGGAACGGCAAGGTTTTGGGCACAGATGAGGGTATGGAAACGTGTTAGTGTCAGGGTACGTGTTGACATATGGATTAGCATTAGGGTACGGCTTAGGGTAAGGTGTAGGCTTGGTGGTAGGTTTCCATTGTGGTCTAGGGTTAGGGTTAGGGAATGGCAAGGTTTAGGTCACAGGTGAAGGTACGTAAACGTGTTAGGGTCAGGGTAAGTGTTGACGCATGTGTTAGTGTCAGCGTACGGAGTAGGTTTATGGTCCTTCGTAGGTTAAGGTCTAGGGTTGGTGGTAGGTTTCCGTTCCAGGCTAGGGTTAGTGTTATGGAACGGCAAGGTTTAGGGCATAGGTGAGGGTACGGAAATGTGTTAGGGTCAGGGTACGTGTTGACGCTCGGATTATGATTAGGGTATGGCGTAGAGTAACGTGTAGGGTTGGTGGTAGGTTTCCGTTTTGGGCTAGGGTTAGGGTTAGGCAACGGCACGGTTTAGGGCACAGGTGAGGGAACGGAAAAGTGTTAGGGTCAGTGTACGTGTTGACGCATGGGTTAGTGTCAGTGTACGGATTAGGATTAGGGTACCGTGTAGGGTATGCTGTACGGTTTGTGGTAGTTTTCCATTCTGGGCTAGGGTTAGTGTTAGGGTACGGCAAGGTTTAGGGTACAGGTGACGGTACAGAAACGTGTTAGGGTCATGATACATGTTGATACATGGAATAGTGTCATCATACGCATTAGGATTAGGGTACGGCGTACGGTAAGGTGTACGGAGGGCGGTAGGTTTCCATTCCGTTGTAGGGTTAGGGTTAGCGAATTGCAAGGTTTTGGGCACAGGTGATGGTACAGAAATGTGTTAGGTTCAGGGTACGTGTTGACTCACGGGTTAGTGTCAGCATACGCATGAGGATTAGGGTACCGCATAGAGTAAGGTGTAGGGTTGGTGGTACGTTTCCGTTCCAGTCTAGGGTTATGTTTAGGGACCGGCAAAGTTTAGGGCACAGGTGAGGGTACGAAACGTGTTAGGGTCAGGGTATGTGTTGATGCACAGGTTAGTGTCAGCATACGAATTAGGATTAGGGTACGGCGTAAGGTAAGGTGTAGGGTTGGTGGTAGGTTTCCGTTCCGGGCTAGGGTTAGGGTTAGGGAACGGCAAGGTTTATGGCAGAGGTGAGGGTACGGAAACGTGTTAGGGTCAGGGTACGTGTTGATGTATGAATTAGGATTAGGGTACCCCTTAGGGTAAGGTGTAGGGCTGATGGTAGGTTTCCGTTCCGGGCTAAGGTTAAGGATAGGCAACGACAAGTTTTAGGGCACAGCTGAGGGTATGGAAACGTGTTAGGGTCAGGGTACGTGTTGACTCACTGGTTAGTGCCAGCGTACGGATTAGGATTAGTGTACGGCATAGATAAGGTGTAGGGTTGGTGGTAGGATTCCGTTCCGGGCTATGGTTAGGGTTAGGGAAAGTCAAGGTTTCTATTTCTAGTTCTTTGAAGAAAACTCCATACTGTTCTCCATAGTGACTGTATCAATTTGCATTCCCACCATAGTGGAAGAGGGCTCCTTTTGTCCACACCCTCCCCAGAATTTGTTTGTAGATTTTCTGATGATGCCGATTCTAACAGGTGTGAGGTGATACCTCATTGTAGTTTTGATTTGCATTTCTCTAATAATTAGTGCTCTTGAGCAGCTTCTCATGTGCGTCTTGGCCATCTCTGTGTCTTCTTTGAAGAAACGTCTCTTTAGATCTTCTGCCCATTTTTGTATTGGGTTGTTTGTTTTTTTAATAAGCTGCATGAGCTGTTTAGATATATTGGAGATTAAACCTTTGTCCATTGATTCGTTTGCAAGTATTTTCGCCCCTTCTGAGGGATGCCTTTTTCCATTCCCGTGTTTTTAACCAAAAAAGAAAGAAAGAAAAAGAAGCAGAACAATAATGTGCATAAAATATGCCTTTTGAAACGGTCGTTTTGAAATATGGACGTCCTTTAAATTTTTTGGTCGATATGTGACCCCAGGATTTGTTTTCAGGGCAGGTGTCATTTACAGGCCTGCAATGATTTTGAATATCAACTGACCATGAGCGCTGGGATTAAAGCTGCTGTTGTGTGAAACGGCCACAAGGTGGCAGCAGTTCTCCCTTACCAATTCTGGTTACTAGGGCAACAGAGCCTCAATGGAAGTCGCCTTGTAGATTGGAATGTAGAACAGAATGTGACAGGAAAAAGCCCCTCAAGTTTGTCTCACTACTTCTTGTTCGTGTTTTTAATTTAATTTTTTATTTTTTATTACAGCAAGTTTGATTACAATGTTTGGCTTGTTGTAAGTATGGTAGATGTGGTTCTTTTACACATATACAGATGTCTGTTCTTCCTGGGATCCTTTTCCCATGTACGTTATGACAGAATGTTGTGTACTCCTCTCTTTGTATTCCGTAGCTCTTTGGTTATTATATATATCACCTGTGTTTGTATGTCTGTTAACCCCAATATCGTAATGAAACCAATCCTCACACCTTTCCATTGGTGAACCATAAGTTTGTTTAATGAATATGTGATTGCCCTTCTCCGTGGAAATATCTGCCCTGGTATCCATTTTTAGGTAACACCTATAAGTGATATGATACGATATGTGCCTTTCACTTTCTGACTTACTACATGTCACATGATTACCTCTAGTCTCATCTACGGTGCTGCAAATGGCATTGTGTCCTTATTTTCCTTGGCTTCTATTCTGCCTTAGCGAGGTCCATTTTCAACAATGTGATTCCCTGAGGGTTGTGGATTAGCTGACCTGGGCAGCCTTACCGTGGCGGCCGGCCCTCCCCAGGTGTGCCTGGTTGAGGTCAATATAAACAGCGCTCCAGGCAGCAATAGCCCCTGAAGCTGTGCCTGACTCCATATTCTCTGCCCCGTCAGCAGTCTCGGGGCTCTGCTGGTGGGAGCGTGTGAGGGGCCACGGCTTTGTGGGTGGCCCGGTGTGTGTGGGGCTATGCTGGACTTTGTGCAGGAGTTGCCAGGCTGCCACCTGTAAAGAAGAGTATGTGTCACCCATAAGTTCCACTGGAATTTCTCTCCGGGCTGAGGTAAGGAAGGAAAAAAAGGGGTGGGGTCCGGGACAGGAGGGGTATCTCAGGCAGGGAAATGGAAAGCTTCCAGAAGAGCGCCCGGGTTCAGGACCATCCTGCCTCGCCTGCAGGCACCAAGTTGGCCTGTGTGCTGTCGCCTGTGTGGCTCCACGGCCCTTCCTCTAGGATTTCATGCCCTTGTAGATATTCAGGTGTTTTACCTGGGAAGGGTGGGAACAGTTCAGCTGCAGCTGGCCTGGGGCTCAGCTCACCTTTATTCAGAGATGCCTCGGCATGGTCGCCCAGCTTTGCAATGAGGACGCTCCTTGCATGCGGGGTGGGTTGCTAGCTGTATGGGAGATGATTCCCCACCTCTGACCAGTTTCAGAATTGTTTACCGCTGGAGCAAGTTCCCTGATAGGGCTTTCCTCTGTATAACTGGTGGGTTCAGGTTTTTTTTCGTTTATGGTTCAAGTTAGATTTTATACCTCTTTTATGTATTTATAGATATAAGCATGGAAATAATACATTCCTATAAATACATCTGTGTGAAGGGAAGAACTTTTTTCTCTTTTATTTTTAAATTTTATTTTTTAAAATTTTGAAATTTTGTTTTATTTTTTTATACAGCAGATTATTATTAGTTATGTATTTTATGCATATGCATGTATGCAGGCCAATCCCAATCTCCCAACTCATCCCACCTCTACCACCCCATGGCTTCCCACACTTGGTGTCCATAAGTTTGTTCTCTACCTGTGTCTCTATTTCTTCCCTGCCAACCAGTTCATCTGTACCACTTTTTAGGTTCCACATATATGCATTAATATACAATATTTGTTTTCCTCTTTCTGACTTACTTCATTCTGTATAACAGTCTCTAGATCCATCGATGTCTCTACAAATGAACCAGTTTCATTCCTTTTTATGGCCGAGTAATATTCCATTTTTTATATGTACCACATCTTTACCCATTCATCTGTTTGTGGGTATTTAGTTTGCTCCCTTACCTGGCTATTGTAAATAGTGCTGCAATGAACATTGTGGTGAATGTGCCTTTTTGATTTATGGTTTTCTCTGGGTATATGCCCAGAAGTGCGATTGCTGGATCAGATGGTAATTCTATTTCTAGTTTTTTAAAGGAAACTCCATACTGTTCTCCATAGTGACTGTATCAATTTACATTCCCACCAATAGTGGAAGAGGGCTCCTTTTGTCCACACCCTCCCCAGAATTTGTTGTTTGTAGGTTTTCTGATGATGCCGATTCTAACATGTGTGAGGTGATACCTCATTGTAGTTTTTTTTTTTTTTTTTGTGGTACACGGGCCTCTCACTGTTGTGGCCTCTCCCGTTGCGGAGCACAGGC
This sequence comes from Mesoplodon bidens, assembly GCF_964165515.1. NCBI lineage: Eukaryota > Metazoa > Chordata > Mammalia > Artiodactyla > Ziphiidae > Mesoplodon > Mesoplodon bidens. The sequence continues at coordinate 253,600 of NW_027672637.1, read as the reverse complement.
TCTGGACGCGCAGCCTCAGTGGCCATGACTCACGGGCCCAGCTGCTCCGCGACATGTGGGATCTTCCCGGACCGGGGCACGAACCCGTGTCCCCTGCATCGGCAGGCGGACTCTCAACCACTGCGCCACCAGGGAAGCCCCCTCATTGTAGTTTTGATTTGCATTTCTCTAATAATTAGTGATGTTGAGCAGCTTTTCATCTGCGTCTTGGCCATGTCTGTGTCTTCTTTGAAGGATCGTCTCATGAGATCTTCTGACCATTTCTGTATTGGGAGGGTGGTTGGAGGGTAAGGCTATGTGCTCACGCACGTGTCAGTGCCAGCGTAATGGCCAGGAGTAGGGTACTGCGTAGGGTAAGGTGTAGGTCTGGTGGTGGTTTCCGTTCCGGGCTAGGTTTAGGGTTTGGGAACGGCAAGGCTTAGGGCCCAGGTGAGGGTACTGAAACGTGGGATGGTCAGGCTGCGTTCTTACGCATGGGTCAGTGCCAATGTACGGGCCAGGAATAGGCTACGGCGTAGGCTAATGTGTAGGGCTGGTGGTGGGTTTCCGTTCCGTGCTAGGGTTACGGTTAGGGAATGACAAGGCTTAGGGCACAGGTGAGGGTACGGAAACGTGGGAGGGTCCGGCTATGTGCTGACGCACGGGTCAGTGCCAGCGTACGGGCCAGGAATAGGGAACGGCGTAGGGTAAGGAGTAGGGCTGGTTGTGAGATACAGTTCCGGGCTAGGGTTAGGGTTAGGGAATGGCAAGGCTTAGGGCACAGGTGAACGTAAGGAAACGTGGGAGGGTCAGGCTACGTGCTGACGCACGGGTCAGTGCCAGCGTACGGGCCAGGATTAGGGTATGGCGTAGGGTAAGGTTTAGGGCTGGTGGTGGGTTTCCGTTCCGGGCTACGGTTAGGGTGAGGGAACAGCAAGGCTTAGGGCACAGGTGAACGTACGGAAACGTGGGAGTGGCAGGCTACGTGTTGACGCACGGGTCTGTGCCAGCGTACGGGCCAGGATTAGGGTACATCGTAGCGTAAGGTTTACAGCTGGTGGTGGGTTTCCGTTCCAGGCTAGGGTTAGGGTTAGGGAACGGCAAGGCTTAGGACACAGGTGAGGGTATGGAAACGTGGGAGAGGCAGGCTACGTGCTGACGCACGGGTCAGTGCCAGCGTACGGGGCAGGATTAGGGTACGGCGTAGGGTAAGGTTTAGGGCTGGTGGTGGGTTTCCGTTCCAGGCTAGGTTTAGGGTTAGGGAACGGCAAAGCTTAGGGCACAGAAGATGGTACGGAAAAGTGGGAGGGTCAGGCTACGTGCTGACGCACGGGTCAGTGCCAGCGTATGGGCCAAGTGTAGGGTATGGCGTAGGGTTAGGTGTAGGGTTAGGGTTAGGGAACGGCAAGACTTAGGGCACAGGTGAGGGTACGGAAACGTGGGAGGGTCAGGCTACGTGATGACGCACGGGCCTTTGCCAGCGTACGCGCCAGGATTCGGGTACGGCATTGGGTAAGGTGTAGGGCTGGTTGTGGGTTTCCGTTCCAGGATAGAGTTAGGGAACGGCAAGGCTTAGTGCACAGGTGAGGGTATGGAAACGTGGCAGAGGCAGGCTATGTGCTGACGCAAGGGTCACTGCCAGCGTACGGGTCAGGAGTAGTCTACGGCGTACGTTAAGGTTTAGGTTTTGTGGTGGGTTTCCGTCCGGGCTAGGGTTAGGGATAGGGAAAGGCAAGGCTTAGGGCACAGGTGAGGGTATGGAAACGTGGGAGGGTTAGGCTCCATGCTGAAGCATGGTTCAATGCCAGTGTATGGACCAGGAGTAGGGTACGGCTTAGGGTAAAGTGTAAGGCTGGTGGTGGGTGTCCATTCCAGGCTAGTGTTAGGGTTAGGGAGCGGCAAGGCTTAGGGCACAGGTGAGGGTACGGAAACGTGGGAGGGTCAGGCTACATGCTGAAGAACGGGTCAGTGCCAGGGTGTGGACCAGGAGTAGGGTACGGCGTCGGGTATGGTGTAAGGGCGGTGGTGGGTGTCCATTCCGGTCTAGGGTTAGGGTTAGGGAACGTTAAGGCTTAGGACACAGGTGAGGGTACGGAAACGTGGGAGGGTCAGGATACGTGCTGAAGAATGGGTCAGTGCCAGCGTACGGGCCAGGAGTAGGGTACGGCATAGCGTAATGTGTAGGGCTGGTGGTGGTTTCCGTTCCGGGCTAGGGTTAGAGGTAGGGAACTGCAAGGCTTAGGGCACAGGTGAGGGTATGGAAACGTGGGAGAGGCAGGCTACGGGCTGACACATGGGAGAGTGCCAGCTTACGGGCCAGCAGTAGGCTACGACGTAGGGTAGGGTGTAGGGCTGGTGGTGGGTTTCCGTTCCGGTCTAGGGTTAGAGTTAGGGATCGGCAAGGCTTAGGGAACAGGTGAGGGTAAGGAAAAGTGGGAGGGTTAGGCTACATGCTGACGCACGGATCAGTGCCAGCGTACGGGCCAGGATTAGGCTACGGCGTAGGGTAAGCTGTAGGGCTGGTGGTGGGTTTCTGTTCTGGGCTAGGGTTAGGGTTAGGGAAGGACAAGACTTAGGGCACAGTTGAGGGTACGGAAATGGTGGAGGGTCAGGCTATGTGCTGACGCATGGGTCAGTGCCAGCGTACAGGCCAGGAGTAGGCAACAACGTAGGGTAAGGTGTAGGGCTGGTGGTTGGTTTCCTTTCCGGGCTAGGGTTAGGGTTAGGGAATGTCAAGGCTTAGGGCACAGGTGAGGGTATGGAAACGTGGGAGGGTCATGCTACGTGCTGACACACGTGTCAGTGCCAGCGTATGGGCCAGTCGTAGGCTACGGCGTAGGGAATGGTGTAGGGCTGGTGGTGGGCTTCCTTTCCGGGCTAGGGTTAGGGTTAGGGAACGGCAAGTCTTAGGGCACAGTTGAGGGTACGGAAATGGTGGAGGGTCAGGCTATGTGCTGACGCACGGGTCAGTGCCAGCGTACAGGCCAGGAGTAGGCAACAACGTAGGGTAAGGTGTAGGGCTGGTGGTGGGTTTCCGTTCTGGGCTAGGGTTAGGGTTAGGGAACGGCAAGGTTTAGGGCACACGTGAGGGTATCGAAACGTGTTAGGCTCAGGGTACGTGTTGACGCACGGGTTAGTGTGAACGTACAGATGAGGATTATGGTGCGGCATAGGGTAAAGTGTATGGTTGGTGGTAGGTTTCCGTTTCAGGCTAGGGTTAGTGTTAGGGAACGGCAAGGTTTTGGGCACAGATGAGGGTATGGAAAGGTGTTAGTGTCAGGGTACGTGTTGACATATGGATTAGCATTAGGGTACGGCTTAGGGTAAGGTGTAGGCTTGGTGGTAGGTTTCCATTGTGGTCTAGGGTTAGGGTTAGGGAATGGCAAGGTTTAGGTCACAGGTGAAGGTACGGAAACGTGTTAGGGTCAGGGTAAGTGTTGACGCATGTGTTAGTGTCAGCGTACGGAGTAGGTTTATGGTCCTTCGTAGGTTAAGGTCTAGGGTTGGTGGTAGGTTTCCGTTCCAGGCTAGGGTTAGTGTTATGGAACGGCAAGGTTTAGGGCATAGGTGAGGGTACGGAAATGTGTTAGGGTCAGGGTACGTGTTGACGCTCGGATTATGATTAGGGTATGGCGTAGAGTAACGTGTAGGGTTGGTGGTAGGTTTCCGTTTTGGGCTAGGGTTAGGGTTAGGCAACGGCACGGTTTAGGGCACAGGTGAGGGAACGGAAAAGTGTTAGGGTCAGTGTACGTGTTGACGCACGGGTTAGTGTCAGTGTACGGATTAGGATTAGGGTACCGTGTAGGGTATGCTGTACGGTTTGTGGTAGTTTTCCATTCTGGGCTAGGGTTAGTGTTAGGGTACGGCAAGGTTTAGGGTACAGGTGACGGTACAGAAACGTGTTAGGGTCATGATACATGTTGATACATGGAATAGTGTCATCATACGCATTAGGATTAGGGTACGGCGTAGGGTAAGGTGTACGGAGGGCGGTAGGTTTCCATTCCGTTGTAGGGTTAGGGTTAGCGAATTGCAAGGTTTTGGGCACAGGTGATGGTACAGAAATGTGTTAGGTTCAGGGTACGTGTTGACTCACGGGTTAGTGTCAGCATACGCATGAGGATTAGGGTACCGCATAGAGAAAGGTGTAGGGTTGGTGGTACGTTTCCGTTCCAGTCTAGGGTTATGTTTAGGGACCGGCAAAGTTTAGGGCACAGGTGAGGGTACGAAACGTGTTAGGGTCAGGGTATGTGTTGATGCACAGGTTAGTGTCAGCATACGAATTAGGATTAGGGTACGGCGTAAGGTAAGGTGTAGGGTTGGTGGTAGGTTTCCGTTCCGGGCTAGGGTTAGGGTTAGGGAACGGCAAGGTTTATGGCAGAGGTGAGGGTACGGAAACGTGTTAGGGTCAGGGTACGTGTTGATGTATGAATTAGGATTAGGGTACAGCTTAGGGTAAGGTGTAGGGCTGATGGTAGGTTTCCGTTCCGGGCTAAGGTTAAGGATAGGCAACAACAAGTTTTAGGGCACAGCTGAGGGTATGGAAACGTGTTAGGGTCAGGGTACGTGTTGACTCACTGGTTAGTGCCAGCGTACGGATTAGGATTAGTGTACGGCATAGATAAGGTGTAGGGTTGGTGGTAGGATTCCGTTCCGGGCTATGGTTAGGGTTAGGGAAAGTCAAGGTTTCTATTTCTAGTTCTTTTAAGGAAACTCCATACTGTTCTCCATAGTGACTGTATCAATTTGCATTCCCACCATAGTGGAAGAGGGCTCCTTTTGTCCACACCCTCCCCAGAATTTGTTTGTAGATTTTCTGATGATGCCGATTCTAACAGGTGTGAGGTGATACCTCATTGTAGTTTTGATTTGCATTTCTCTAATAATTAGTGCTCTTGAGCAGCTTTTCATGTGCGTCTTGGCCATCTCTGTGTCTTCTTTGAAGAAACGTCTCTTTAGATCTTCTGCCCATTTTTGTATTGGGTTGTTTGTTTTTTTAATAAGCTGCATGAGCTGTTTATATATATTGGAGATTAAACCTTTGTCCATTGATTCGTTTGCAAGTATTTTCGCCCCTTCTGAGGGATGCCTTTTTCCATTCCCGTGTTTTTAACCAAAAAAGAAAGAAAGAAAAAGAAGCAGAACATTAATGTGCATAAAATATGGCTTTTGTAAGGGTCGTTTTGAAATATGGACGTCCTTTGAACTTTTTGGTCGATATGTGACCCCAGGATTTGTTTTCAGGGCAGGTGTCATTTACAGGCCTGCAATGATTTTGAATATCAACTGACCATTAGCGCTGGGATTAAAGCTGCTGTTGTGTGAAACGGCCACAAGGTGGCAGCAGTTCTCTCTTTCATATCTGGTTACTAGCGCATCAGAGCCTCAATGGAAGTCGTGTTCTAGATTGGAATTTAGAATGGAATGTGCCAGGAGAAAGCCCCTCAAGTTTGTCTCCCTACTTCTTGTTCGTGTTTTTAATTTAATTTTTATTTTTTTATTACAGAAAGTTTGATTACAATGTTTGGCTTGTTGTAGGTGTGGAAGATGTGGTTCTTTTACACATATACAGATGTCGGTTTTTCCTGGGATCCTTTTCCCATGTACGTTATGACAGAATGTTGAGTAGTCTTTTGGTATTCCGTAGGTCTTTGGTGATTATATATGTCACCTGTGTTTGTATAAGTCTCTTAACCCCGATATCGTAATGAAACCAATCCTCACACCTTTCCATTGGTGAACCATAAGTTTGTTTAATGAATCTATGATTGCACTTCTCAGTGGAAATGACTGCCCTGGTTTCTATTTTAGGTAACACCTATAAGTGATATGAAATGATATGTGTCTTTCACTTTCTGAGTTACTCCAAGTCACGTGATTACCTCTAGACTCATCTACGGTGCTGCAAATGGCACTGTGTCCTTATTTCCCTTGGCTTCTATTCTGCCTTAGCGAGGTCCATTTTCAACAATGTGATTCCCTGAGGGTTGTGGATTAGCTGACCTGGGCAGCCTTACCCTGCCGGCCGGCCCTCCCCAGGTCTGCCTGGTTGAGGTCAATATAAACAGCGCTCCAGGCAGCAATAGCCCCTGAAGCTGTGCCTGACTCCATATTCTCTGCCCCGTCAGCAGTCTCGGGGATGTGCTGGTGGGAGGGAGTGAGGGGCCACAGCTTTGTTGGTGGCCCGGTGTGAGTGGGGTTCTGCTGGCCTTTCTGCAGGAGTTGCCAGGCTGCCACCTGTAAAGAAGAGGATGTGTCACCCATACCTTCCGCTGGAATTTCTCTCCGGAAAGAGGTGAGGAAGGAAAAAAGCAGTGGGGGCCGGGACAAGAGGGGTATCTCAGGCAGGACAATGGAAAGCTTCCGGAAGAGCGCCCGGGGCCAGGATCACCCTGGCTGGCCTGCACTCACCAAGTTGGCCTGCGTGCTGTCGCTGGTGTGGCTCCACGGCCCTTCCTTTAGGCTTTTAAGCCTTTGTACATATTCAGGTGTTTTACCTGGGAAGGGTGGGAACAGTTCAGCAGCAGCTGGCCTGGGGCTCAGCTCACCTGTATTCAGAGATGCCTCGGCACGGTCCCCCAGCTTTGCAATGAGGACGCTCCTTGCATGGGGGGTGGGTTGCTGGCTGTATGGGAGATGATTCGCCACCTCTGACCAATTTCAGAATTGTTTACCGCTGGAGCAAGTGCCCTGATAGGGTTTTCCTCTGTAAAACTGGTGGGTTCAGGGTTTTTTTTCGTTTATGGTTCAAGTTAGATTTTATTCCTCTTTTATGTATTTATAGATATAAGCATGGAAATAATTCATTCCTATAAATACATCTGTGTGAAGGGAAGAACTTTTTTCTCTTTTATTTTTAAATTTTATATTTTAAAATTTTGAAATTTAATTTTATTTACTTTTTTATACAGCGGGTTATTATTAGTTATGTATTTTATGCATATACATGTATACAGGTCAATCGCAAACTCCCAACTCATCCCACCACCACCACCCCAGGGCTTCCCACCCTTGGTGTCCATACGTTTGTTCTCTACCTCTGTGTCTCTATTTCTTCCCTGCAAACCAGTTCATCTGTACCATTTTTTAGGTTCCACATATATGCATTAATATACAATATTTGTTTTCCTCTTTCTGACTTACTTCATTCTGTATGACAGTCTCTAGATCCATCGATGTCTCTACAAATGACCCAGTTTCATTCCTTTTTATGGCCGAGTAATATTCCATTTTATATATGTACCCCATCTTTATCCATTCATCTGTCTGTGGGCATTTAGGTTGTTTCCATTACCTGGCTATTGTAAATAGTGCTGCAATGAACCTTGTGGTGAATGTGCCTTTTTGATTTATGGTTGTCTCTGGGTATATGCCCAAAAGTGGGATTGCTGGGTCAGATGGTAATTCTATTTCTAGTTTTTTAAAGGAAACTCCATACTGTTCTCCATAGTGACTGTATCAATTTACATTCCCACCAATAGTGGAAGAGGGCTCCTTTTGTCCACACCCTCCCCAGAATTTGTTGTTTGTAGATTTTCTGATGATGCCGATTCTAACAGGTGTGAGGTGATACCTCATGGTAGTTTTGATTTGCATTTCTCTAATAATTAGTGCTCTTGAGCAGCTTTTCATGTGCGTCTTGGCCATCTCTGTGTCTTCTTTGAAGAAACGTCTCTTTAGATCTTCTGCCCATTTTTGTATTGGGTTGTTTGTTTTCTTAATAAGCTGCATGAGCTGTTTATATATATTGGAGATTAAACCTTTGTCCATTGATTCGTTTGCAACTATTTTCGCCCCTTCTGAGGGATGCCTTTTTCCATTCCCGTGTTTTTAACCAAAAAAGAAAGAAAGAAAAAGAAGCAGAACACTAATGTGCATAAAATATGCCTTTTGAAACGGTCGTTTTGAAATATGGACGTCCTTTAAATTTTTTGGTCGATATGTGGCCCCAGGATTTGTTTTCAGGGCAGGTGTCATTTACAGGCCTGCAATGATTTTGAATATCAACTGACCATTAGCCCTGGGATTAAAGCTGCTGTTGTGTGAAACGGCCACTAGCTGGCAGCAGTTCTCCCTTAACACATCTGGTTACTAGGGCAACAGAGCCTCAATGGACGTTGTGTTCTAGATTGGAATTTAGAATGGAATGTGCCAGGAGAAAGCCCCTCAAGTTTGACTCCCTACTTCTTGTTCGTATTTTTAAATTAATTTTTTTATTTTTTATTATAGCAAGTTTGATTACAATGTTTGGCTTGTTGTAGGTGTGGAAGATGTGGTTCTTTTACACATATACAGATGTCTGTTCTTCCTGGGATCCTTTTCCCATGTACGTTATGACAGAATGTTGAGTAGTCTTCTCTTGGTATTCCGTAGGTCTTTGGTGATTATATATGTCACCTCTGTTTGTATATGTCTGTTAACCCCGATATCGTAATGAAACCAATCCTCACACCTTTCCATTGGTGAACCATAAGTTTGTTGAATGAATCTATGATTGCACTTCTCAGTGGAAATGACTGCCCTGGTTCCTATTTTAGGTAACACCTATAAGTGATATGAAATGATATGTGTCTTTCACTTTCTGACTTACTCCAAGTCACGTGATTACCTCTAGACTCATCTACGGTGCTGCAAATGGCATTGTGTCCTTATTTTCCTTGGCTTCTATTCTGCCTTAGCGAGGTCCATTTTCAACAATGTGATTCCCTGAGGGTTGTGGATTAGCTGACCTGGGCAGCCTTACCCTGCAGGCCGGCCCTCCCCAGGTCTGCCTGGTTGAGGTCAATATAAACAGCGCTCCAGGCAGCAATAGCCCCTGAAGCTGTGCCTGACTCCATATTCTCTGCCCCGTCAGCAGTCTCGGGGCTGTGCTGGTGGGAGGGAGTGAGGGGCCACAGCTTTGTTGGTGGCCCGGTGTGAGTGGGGTTCTGCTGGCCTTTCTGCAGGAGTTGCCAGGCTGCCACCTGTAAAGAAGAGGATGTGTCACCCATACCTTCCGCTGGAATTTCTCTCCGCACAGAGGTGAGGAAGGAAAAAAGCAGTGGGGGCCGGGACAAGAGGGGTATCTCAGGCAGGACAATGGAAAGCTTCCGGAAGAGCGCCCGGGGCCAGGATCACCCTGGCTGGCCTGCAGTCACCAAGTTGGCCTGCGTGCTGTCGCTGGTGTGGCTCCACGGCCCTTCCTCTAGGCTTTCAAGCCTTTGTACATATTCAGGTGTTTTACCTGGGAAGGGTGGGAACAGTTCAGCAGCAGCTGGCCTGGGGCTCAGCTCACCTGTATTCAGAGATGCCTCGGCACGGTCCCCCAGCTTTGCAATGAGGACGCTCCTTGCATGGGGGGTGGGTTGCTGGCTGTATGGGAGATGATTCCCCACCTCTGACCAATTTCAGAATTGTTTACCGCTGGAGCAAGTGCCCTGATAGGGTTTTCCTCTGTAAAACTGGTGGGTTCAGGGTTTTTTTTCGTTTATGGTTCAAGTTAGATTTTATTCCTCTTTTATGTATTTATAGATATAAGCATGGAAATAATTCATTCCTATAAATACATCTGTGTGAAGGGAAGAACTTTTTTCTGTTTTATTTTTAAATTTTATATTTTAAAATTTTGAAATTTAATTTTATTTACTTTTTAATACAGCGTGTTATTATTAGTTATGTATTTTATGCATATACATGTATACAGGTCAATCGCAAACTCCCAACTCATCCCACCACCACCACCCCAGGGCTTCCCACACTTGGTGTCCATACGTTTGTTCTCTACCTCTGTGTCTCTATTTCTTCCCTGCAAACCAGTTCATCTGTACCATTTTTTAGGTTCCACATATATGCATTAATATACAATATTTGTTTTCCTCTTTCTGACTTACTTCATTCTGTATGACAGTCTCTAGATCCATCGATGTCTCTACAAATGACCCAGTTTCATTCCTTTTTATGGCCGAGTAATATTCCATTTTATATATGTACCCCATCTTTATCCATTCATCTGTCTGTGGGCATTTAGGTTGCTTCCATTACCTGGCTATTGGAAATAGTGCTGCAATGAACCTTGTGGTGAATGTGCCTTTTTGATTTATGGTTGTCTCTGGGTATATGCCCAAAAGTGGGATTGCTGGGTCAGATGGTAATTCTATTTCTAGTTTTTTAAAGGAAACTCCATACTGTTCTCCATAGTGACTGTATCAATTTACATTCCCACCAATAGTGGAAGAGGGCTCCTTTTGTCCACACCCTCCCCAGAATTTGTTGTTTGTAGATTTTCTGATGATGCCGATTCTAACAGGTGTGAGGTGATACCTCATGGTAGTTTTGATTTGCATTTCTCTAATAATTAGTGCTCTTGAGCAGCTTTTCATGTGCGTCTTGGCCATCTCTGTGTCTTCTTTGAAGAAACGTCTCTTTAGATCTTCTGCCCATTTTTGTATTGGGTTGTTTGTTTTCTTAATAAGCTGCATGAGCTGTTTATATATATTGGAGATTAAACCTTTGTCCATTGATTCGTTTGCAACTATTTTCGCCCCTTCTGAGGGATGCCTTTTTCCATTCCCGTGTTTTTAACCAAAAAAGAAAGAAAGAAAAAGAAGCAGAACACTAATGTGCATAAAATATGCCTTTTGAAACGGTCGTTTTGAAATATGGACGTCCTTTAAATTTTTTGGTCGATATGTGGCCCCAGGATTTGTTTTCAGGGCAGGTGTCATTTACAGGCCTGCAATGATTTTGAATATCAACTGACCATTAGCCCTGGGATTAAAGCTGCTGTTGTGTGAAACGGCCACTAGCTGGCAGCAGTTCTCCCTTAACACATCTGGTTACTAGGGCAACAGAGCCTCAATGGACGTTGTGTTCTAGATTGGAATTTAGAATGGAATGTGCCAGGAGAAAGCCCCTCAAGTTTGACTCCCTAATTCTAGTTCGTATTTTTAATTTAATTTTTTTATTTTTTATTATAGCAAGTTTGATTACAATGTTTGGCTTGTTGTAGGTGTGGAAGATGTGGTTCTTTTACACATATACAGATGTCTGTTCTTCCTGGGATCCTTTTCCCATGTACGTTATGACAGAATGTTGAGTAGTCTTCTCTTGGTATTCCGTAGGTCTTTGGTGATTATATATGTCACCTCTGTTTGTATATGTCTGTTAACCCCGATATCGTAATGAAACCAATCCTCACACCTTTCCATTGGTGAACCATAAGTTTGTTGAATGAATCTATGATTGCACTTCTCAGTGGAAATGACTGCCCTGGTTCCTATTTTAGGTAACACCTATAAGTGATATGAAATGATATGTGTCTTTCACTTTCTGACTTACTCCAAGTCACGTGATTACCTCTAGACTCATCTACGGTGCTGCAAATGGCATTGTGTCCTTATTTTCCTTGGCTTCTATTCTGCCTTAGCGAGGTCCATTTTCAACAATGTGATTCCCTGAGGGTTGTGGATTAGCTGACCTGGGCAGCCTTACCCTGCCGGCCGGCCCTCCCCAGGTCTGCCTGGTTGAGGTCAATATAAACAGCGCTCCAGGCAGCAATAGCCCCTGAAGCTGTGCCTGACTCCATATTCTCTGCCCCGTCAGCAGTCTCGGGGCTGTGCTGGTGGGAGGGAGTGAGGGGCCACAGCTTTGTTGGTGGCCCGGTGTGAGTGGGGTTCTGCTGGCCTTTCTGCAGGAGTTGCCAGGCTGCCACCTGTAAAGAAGAGGATGTGTCACCCATACCTTCCGCTGGAATTTCTCTCCGCACAGAGGTGAGGAAGGAAAAAAGCAGTGGGGGCCGGGACAAGAGGGGTATCTCAGGCAGGACAATGGAAAGCTTCCGGAAGAGCGCCCGGGGCCAGGATCACCCTGGCTGGCCTGCAGTCACCAAGTTGGCCTGCGTGCTGTCGCTGGTGTGGCTCCACGGCCCTTCCTCTAGGCTTTCAAGCCTTTGTACATATTCAGGTGTTTTACCTGGGAAGGGTGGGAACAGTTCAGCAGCAGCTGGCCTGGGGCTCAGCTCACCTGTATTCAGAGATGCCTCGGCACGGTCCCCCAGCTTTGCAATGAGGACGCTCCTTGCATGGGGGTGGGTTGCTGGCTGTATGGGAGATGATTCCCCACCTCTGACCAATTTCAGAATTGTTTACCGCTGGAGCAAGTGCCCTGATAGGGTTTTCCTCTGTAAAACTGGTGGGTTCAGGGTTTTTTTTCGTTTATGGTTCAAGTTAGATTTTATTCCTCTTTTATGCATTTATAGATATAAGCATGGAAATAATTCATTCCTATAAATACATCTGTGTGAAGGGAAGAAATTTTTTCTGTTTTATTTTTAAATTTTATATTTTAAAATTTTGAAATTTAATTTTATTTACTTTTTTATACAGCAGGTTATTATTAGTTATGTATTTTATGCATATACATGTATACAGGTCAATCGCAAACTCCCAACTCATCCCACCACCACCACCCCAGGGCTTCCCACACTTGGTGTCCATACGTTTGTTCTCTACCTCTGTGTCTCTATTTCTTCCCTGCAAACCAGTTCATCTGTACCATTTTTTAGGTTCCACATATATGCATTAATATACAATATTTGTTTTCCTCTTTCTGACTTACTTCATTCTGTATGACAGTCTCTAGATCCATCGATGTCTCTACAAATGACCCAGTTTCATTCCTTTTTATGGCCGAGTAATATTCCATTTTATATATGTACCCCATCTTTATCCATTCATCTGTCTGTGGGCATTTAGGTTGCTTCCATTACCTGGCTATTGTATATAGTGCTGCAATGAACCTTGTGGTGAATGTGCCTTTTTGATTTATGGTTGTCTCTGGGTATATGCCCAAAAGTGGGATTGCTGGGTCAGATGGTAATTCTATTTCTAGTTTTTTAAAGGAAACTCCATACTGTTCTCCATAGTGACTGTATCAATTTACATTCCCACCAATAGTGGAAGAGGGCTCCTTTTGTCCACACCCTCCCCAGAATTTGTTGTTTGTAGATTTTCTGATGATGCCGATTCTAACAGGTGTGAGGTGATACCTCATGGTAGTTTTGATTTGCATTTCTCTAATAATTAGTGCTCTTGAGCAGCTTTTCATGTGCGTCTTGGCCATCTCTGTGTCTTCTTTGAAGAAACGTCTCTTTAGATCTTCTGCCCATTTTTGTATTGGGTTGTTTGTTTTCTTAATAAGCTGCATGAGCTGTTTATATATATTGGAGATTAAACCTTTGTCCATTGATTCGTTTGCAACTATTTTCGCCCCTTCTGAGGGATGCCTTTTTCCATTCCCGTGTTTTTAACCAAAAAAGAAAGAAAGAAAAAGAAGCAGAACACTAATGTGCATAAAATATGCCTTTTGAAACGGTCGTTTTGAAATATGGACGTCCTTTAAATTTTTTGGTCGATATGTGGCCCCAGGATTTGTTTTCAGGGCAGGTGTCATTTACAGGCCTGCAATGATTTTGAATATCAACTGACCATTAGCCCTGGGATTAAAGCTGCTGTTGTGTGAAACGGCCACTAGCTGGCAGCAGTTCTCCCTTAACACATCTGGTTACTAGGGCAACAGAGCCTCAATGGAAGTCGTGTTCTAGATTGGAATTTAGAATGGAATGTGCCAGGAGAAAGCCCCTCAAGTTTGACTCCCTACTTCTTGTTCGTATTTTTAAATTAATTTTTTTATTTTTTATTATAGCAAGTTTGATTACAATGTTTGGCTTGTTGTAGGTGTGGAAGATGTGGTTCTTTTACACATATACAGATGTCTGTTCTTCCTGGGATCCTTTTCCCATGTACGTTATGACAGAATGTTGAGTAGTCTTCTCTTGGTATTCCGTAGGTCTTTGGTGATTATATATGTCACCTCTGTTTGTATATGTCTGTTAACCCCGATATCGTAATGAAACCAATCCTCACACCTTTCCATTGGTGAACCATAAGTTTGTTGAATGAATCTATGATTGCACTTCTCAGTGGAAATGACTGCCCTGGTTCCTATTTTAGGTAACACCTATAAGTGATATGAAATGATATGTGTCTTTCACTTTCTGACTTACTCCAAGTCACGTGATTACCTCTAGACTCATCTACGGTGCTGCAAATGGCATTGTGTCCTTATTTTCCTTGGCTTCTATTCTGCCTTAGCGAGGTCCATTTTCAACAATGTGATTCCCTGAGGGTTGTGGATTAGCTGACCTGGGCAGCCTTACCCTGCCGGCCGGCCCTCCCCAGGTCTGCCTGGTTGAGGTCAATATAAACAGCGCTCCAGGCAGCAATAGCCCCTGAAGCTGTGCCTGACTCCATATTCTCTGCCCCGTCAGCAGTCTCGGGGCTGTGCTGGTGGGAGGGAGTGAGGGGCCACAGCTTTGTTGGTGGCCCGGTGTGAGTGGGGTTCTGCTGGCCTTTCTGCAGGAGTTGCCAGGCTGCCACCTGTAAAGAAGAGGATGTGTCACCCATACCTTCCGCTGGAATTTCTCTCCGCACAGAGGTGAGGAAGGAAAAAAGCAGTGGGGGCCGGGACAAGAGGGGTATCTCAGGCAGGACAATGGAAAGCTTCCGGAAGAGCGCCCGGGGCCAGGATCACCCTGGCTGGCCTGCAGTCACCAAGTTGGCCTGCGTGCTGTCGCTGGTGTGGCTCCACGGCCCTTCCTCTAGGCTTTCAAGCCTTTGTACATATTCAGGTGTTTTACCTGGGAAGGGTGGGAACAGTTCAGCAGCAGCTGGCCTGGGGCTCAGCTCACCTGTATTCAGAGATGCCTCGGCACGGTCCCCCAGCTTTGCAATGAGGACGCTCCTTGCATGGGGGGTGGGTTGCTGGCTGTATGGGAGATGATTCCCCACCTCTGACCAATTTCAGAATTGTTTACCGCTGGAGCAAGTGCCCTGATAGGGTTTTCCTCTGTAAAACTGGTGGGTTCAGGGTTTTTTTTCGTTTATGGTTCAAGTTAGATTTTATTCCTCTTTTATGTATTTATAGATATAAGCATGGAAATAATTCATTCCTATAAATACATCTGTGTGAAGGGAAGAACTTTTTTCTGTTTTATTTTTAAATTTTATATTTTAAAATTTTGAAATTTAATTTTATTTACTTTTTAATACAGCGTGTTATTATTAGTTATGTATTTTATGCATATACATGTATACAGGTCAATCGCAAACTCCCAACTCATCCCACCACCACCACCCCAGGGCTTCCCACACTTGGTGTCCATACGTTTGTTCTCTACCTCTGTGTCTCTATTTCTTCCCTGCAAACCAGTTCATCTGTACCATTTTTTAGGTTCCACATATATGCATTAATATACAATATTTGTTTTCCTCTTTCTGACTTACTTCATTCTGTATGACAGTCTCTAGATCCATCGATGTCTCTACAAATGACCCAGTTTCATTCCTTTTTATGGCCGAGTAATATTCCATTTTATATATGTACCCCATCTTTATCCATTCATCTGTCTGTGGGCATTTAGGTTGCTTCCATTACCTGGCTAGTGTAAATAGTGCTGCAATGAACCTTGTGGTGAATGTGCCTTTTTGATTTATGGTTGTCTCTGGGTATATGCCCAAAAGTGGGATTGCTGGGTCAGATGGTAATTCTATTTCTAGTTTTTTAAAGGAAACTCCATACTGTTCTCCATAGTGACTGTATCAATTTACATTCCCACCAATAGTGGAAGAGGGCTCCTTTTGTCCACACCCTCCCCAGAATTTGTTGTTTGTAGATTTTCTGATGATGCCGATTCTAACAGGTGTGAGGTGATACCTCATGGTAGTTTTGATTTGCATTTCTCTAATAATTAGTGCTCTTGAGCAGCTTTTCATGTGCGTCTTGGCCATCTCTGTGTCTTCTTTGAAGAAACGTCTCTTTAGATCTTCTGCCCATTTTTGTATTGGGTTGTTTGTTTTCTTAATAAGCTGCATGAGCTGTTTATATATATTGGAGATTAAACCTTTGTCCATTGATTCGTTTGCAACTATTTTCGCCCCTTCTGAGGGATGCCTTTTTCCATTCCCGTGTTTTTAACCAAAAAAGAAAGAAAGAAAAAGAAGCAGAACACTAATGTGCATAAAATATGCCTTTTGAAACGGTCGTTTTGAAATATGGACGTCCTTTAAATTTTTTGGTCGATATGTGGCCCCAGGATTTGTTTTCAGGGCAGGTGTCATTTACAGGCCTGCAATGATTTTGAATATCAACTGACCATTAGCCCTGGGATTAAAGCTGCTGTTGTGTGAAACGGCCACTAGCTGGCAGCAGTTCTCCCTTAACACATCTGGTTACTAGGGCAACAGAGCCTCAATGGACGTCGTGTTCTAGATTGGAATTTAGAATGGAATGTGCCAGGAGAAAGCCCCTCAAGTTTGACTCCCTACTTCTTGTTCGTATTTTTAAATTAATTTTTTTATTTTTTATTATAGCAAGTTTGATTACAATGTTTGGCTTGTTGTAGGTGTGGAAGATGTGGTTCTTTTACACATATACAGATGTCTGTTCTTCCTGGGATCCTTTTCCCATGTACGTTATGACAGAATGTTGAGTAGTCTTCTCTTGGTATTCCGTAGGTCTTTGGTGATTATATATGTCACCTCTGTTTGTATATGTCTGTTAACCCCGATATCGTAATGAAACCAATCCTCACACCTTTCCATTGGTGAACCATAAGTTTGTTGAATGAATCTATGATTGCACTTCTCAGTGGAAATGACTGCCCTGGTTTCTATTTTAGGTAACACCTATAAGTGATATGAAATGATATGTGTCTTTCACTTTCTGACTTACTCCAAGTCACGTGATTACCTCTAGAATCATCTACGGTGCTGCAAATGGCATTGTGTCCTTATTTTCCTTGGCTTCTATTCTGCCTTAGCGAGGTCCATTTTCAACAATGTGATTCCCTGAGGGTTGTGGATTAGCATACCTGGGCAGCCTTACCCTGCCGGCCGGCCCTCCCCAGGTCTGCCTGGTTGAGGTCAATATAAACAGCGCTCCAGGCAGCAATAGCCCCTGAAGCTGTGCCTGACTCCATATTCTCTGCCCCGTCAGCAGTCTCGGGGCTGTGCTGGTGGGAGGGAGTGAGGGGCCACAGCTTTGTTGGTGGCCCGGTGTGAGTGGGGTTCTGCTGGCCTTTCTGCAGGAGTTGCCAGGCTGCCACCTGTAAAGAAGAGGATGTGTCACCCATACCTTCCGCTGGAATTTCTCTCCGCACAGAGGTGAGGAAGGAAAAAAGCAGTGGGGGCCGGGACAAGAGGGGTATCTCAGGCAGGACAATGGAAAGCTTCCGGAAGAGCGCCCAGGGCCAGGATCACCCTGGCTGGCCTGCAGTCACCAAGTTGGCCTGCGTGCTGTCGCTGGTGTGGCTCCACGGCCCTTCCTCTAGGCTTTCAAGCCTTTGTACATATTCAGGTGTTTTACCTGGGAAGGGTGGGAACAGTTCAGCAGCAGCTGGCCTGGGGCTCAGCTCACCTGTATTCAGAGATGCCTCGGCACGGTCCCCCAGCTTTGCAATGAGGACGCTCCTTGCATGGGGGGTGGGTTGCTGGCTGTATGGGAGATGATTCCCCACCTCTGACCAATTTCAGAATTGTTTACCGCTGGAGCAAGTGCCCTGATAGGGTTTTCCTCTGTAAAACTGGTGGGTTCAGGGTTTTTTTTCGTTTATGGTTCAAGTTAGATTTTATTCCTCTTTTATGTATTTATAGATATAAGCATGGAAATAATTCATTCCTATAAATACATCTGTGTGAAGGGAAGAACTTTTTTCTGTTTTATTTTTAAATTTTATATTTTAAAATTTTGAAATTTAATTTTATTTACTTTTTAATACAGCGTGTTATTATTAGTTATGTATTTTATGCATATACATGTATACAGGTCAATCGCAAACTCCCAACTCATCCCACCACCACCACCCCAGGGCTTCCCACACTTGGTGTCCATACGTTTGTTCTCTACCTCTGTGTCTCTATTTCTTCCCTGCAAACCAGTTCATCTGTACCATTTTTTAGGTTCCACATATATGCATTAATATACAATATTTGTTTTCCTCTTTCTGACTTACTTCATTCTGTATGACAGTCTCTAGATCCATCGATGTCTCTACAAATGACCCAGTTTCATTCCTTTTTATGGCCGAGTAATATTCCATTTTATATATGTACCCCATCTTTATCCATTCATCTGTCTGTGGGCATTTAGGTTGCTTCCATTACCTGGCTATTGGAAATAGTGCTGCAATGAACCTTGTGGTGAATGTGCCTTTTTGATTTATGGTTGTCTCTGGGTATATGCCCAAAAGTGGGATTGCTGGGTCAGATGGTAATTCTATTTCTAGTTTTTTAAAGGAAACTCCATACTGTTCTCCATAGTGACTGTATCAATTTACATTCCCACCAATAGTGGAAGAGGGCTCCTTTTGTCCACACCCTCCCCAGAATTTGTTGTTTGTAGATTTTCTGATGATGCCGATTCTAACAGGTGTGAGGTGATACCTCATGGTAGTTTTGATTTGCATTTCTCTAATAATTAGTGCTCTTGAGCAGCTTTTCATGTGCGTCTTGGCCATCTCTGTGTCTTCTTTGAAGAAACGTCTCTTTAGATCTTCTGCCCATTTTTGTATTGGGTTGTTTGTTTTCTTAATAAGCTGCATGAGCTGTTTATATATATTGGAGATTAAACCTTTGTCCATTGATTCGTTTGCAACTATTTTCGCCCCTTCTGAGGGATGCCTTTTTCCATTCCCGTGTTTTTAACCAAAAAAGAAAGAAAGAAAAAGAAGCAGAACACTAATGTGCATAAAATATGCCTTTTGAAACGGTCGTTTTGAAATATGGACGTCCTTTAAATTTTTTGGTCGATATGTGGCCCCAGGATTTGTTTTCAGGGCAGGTGTCATTTACAGGCCTGCAATGATTTTGAATATCAACTGACCATTAGCCCTGGGATTAAAGCTGCTGTTGTGTGAAACGGCCACTAGCTGGCAGCAGTTCTCCCTTAACACATCTGGTTACTAGGGCAACAGAGCCTCAATGGACGTCGTGTTCTAGATTGGAATTTAGAATGGAATGTGCCAGGAGAAAGCCCCTCAAGTTTGACTCCCTACTTCTTGTTCGTATTTTTAAATTAATTTTTTTATTTTTTATTATAGCAAGTTTGATTACAATGTTTGGCTTGTTGTAGGTGTGGAAGATGTGGTTCTTTTACACATATACAGATGTCTGTTCTTCCTGGGATCCTTTTCCCATGTACGTTATGACAGAATGTTGAGTAGTCTTCTCTTGGTATTCCGTAGGTCTTTGGTGATTATATATGTCACCTCTGTTTGTATATGTCTGTTAACCCCGATATCGTAATGAAACCAATCCTCACACCTTTCCATTGGTGAACCATAAGTTTGTTGAATGAATCTATGATTGCACTTCTCAGTGGAAATGACTGCCCTGGTTTCTATTTTAGGTAACACCTATAAGTGATATGAAATGATATGTGTCTTTCACTTTCTGACTTACTCCAAGTCACGTGATTACCTCTAGAATCATCTACGGTGCTGCAAATGGCATTGTGTCCTTATTTTCCTTGGCTTCTATTCTGCCTTAGCGAGGTCCATTTTCAACAATGTGATTCCCTGAGGGTTGTGGATTAGCATACCTGGGCAGCCTTACCCTGCCGGCCGGCCCTCCCCAGGTCTGCCTGGTTGAGGTCAATATAAACAGCGCTCCAGGCAGCAATAGCCCATGAAGCTGTGCCTGACTCCATATTCTCTGCCCCGTCAGCAGTCTCGGGGCTGTGCTGGTGGGAGGGAGTGAGGGGCCACAGCTTTGTTGGTGGCCCGGTGTGAGTGGGGTTCTGCTGGCCTTTCTGCAGGAGTTGCCAGGCTGCCACCTGTAAAGAAGAGGATGTGTCACCCATACCTTCCGCTGGAATTTCTCTCCGCACAGAGGTGAGGAAGGAAAAAAGCAGTGGGGGCCGGGACAAGAGGGGTATCTCAGGCAGGACAATGGAAAGCTTCCGGAAGAGCGCCCGGGGCCAGGATCACCCTGGCTGGCCTGCACTCACCAAGTTGGCCTGCGTGCTGTCGCTGGTGTGGCTCCACGGCCCTTCCTTTAGGCTTTTAAGCCTTTGTACATATTCAGGTGTTTTACCTGGGAAGGGTGGGAACAGTTCAGCAGCAGCTGGCCTGGGGCTCAGCTCACCTGTATTCAGAGATGCCTCGGCACGGTCCCCCAGCTTTGCAATGAGGGCGCTCCTTGCATGGGGGGTGGGTTGCTGGCTGTATGGGAGATGATTCCCCACCTCTGACCAATTTCAGAATTGTTTACCGCTGGAGCAAGTGCCCTGATAGGGTTTTCCTCTGTAAAACTGGTGGGTTCAGGGTTTTTTTTCGTTTATGGTTCAAGTTAGATTTTATTCCTCTTTTATGTATTTATAGATATAAGCATGGAAATAATTCATTCCTATAAATACATCTGTGTGAAGGGAAGAACTTTTTTCTGTTTTATTTTTAAATTTTATATTTTAAAATTTTGAAATTTAATTTTATTTACTTTTTTATACATCGGGTTATTATTAGTTATGTATTTTATGCATATACATGTATACAGGTCAATCGCAAACTCCCAACTCATCCCACCACCACCACCCCAGGGCTTCCCACACTTGGTGTCCATACGTTTGTTCTCTACCTCTGTGTCTCTATTTCTTCCCTGCAAACCAGTTCATCTGTACCATTTTTTAGGTTCCACATATATGCATTAATATACAATATTTGTTTTCCTCTTTCTGACTTACTTCATTCTGTATGACAGTCTCTAGATCCATCGATGTCTCTACAAATGACCCAGTTTCATTCCTTTTTATGGCCGAGTAATATTCCATTTTATATATGTACCCCATCTTTATCCATTCATCTGTCTGTGGGCATTTAGGTTGCTTCCATTACCTGGCTATTGTATATAGTGCTGCAATGAACCTTGTGGTGAATGTGCCTTTTTGATTTATGGTTGTCTCTGGGTATATGCCCAAAAGTGGGATTGCTGGGTCAGATGGTAATTCTATTTCTAGTTTTTTAAAGGAAACTCCATACTGTTCTCCATAGTGACTGTATCAATTTACATTCCCACCAATAGTGGAAGAGGGCTCCTTTTGTCCACACCCTCCCCAGAATTTGTTGTTTGTAGATTTTCTGATGATGCCGATTCTAACAGGTGTGAGGTGATACCTCATGGTAGTTTTGATTTGCATTTCTCTAATAATTAGTGCTCTTGAGCAGCTTTTCATGTGCGTCTTGGCCATCTCTGTGTCTTCTTTGAAGAAACGTCTCTTTAGATCTTCTGCCCATTTTTGTATTGGGTTGTTTGTTTTCTTAATAAGCTGCATGAGCTGTTTATATATATTGGAGATTAAACCTTTGTCCATTGATTCGTTTGCAACTATTTTCGCCCCTTCTGAGGGATGCCTTTTTCCATTCCCGTGTTTTTAACCAAAAAAGAAAGAAAGAAAAAGAAGCAGAACACTAATGTGCATAAAATATGCCTTTTGAAACGGTCGTTTTGAAATATGGACGTCCTTTAAATTTTTTGGTCGATATGTGGCCCCAGGATTTGTTTTCAGGGCAGGTGTCATTTACAGGCCTGCAATGATTTTGAATATCAACTGACCATTAGCCCTGGGATTAAAGCTGCTGTTGTGTGAAACGGCCACTAGCTGGCAGCAGTTCTCCCTTAACACATCTGGTTACTAGGGCAACAGAGCCTCAATGGACGTCGTGTTCTAGATTGGAATTTAGAATGGAATGTGCCAGGAGAAAGCCCCTCAAGTTTGACTCCCTACTTCTTGTTCGTATTTTTAAATTAATTTTTTTATTTTTTATTATAGCAAGTTTGATTACAATGTTTGGCTTGTTGTAGGTGTGGAAGATGTGGTTCTTTTACACATATACAGATGTCTGTTCTTCCTGGGATCCTTTTCCCATGTACGTTATGACAGAATGTTGAGTAGTCTTCTCTTGGTATTCCGTAGGTCTTTGGTGATTATATATGTCACCTCTGTTTGTATATGTCTGTTAACCCCGATATCGTAATGAAACCAATCCTCACACCTTTCCATTGGTGAACCATAAGTTTGTTGAATGAATCTATGATTGCACTTCTCAGTGGAAATGACTGCCCTGGTTCCTATTTTAGGTAACACCTATAAGTGATATGAAATGATATGTGTCTTTCACTTTCTGACTTACTCCAAGTCACGTGATTACCTCTAGACTCATCTACGGTGCTGCAAATGGCATTGTGTCCTTATTTTCCTTGGCTTCTATTCTGCCTTAGCGAGGTCCATTTTCAACAATGTGATTCCCTGAGGGTTGTGGATTAGCTGACCTGGGCAGCCTTACCCTGCCGGCCGGCCCTCCCCAGGTCTGCCTGGTTGAGGTCAATATAAACAGCGCTCCAGGCAGCAATAGCCCCTGAAGCTGTGCCTGACTCCATATTCTCTGCCCCGTCAGCAGTCTCGGGGCTGTGCTGGTGGGAGGGAGTGAGGGGCCACAGCTTTGTTGGTGGCCCGGTGTGAGTGGGGTTCTGCTGGCCTTTCTGCAGGAGTTGCCAGGCTGCCACCTGTAAAGAAGAGGATGTGTCACCCATACCTTCCGCTGGAATTTCTCTCCGCACAGAGGTGAGGAAGGAAAAAAGCAGTGGGGGCCGGGACAAGAGGGGTATCTCAGGCAGGACAATGGAAAGCTTCCGGAAGAGCGCCCGGGGCCAGGATCACCCTGGCTGGCCTGCAGTCACCAAGTTGGCCTGCGTGCTGTCGCTGGTGTGGCTCCACGGCCCTTCCTCTAGGCTTTCAAGCCTTTGTACATATTCAGGTGTTTTACCTGGGAAGGGTGGGAACAGTTCAGCAGCAGCTGGCCTGGGGCTCAGCTCACCTGTATTCAGAGATGCCTCGGCACGGTCCCCCAGCTTTGCAATGAGGACGCTCCTTGCATGGGGGGTGGGTTGCTGGCTGTATGGGAGATGATTCCCCACCTCTGACCAATTTCAGAATTGTTTACCGCTGGAGCAAGTGCCCTGATAGGGTTTTCCTCTGTAAAACTGGTGGGTTCAGGGTTTATTTTCGTTTATGGTTCAAGTTAGATTTTATTCTTCTTTTATGTATTTATAGATATAAGCATGGAAATAATTCATTCCTATAAATACATCTGTGTGAAGGGAAGAACTTTTTTCTGTTTTATTTTTAAATTTTATATTTTAAAATTTTGAAATTTAATTTTATTTACTTTTTTATACAGCGGGTTATTATTAGTTATGTATTTTATGCATATACATGTATACAGGTCAGTCGCAAACTCCCAACTCATCCCACCACCACCACCCCATGGCTTCCCACACTTGGTGTCCATACGTTTGTTCTCTACCTCTGTGTCTCTATTTCTTCCCTGCAAACCAGTTCATCTGTACCATTTTTTAGGTTCCACATATATGCATTAATATACAATATTTGTTTTCCTCTTTCTGACTTACTTCATTCTGTATGACAATCTCTAGATCCATCGATGTCTCTACAAATGACCCAGTTTCATTCCTTTTTATGGCCGAGTAATATTCCATTTTATATATGTACCCCATCTTTATCCATTCATCTGTCTGTGGGCATTTAGGTTGCTTCCATTACCTGGCTATTGTAAATAGTGCTGCAATGAACCTTGTGGTGAATGTGCCTTTTTGATTTATGGTTGTCTCTGGGTATACGCCCAAAAGTGGGATTGCTGGGTCAGATGGTAATTCTATTTCTAGTTTTTTAAAGGAAACTCCATACTGTTCTCCATAGAGACTGTATCAATTTACATTCCCACCAATAGTGGAAGAGGGCTCCTTTTGTCCACACCCTCCCCAGAATTTGTTGTTTGTAGATTTTCTGATGATGCCGATTCTAACAGGTGTGAGGTGATACCTCATGGTAGTTTTGATTTGCATTTCTCTAATAATTAGTGCTCTTGAGCAGCTTTTCATGTGCGTCTTGGCCATCTCTGTGTCTTCTTTGAAGAAACGTCTCTTTAGATCTTCTGCCCATTTTTGTATTGGGTTGTTTGTTTTCTTAATAAGCTGCATGAGCTGTTTATATATATTGGAGATTAAACCTTTGTCCATTGATTCGTTTGCAACTATTTTCGCCCCTTCTGAGGGATGCCTTTTTCCATTCCCGTGTTTTTAACCAAAAAAGAAAGAAAGAAAAAGAAGCAGAACACTAATGTGCATAAAATATGCCTTTTGAAACGGTCGTTTTGAAATATGGACGTCCTTTAAATTTTTTGGTCGATATGTGGCCCCAGGATTTGTTTTCAGGGCAGGTGTCATTTACAGGCCTGCAATGATTTTGAATATCAACTGACCATTAGCCCTGGGATTAAAGCTGCTGTTGTGTGAAACGGCCACTAGCTGGCAGCAGTTCTCCCTTAACACATCTGGTTACTAGGGCAACAGAGCCTCAATGGACGTCGTGTTCTAGATTGGAATTTAGAATGGAATGTGCCAGGAGAAAGCCCCTCAAGTTTGACTCCCTACTTCTTGTTCGTATTTTTAAATTAATTTTTTTATTTTTTATTATAGCAAGTTTGATTACAATGTTTGGCTTGTTGTAGGTGTGGAAGATGTGGTTCTTTTACACATATACAGATGTCTGTTCTTCCTGGGATCCTTTTCCCATGTACGTTATGACAGAATGTTGAGTAGTCTTCTCTTGGTATTCCGTAGGTCTTTGGTGATTATATATGTCACCTCTGTTTGTATATGTCTGTTAACCCCGATATCGTAATGAAACCAATCCTCACACCTTTCCATTGGTGAACCATAAGTTTGTTGAATGAATCTATGATTGCACTTCTCAGTGGAAATGACTGCCCTGGTTCCTATTTTAGGTAACACCTATAAGTGATATGAAATGATATGTGTCTTTCACTTTCTGACTTACTCCAAGTCACGTGATTACCTCTAGACTCATCTACGGTGCTGCAAATGGCATTGTGTCCTTATTTTCCTTGGCTTCTATTCTGCCTTAGCGAGGTCCATTTTCAACAATGTGATTCCCTGAGGGTTGTGGATTAGCTGACCTGGGCAGCCTTACCCTGCCGGCCGGCCCTCCCCAGGTCTGCCTGGTTGAGGTCAATATAAACAGCGCTCCAGGCAGCAATAGCCCCTGAAGCTGTGCCTGACTCCATATTCTCTGCCCCGTCAGCAGTCTCGGGGCTGTGCTGGTGGGAGGGAGTGAGGGGCCACAGCTTTGTTGGTGGCCCGGTGTGAGTGGGGTTCTGCTGGCCTTTCTGCAGGAGTTGCCAGGCTGCCACCTGTAAAGAAGAGGATGTGTCACCCATACCTTCCGCTGGAATTTCTCTCCGCACAGAGGTGAGGAAGGAAAAAAGCAGTGGGGGCCGGGACAAGAGGGGTATCTCAGGCAGGACAATGGAAAGCTTCCGGAAGAGCGCCCGGGGCCAGGATCACCCTGGCTGGCCTGCAGTCACCAAGTTGGCCTGCGTGCTGTCGCTGGTGTGGCTCCACGGCCCTTCCTCTAGGCTTTCAAGCCTTTGTACATATTCAGGTGTTTTACCTGGGAAGGGTGGGAACAGTTCAGCAGCAGCTGGCCTGGGGCTCAGCTCACCTGTATTCAGAGATGCCTCGGCACGGTCCCCCAGCTTTGCAATGAGGTCGCTCCTTGCATGGGGGGTGGGTTGCTGGCTGTATGGGAGATGATTCCCCACCTCTGACCAATTTCAGAATTGTTTACCGCTGGAGCAAGTGCCCTGATAGGGTTTTCCTCTGTAAAACTGGTGGGTTCAGGGTTTTTTTTCGTTTATGGTTCAAGTTAGATTTTATTCCTCTTTTATGTATTTATAGATATAAGCATGGAAATAATTCATTCCTATAAATACATCTGTGTGAAGGGAAGAACTTTTTTCTGTTTTATTTTTAAATTTTATATTTTAAAATTTTGAAATTTAATTTTATTTACTTTTTTATACAGCGGGTTATTATTAGTTATGTATTTTATGCATATACATGTATACAGGTCAATCGCAAACTCCCAACTCATCCCACCACCACCACCCCAGGGCTTCCCACCCTTGGTGTCCATACGTTTGTTCTCTACCTCTGTGTCTCTATTTCTTCCCTGCAAACCAGTTCATCTGTACCATTTTTTAGGTTCCACATATATGCATTAATATACAATATTTGTTTTCCTCTTTCTGACTTACTTCATTCTGTATGACAGTCTCTAGATCCATCGATGTCTCTACAAATGACCCAGTTTCATTCCTTTTTATGGCCGAGTAATATTCCATTTTATATATGTACCCCATCTTTATCCATTCATCTGTCTGTGGGCATTTAGGTTGCTTCCATTACCTGGCTATTGTAAATAGTGCTGCAATGAACCTTGTGGTGAATGTGCCTTTTTGATTTATGGTTGTCTCTGGGTATATGCCCAAAAGTGGGATTGCTGGGTCAGATGGTAATTCTATTTCTAGTTTTTTAAAGGAAACTCCATACTGTTCTCCATAGTGACTGTATCAATTTACATTCCCACCAATAGTGGAAGAGGGCTCCTTTTGTCCACACCCTCCCCAGAATTTGTTGTTTGTAGATTTTCTGATGATGCCGATTCTAACAGGTGTGAGGTGATACCTCATGGTAGTTTTGATTTGCATTTCTCTAATAATTAGTGCTCTTGAGCAGCTTTTCATGTGCGTCTTGGCCATCTCTGTGTCTTCTTTGAAGAAACGTCTCTTTAGATCTTCTGCCCATTTTTGTATTGGGTTGTTTGTTTTCTTAATAAGCTGCATGAGCTGTTTATATATATTGGAGATTAAACCTTTGTCCATTGATTCGTTTGCAACTATTTTCGCCCCTTCTGAGGGATGCCTTTTTCCATTCCCGTGTTTTTAACCAAAAAAGAAAGAAAGAAAAAGAAGCAGAACACTAATGTGCATAAAATATGCCTTTTGAAACGGTCGTTTTGAAATATGGACGTCCTTTAAATTTTTTGGTCGATATGTGGCCCCAGGATTTGTTTTCAGGGCAGGTGTCATTTACAGGCCTGCAATGATTTTGAATATCAACTGACCATTAGCCCTGGGATTAAAGCTGCTGTTGTGTGAAACGGCCACTAGCTGGCAGCAGTTCTCCCTTAACACATCTGGTTACTAGGGCAACAGAGCCTCAATGGACGTCGTGTTCTAGATTGGAATTTAGAATGGAATGTGCCAGGAGAAAGCCCCTCAAGTTTGACTCCCTACTTCTTGTTCGTATTTTTAAATTAATTTTTTTATTTTTTATTATAGCAAGTTTGATTACAATGTTTGGCTTGTTGTAGGTGTGGAAGATGTGGTTCTTTTACACATATACAGATGTCTGTTCTTCCTGGGATCCTTTTCCCATGTACGTTATGACAGAATGTTGAGTAGTCTTCTCTTGGTATTCCGTAGGTCTTTGGTGATTATATATGTCACCTCTGTTTGTATATGTCTGTTAACCCCGATATCGTAATGAAACCAATCCTCACACCTTTCCATTGGTGAACCATAAGTTTGTTGAATGAATCTATGATTGCACTTCTCAGTGGAAATGACTGCCCTGGTTCCTATTTTAGGTAACACCTATAAGTGATATGAAATGATATGTGTCTTTCACTTTCTGACTTACTCCAAGTCACGTGATTACCTCTAGACTCATCTACGGTGCTG
The DNA here is from genome assembly GCF_964165515.1 of Mesoplodon bidens. Lineage (NCBI taxonomy): Eukaryota > Metazoa > Chordata > Mammalia > Artiodactyla > Ziphiidae > Mesoplodon > Mesoplodon bidens. The sequence continues at coordinate 225,909 of NW_027672637.1, read as the reverse complement.
CAAATGGCATTGTGTCCTTATTTTCCTTGGCTTCTATTCTGCCTTAGCGAGGTCCATTTTCAACAATGTGATTCCCTGAGGGTTGTGGATTAGCTGACCTGGGCAGCCTTACCCTGCCGGCCGGCCCTCCCCAGGTCTGCCTGGTTGAGGTCAATATAAACAGCGCTCCAGGCAGCAATAGCCCCTGAAGCTGTGCCTGACTCCATATTCTCTGCCCCGTCAGCAGTCTCGGGGCTGTGCTGGTGGGAGGGAGTGAGGGGCCACAGCTTTGTTGGTGGCCCGGTGTGAGTGGGGTTCTGCTGGCCTTTCTGCAGGAGTTGCCAGGCTGCCACCTGTAAAGAAGAGGATGTGTCACCCATACCTTCCGCTGGAATTTCTCTCCGCACAGAGGTGAGGAAGGAAAAAAGCAGTGGGGGCCGGGACAAGAGGGGTATCTCAGGCAGGACAATGGAAAGCTTCCGGAAGAGCGCCCGGGGCCAGGATCACCCTGGCTGGCCTGCAGTCACCAAGTTGGCCTGCGTGCTGTCGCTGGTGTGGCTCCACGGCCCTTCCTCTAGGCTTTCAAGCCTTTGTACATATTCAGGTGTTTTACATGGGAAGGGTGGGAACAGTTCAGCAGCAGCTGGCCTGGGGCTCAGCTCACCTGTATTCAGAGATGCCTCGGCACGGTCCCCCAGCTTTGCAATGAGGTCGCTCCTTGCATGGGGGGTGGGTTGCTGGCTGTATGGGAGATGATTCCCCACCTCTGACCAATTTCAGAATTGTTTACCGCTGGAGCAAGTGCCCTGATAGGGTTTTCCTCTGTAAAACTGGTGGGTTCAGGGTTTTTTTTCGTTTATGGTTCAAGTTAGATTTTATTCCTCTTTTATGTATTTATAGATATAAGCATGGAAATAATTCATTCCTATAAATACATCTGTGTGAAGGGAAGAACTTTTTTCTGTTTTATTTTTAAATTTTATATTTTAAAATTTTGAAATTTAATTTTATTTACTTTTTTATACAGCGGGTTATTATTAGTTATGTATTTTATGCATATACATGTATACAGGTCAATCGCAAACTCCCAACTCATCCCACCACCACCACCCCAGGGCTTCCCACCCTTGGTATCCATACGTTTGTTCTCTACCTCTGTGTCTCTATTTCTTCCCTGCAAACCAGTTCATCTGTACCATTTTTTAGGTTCCACATATATGCATTAATATACAATATTTGTTTTCCTCTTTCTGACTTACTTCATTCTGTATGACAGTCTCTAGATCCATCGATGTCTCTACAAATGACCCAGTTTCATTCCTTTTTATGGCCGAGTAATATTCCATTTTATATATGTACCCCATCTTTATCCATTCATCTGTCTGTGGGCATTTAGGTTGCTTCCATTACCTGGCTATTGTAAATAGTGCTGCAATGAACCTTGTGGTGAATGTGCCTTTTTGATTTATGGTTGTCTCTGGGTATATGCCCAAAAGTGGGATTGCTGGGTCAGATGGTAATTCTATTTCTAGTTTTTTAAAGGAAACTCCATACTGTTCTCCATAGTGACTGTATCAATTTACATTCCCACCAATAGTGGAAGAGGGCTCCTTTTGTCCACACCCTCCCCAGAATTTGTTGTTTGTAGATTTTCTGATGATGCCGATTCTAACAGGTGTGAGGTGATACCTCATGGTAGTTTTGATTTGCATTTCTCTAATAATTAGTGCTCTTGAGCAGCTTTTCATGTGCGTCTTGGCCATCTCTGTGTCTTCTTTGAAGAAACGTCTCTTTAGATCTTCTGCCCATTTTTGTATTGGGTTGTTTGTTTTCTTAATAAGCTGCATGAGCTGTTTATATATATTGGAGATTAAACCTTTGTCCATTGATTCGTTTGCAACTATTTTCGCCCCTTCTGAGGGATGCCTTTTTCCATTCCCGTGTTTTTAACCAAAAAAGAAAGAAAGAAAAAGAAGCAGAACACTAATGTGCATAAAATATGCCTTTTGAAACGGTCGTTTTGAAATATGGACGTCCTTTAAATTTTTTGGTCGATATGTGGCCCCAGGATTTGTTTTCAGGGCAGGTGTCATTTACAGGCCTGCAATGATTTTGAATATCAACTGACCATTAGCCCTGGGATTAAAGCTGCTGTTGTGTGAAACGGCCACTAGCTGGCAGCAGTTCTCCCTTAACACATCTGGTTACTAGGGCAACAGAGCCTCAATGGACGTCGTGTTCTAGATTGGAATTTAGAATGGAATGTGCCAGGAGAAAGCCCCTCAAGTTTGACTCCCTACTTCTTGTTCGTATTTTTAAATTAATTTTTTTATTTTTTATTATAGCAAGTTTGATTACAATGTTTGGCTTGTTGTAGGTGTGGAAGATGTGGTTCTTTTACACATATACAGATGTCTGTTCTTCCTGGGATCCTTTTCCCATGTACGTTATGACAGAATGTTGAGTAGTCTTCTCTTGGTATTCCGTAGGTCTTTGGTGATTATATATGTCACCTCTGTTTGTATATGTCTGTTAACCCCGATATCGTAATGAAACCAATCCTCACACCTTTCCATTGGTGAACCATAAGTTTGTTGAATGAATCTATGATTGCACTTCTCAGTGGAAATGACTGCCCTGGTTCCTATTTTAGGTAACACCTATAAGTGATATGAAATGATATGTGTCTTTCACTTTCTGACTTACTCCAAGTCACGTGATTACCTCTAGACTCATCTACGGTGCTGCAAATGGCATTGTGTCCTTATTTTCCTTGGCTTCTATTCTGCCTTAGCGAGGTCCATTTTCAACAATGTGATTCCCTGAGGGTTGTGGATTAGCTGACCTGGGCAGCCTTACCCTGCCGGCCGGCCCTCCCCAGGTCTGCCTGGTTGAGGTCAATATAAACAGCGCTCCAGGCAGCAATAGCCCCTGAAGCTGTGCCTGACTCCATATTCTCTGCCCCGTCAGCAGTCTCGGGGCTGTGCTGGTGGGAGGGAGTGAGGGGCCACAGCTTTGTTGGTGGCCCGGTGTGAGTGGGGTTCTGCTGGCCTTTCTGCAGGAGTTGCCAGGCTGCCACCTGTAAAGAAGAGGATGTGTCACCCATACCTTCCGCTGGAATTTCTCTCCGCACAGAGGTGAGGAAGGAAAAAAGCAGTGGGGGCCGGGACAAGAGGGGTATCTCAGGCAGGACAATGGAAAGCTTCCGGAAGAGCGCCCGGGGCCAGGATCACCCTGGCTGGCCTGCACTCACCAAGTTGGCCTGCGTGCTGTCGCTGGTGTGGCTCCACGGCCCTTCCTCTAGGCTTTCAAGCCTTTGTACATATTCAGGTGTTTTACATGGGAAGGGTGGGAACAGTTCAGCAGCAGCTGGCCTGGGGCTCAGCTCACCTGTATTCAGAGATGCCTCGGCACGGTCCCCCAGCTTTGCAATGAGGTCGCTCCTTGCATGGGGGGTGGGTTGCTGGCTGTATGGGAGATGATTCCCCACCTCTGACCAATTTCAGAATTGTTTACCGCTGGAGCAAGTGCCCTGATAGGGTTTTCCTCTGTAAAACTGGTGGGTTCAGGGTTTTTTTTCGTTTATGGTTCAAGTTAGATTTTATTCCTCTTTTATGTATTTATAGATATAAGCATGGAAATAATTCATTCCTATAAATACATCTGTGTGAAGGGAAGAACTTTTTTCTGTTTTATTTTTAAATTTTATATTTTAAAATTTTGAAATTTAATTTTATTTACTTTTTTATACAGCGGGTTATTATTAGTTATGTATTTTATGCATATACATGTATACAGGTCAATCGCAAACTCCCAACTCATCCCACCACCACCACCCCAGGGCTTCCCACCCTTGGTGTCCATACGTTTGTTCTCTACCTCTGTGTCTCTATTTCTTCCCTGCAAACCAGTTCATCTGTACCATTTTTTAGGTTCCACATATATGCATTAATATACAATATTTGTTTTCCTCTTTCTGACTTACTTCATTCTGTATGACAGTCTCTAGATCCATCGATGTCTCTACAAATGACCCAGTTTCATTCCTTTTTATGGCCGAGTAATATTCCATTTTATATATGTACCCCATCTTTATCCATTCATCTGTCTGTGGGCATTTAGGTTGCTTCCATTACCTGGCTATTGTAAATAGTGCTGCAATGAACCTTGTGGTGAATGTGCCTTTTTGATTTATGGTTGTCTCTGGGTATATGCCCAAAAGTGGGATTGCTGGGTCAGATGGTAATTCTATTTCTAGTTTTTTAAAGGAAACTCCATACTGTTCTCCATAGTGACTGTATCAATTTACATTCCCACCAATAGTGGAAGAGGGCTCCTTTTGTCCACACCCTCCCCAGAATTTGTTCTTTGTAGATTTTCTGATGATGCCGATTCTAACAGGTGTGAGGTGATACCTCATGGTAGTTTTGATTTGCATTTCTCTAATAATTAGTGCTCTTGAGCAGCTTTTCATGTGCGTCTTGGCCATCTCTGTGTCTTCTTTGAAGAAACGTCTCTTTAGATCTTCTGCCCATTTTTGTATTGGGTTGTTTGTTTTCTTAATAAGCTGCATGAGCTGTTTATATATATTGGAGATTAAACCTTTGTCCATTGATTCGTTTGCAACTATTTTCGCCCCTTCTGAGGGATGCCTTTTTCCATTCCCGTGTTTTTAACCAAAAAAGAAAGAAAGAAAAAGAAGCAGAACACTAATGTGCATAAAATATGCCTTTTGAAACGGTCGTTTTGAAATATGGACGTCCTTTAAATTTTTTGGTCGATATGTGGCCCCAGGATTTGTTTTCAGGGCAGGTGTCATTTACAGGCCTGCAATGATTTTGAATATCAACTGACCATTAGCCCTGGGATTAAAGCTGCTGTTGTGTGAAACGGCCACTAGCTGGCAGCAGTTCTCCCTTAACACATCTGGTTACTAGGGCAACAGAGCCTCAATGGACGTCGTGTTCTAGATTGGAATTTAGAATGGAATGTGCCAGGAGAAAGCCCCTCAAGTTTGACTCCCTACTTCTTGTTCGTATTTTTAAATTAATTTTTTTATTTTTTATTATAGCAAGTTTGATTACAATGTTTGGCTTGTTGTAGGTGTGGAAGATGTGGTTCTTTTACACATATACAGATGTCTGTTCTTCCTGGGATCCTTTTCCCATGTACGTTATGACAGAATGTTGAGTAGTCTTCTCTTGGTATTCCGTAGGTCTTTGGTGATTATATATGTCACCTCTGTTTGTATATGTCTGTTAACCCCGATATCGTAATGAAACCAATCCTCACACCTTTCCACTGGTGAACCATAAGTTTGTTGAATGAATCTATGATTGCACTTCTCAGTGGAAATGACTGCCCTGGTTCCTATTTTAGGTAACACCTATAAGTGATATGAAATGATATGTGTCTTTCACTTTCTGACTTACTCCAAGTCACGTGATTACCTCTAGACTCATCTACGGTGCTGCAAATGGCATTGTGTCCTTATTTTCCTTGGCTTCTATTCTGCCTTAGCGAGGTCCATTTTCAACAATGTGATTCCCTGAGGGTTGTGGATTAGCTGACCTGGGCAGCCTTACCCTGCCGGCCGGCCCTCCCCAGGTCTGCCTGGTTGAGGTCAATATAAACAGCGCTCCAGGCAGCAATAGCCCCTGAAGCTGTGCCTGACTCCATATTCTCTGCCCCGTCAGCAGTCTCGGGGCTGTGCTGGTGGGAGGGAGTGAGGGGCCACAGCTTTGTTGGTGGCCCGGTGTGAGTGGGGTTCTGCTGGCCTTTCTGCAGGAGTTGCCAGGCTGCCACCTGTAAAGAAGAGGATGTGTCACCCATACCTTCCGCTGGAATTTCTCTCCGCACAGAGGTGAGGAAGGAAAAAAGCAGTGGGGGCCGGGACAAGAGGGGTATCTCAGGCAGGACAATGGAAAGCTTCCGGAAGAGCGCCCGGGGCCAGGATCACCCTGGCTGGCCTGCAGTCACCAAGTTGGCCTGCGTGCTGTCGCTGGTGTGGCTCCACGGCCCTTCCTCTAGGCTTTCAAGCCTTTGTACATATTCAGGTGTTTTACCTGGGAAGGGTGGGAACAGTTCAGCAGCAGCTGGCCTGGGGCTCAGCTCACCTGTATTCAGAGATGCCTCGGCACGGTCCCCCAGCTTTGCAATGAGGTCGCTCCTTGCATGGGGGGTGGGTTGCTGGCTGTATGGGAGATGATTCCCCACCTCTGACCAATTTCAGAATTGTTTACCGCTGGAGCAAGTGCCCTGATAGGGTTTTCCTCTGTAAAACTGGTGGGTTCAGGGTTTTTTTTCGTTTAAGGTTCAAGTTAGATTTTATTCCTCTTTTATGTATTTATAGATATAAGCATGGAAATAATTCATTCCTATAAATACATCTGTGTGAAGGGAAGAACTTTTTTCTGTTTTATTTTTAAATTTTATATTTTAAAATTTTGAAATTTAATTTTATTTACTTTTTAATACAGCGTGTTATTATTAGTTATGTATTTTATGCATATACATGTATACAGGTCAATCGCAAACTCCCAACTCATCCCACCACCACCACCCCAGGGCTTCCCACACTTGGTGTCCATACGTTTGTTCTCTACCTCTGTGTCTCTATTTCTTCCCTGCAAACCAGTTCATCTGTACCATTTTTTAGGTTCCACATATATGCATTTATATACAATATTTGTTTTCCTCTTTCTGACTTACTTCATTCTGTATGAGAGTCTCTAGATCCATCGATGTCTCTACAAATGACCCAGTTTCATTCCTTTTTATGGCCGAGTAATATTCCATTTTATATATGTACCCCATCTTTATCCATTCATCTGTCTGTGGGCATTTAGGTTGCTTCCATTACCTGGCTATTGTAAATAGTGCTGCAATGAACCTTGTGGTGAATGTGCCTTTTTGATTTATGGTTGTCTCTGGGTATACGCCCAAAAGTGGGATTGCTGGGTCAGATGGTAATTCTATTTCTAGTTTTTTAAAGGAAACTCCATACTGTTCTCCATAGTGACTGTATCAATTTACATTCCCACCAATAGTGGAAGAGGGCTCCTTTTGTCCACACCCTCCCCAGAATTTGTTGTTTGTAGATTTTCTGATGATGCCGATTCTAACAGGTGTGAGGTGATACCTCATGGTAGTTTTGATTTGCATTTCTCTAATAATTAGTGCTCTTGAGCAGCTTTTCATGTGCGTCTTGGCCATCTCTGTGTCTTCTTTGAAGAAACGTCTCTTTAGATCTTCTGCCCATTTTTGTATTGGGTTGTTTGTTTTCTTAATAAGCTGCATGAGCTGTTTATATATATTGGAGATTAAACCTTTGTCCATTGATTCGTTTGCAACTATTTTCGCCCCTTCTGAGGGATGCCTTTTTCCATTCCCGTGTTTTTAACCAAAAAAGAAAGAAAGAAAAAGAAGCAGAACACTAATGTGCATAAAATATGCCTTTTGAAACGGTCGTTTTGAAATATGGACGTCCTTTAAATTTTTTGGTCGATATGTGGCCCCAGGATTTGTTTTCAGGGCAGGTGTCATTTACAGGCCTGCAATGATTTTGAATATCAACTGACCATTAGCCCTGGGATTAAAGCTGCTGTTGTGTGAAACGGCCACTAGCTGGCAGCAGTTCTCCCTTAACACATCTGGTTACTAGGGCAACAGAGCCTCAATGGACGTCGTGTTCTAGATTGGAATTTAGAATGGAATGTGCCAGGAGAAAGCCCCTCAAGTTTGACTCCCTACTTCTTGTTCGTATTTTTAAATTAATTTTTTTATTTTTTATTATAGCAAGTTTGATTAAATGTTTGGCTTGTTGTAGGTGTGGAAGATGTGGTTCTTTTACACATATACAGATGTCTGTTCTTCCTGGGATCCTTTTCCCATGTACGTTATGACAGAATGTTGAGTAGTCTTCTCTTGGTATTCCGTAGGTCTTTGGTGATTATATATGTCACCTCTGTTTGTATATGTCTGTTAACCCCGATATCGTAATGAAACCAATCCTCACACCTTTCCATTGGTGAACCATAAGTTTGTTGAATGAATCTATGATTGCACTTCTCAGTGGAAATGACTGCCCTGGTTCCTATTTTAGGTAACACCTATAAGTGATATGAAATGATATGTGTCTTTCACTTTCTGACTTACTCCAAGTCACGTGATTACCTCTAGACTCATCTACGGTGCTGCAAATGGCATTGTGTCCTTATTTTCCTTGGCTTCTATTCTGCCTTAGCGAGGTCCATTTTCAACAATGTGATTCCCTGAGGGTTGTGGATTAGCTGACCTGGGCAGCCTTACCCTGCCGGCCGGCCCTCCCCAGGTCTGCCTGGTTGAGGTCAATATAAACAGCGCTCCAGGCAGCAATAGCCCCTGAAGCTGTGCCTGACTCCATATTCTCTGCCCCGTCAGCAGTCTCGGGGCTGTGCTGGTGGGAGGGAGTGAGGGGCCACAGCTTTGTTGGTGGCCCGGTGTGAGTGGGGTTCTGCTGGCCTTTCTGGAGGAGTTGCCAGGCTGCCACCTGTAAAGAAGAGGATGTGTCACCCATACCTTCCGCTGGAATTTCTCTCCGCACAGAGGTGAGGAAGGAAAAAAGCAGTGGGGGCCGGGACAAGACGGGTATCTCAGGCAGGACAATGGAAAGCTTCCGGAAGAGCGCCCGGGGCCAGGATCACCCTGGCTGGCCTGCAGTCACCAAGTTGGCCTGCGTGCTGTCGCTGGTGTGGCTCCACGGCCCTTCCTCTAGGCTTTCAAGCCTTTGTACATATTCAGGTGTTTTACCTGGGAAGGGTGGGAACAGTTCAGCAGCAGCTGGCCTGGGGCTCAGCTCACCTGTATTCAGAGATGCCTCGGCACGGTCCCCCAGCTTTGCAATGAGGACGCTCCTTGCATGGGGGGTGGGTTGCTGGCTGTATGGGAGATGATTCCCCACCTCTGACCAATTTCAGAATTGTTTACCCCTGGAGCAAGTGCCCTGATAGGGTTTTCCTCTGTAAAACTGGTGGGTTCAGGGTTTTTTTTCGTTTATGGTTCAAGTTAGATTTTATTCCTCTTTTATGTATTTATAGATATAAGCATGGAAATAATTCATTCCTATAAATACATCTGTGTGAAGGGAAGAACTTTTTTCTGTTTTATTTTTAAATTTTATATTTTAAAATTTTGAAATTTAATTTTATTTACTTTTTTATACAGCGGGTTATTATTAGTTATGTATTTTATGCATATACATGTATACAGGTCAATCGCAAACTCCCAACTCATCCCACCACCACCACCCCAGGGCTTCCCACACTTGGTGTCCATACGTTTGTTCTCTACCTCTGTGTCTCTATTTCTTCCCTGCAAACCAGTTCATCTGTACCATTTTTTAGGTTCCACATATATGCATTAATATACAATATTTGTTTTCCTCTTTCTGACTTACTTCATTCTGTATGACAGTCTCTAGATCCATCGATGTCTCTACAAATGACCCAGTTTCATTCCTTTTTATGGCCGAGTAATATTCCATTTTATATATGTACCCCATCTTTATCCATTCATCTGTCTGTGGGCATTTAGGTTGCTTCCATTACCTGGCTATTGTAAATAGTGCTGCAATGAACCTTGTGGTGAATGTGCCTTTTTGATTTATGGTTGTCTCTGGGTATATGCCCAAAAGTGGGATTGCTGGGTCAGATGGTAATTCTATTTCTAGTTTTTTAAAGGAAACTCCATACTGTTCTCCATAGTGACTGTATCAATTTACATTCCCACCAATAGTGGAAGAGGGCTCCTTTTGTCCACACCCTCCCCAGAATTTGTTGTTTGTAGATTTTCTGATGATGCCGATTCTAACAGGTGTGAGGTGATACCTCATGGTAGTTTTGATTTGCATTTCTCTAATAATTAGTGCTCTTGAGCAGCTTTTCATGTGCGTCTTGGCCATCTCTGTGTCTTCTTTGAAGAAACGTCTCTTTAGATCTTCTGCCCATTTTTGTATTGGGTTGTTTGTTTTCTTAATAAGCTGCATGAGCTGTTTATATATATTGGAGATTAAACCTTTGTCCATTGATTCGTTTGCAACTATTTTCGCCCCTTCTGAGGGATGCCTTTTTCCATTCCCGTGTTTTTAACCAAAAAAGAAAGAAAGAAAAAGAAGCAGAACACTAATGTGCATAAAATATGCCTTTTGAAACGGTCGTTTTGAAATATGGACGTCCTTTAAATTTTTTGGTCGATATGTGGCCCCAGGATTTGTTTTCAGGGCAGGTGTCATTTACAGGCCTGCAATGATTTTGAATATCAACTGACCATTAGCCCTGGGATTAAAGCTGCTGTTGTGTGAAACGGCCACTAGCTGGCAGCAGTTCTCCCTTAACACATCTGGTTACTAGGGCAACAGAGCCTCAATGGACGTCGTGTTCTAGATTGGAATTTAGAATGGAATGTGCCAGGAGAAAGCCCCTCAAGTTTGACTCCCTACTTCTTGTTCGTATTTTTAAATTAATTTTTTTATTTTTTATTATAGCAAGTTTGATTACAATGTTTGGCTTGTTGTAGGTGTGGAAGATGTGGTTCTTTTACACATATACAGATGTCTGTTCTTCCTGGGATCCTTTTCCCATGTACGTTATGACAGAATGTTGAGTAGTCTTCTCTTGGTATTCCGTAGGTCTTTGGTGATTATATATGTCACCTCTGTTTGTATATGTCTGTTAACCCCGATATCGTAATGAAACCAATCCTCACACCTTTCCACTGGTGAACCATAAGTTTGTTGAATGAATCTATGATTGCACTTCTCAGTGGAAATGACTGCCCTGGTTCCTATTTTAGGTAACACCTATAAGTGATATGAAATGATATGTGTCTTTCACTTTCTGACTTACTCCAAGTCACGTGATTACCTCTAGACTCATCTACGGTGCTGCAAATGGCATTGTGTCCTTATTTTCCTTGGCTTCTATTCTGCCTTAGCGAGGTCCATTTTCAACAATGTGATTCCCTGAGGGTTGTGGATTAGCTGACCTGGGCAGCCTTACCCTGCCGGCCGGCCCTCCCCAGGTCTGCCTGGTTGAGGTCAATATAAACAGCGCTCCAGGCAGCAATAGCCCCTGAAGCTGTGCCTGACTCCATATTCTCTGCCCCGTCAGCAGTCTCGGGGCTGTGCTGGTGGGAGGGAGTGAGGGGCCACAGCTTTGTTGGTGGCCCGGTGTGAGTGGGGTTCTGCTGGCCTTTCTGCAGGAGTTGCCAGGCTGCCACCTGTAAAGAAGAGGATGTGTCACCCATACCTTCCGCTGGAATTTCTCTCCGCACAGAGGTGAGGAAGGAAAAAAGCAGTGGGGGCCGGGACAAGAGGGGTATCTCAGGCAGGACAATGGAAAGCTTCCGGAAGAGCGCCCGGGGCCAGGATCACCCTGGCTGGCCTGCAGTCACCAAGTTGGCCTGCGTGCTGTCGCTGGTGTGGCTCCACGGCCCTTCCTCTAGGCTTTCAAGCCTTTGTACATATTCAGGTGTTTTACCTGGGAAGGGTGGGAACAGTTCAGCAGCAGCTGGCCTGGGGCTCAGCTCACCTGTATTCAGAGATGCCTCGGCACGGTCCCCCAGCTTTGCAATGAGGTCGCTCCTTGCATGGGGGGTGGGTTGCTGGCTGTATGGGAGATGATTCCCCACCTCTGACCAATTTCAGAATTGTTTACCGCTGGAGCAAGTGCCCTGATAGGGTTTTCCTCTGTAAAACTGGTGGGTTCAGGGTTTTTTTTCGTTTAAGGTTCAAGTTAGATTTTATTCCTCTTTTATGTATTTATAGATATAAGCATGGAAATAATTCATTCCTATAAATACATCTGTGTGAAGGGAAGAACTTTTTTCTGTTTTATTTTTAAATTTTATATTTTAAAATTTTGAAATTTAATTTTATTTACTTTTTAATACAGCGTGTTATTATTAGTTATGTATTTTATGCATATACATGTATACAGGTCAATCGCAAACTCCCAACTCATCCCACCACCACCACCCCAGGGCTTCCCACACTTGGTGTCCATACGTTTGTTCTCTACCTCTGTGTCTCTATTTCTTCCCTGCAAACCAGTTCATCTGTACCATTTTTTAGGTTCCACATATATGCATTTATATACAATATTTGTTTTCCTCTTTCTGACTTACTTCATTCTGTATGAGAGTCTCTAGATCCATCGATGTCTCTACAAATGACCCAGTTTCATTCCTTTTTATGGCCGAGTAATATTCCATTTTATATATGTACCCCATCTTTATCCATTCATCTGTCTGTGGGCATTTAGGTTGCTTCCATTACCTGGCTATTGTAAATAGTGCTGCAATGAACCTTGTGGTGAATGTGCCTTTTTGATTTATGGTTGTCTCTGGGTATACGCCCAAAAGTGGGATTGCTGGGTCAGATGGTAATTCTATTTCTAGTTTTTTAAAGGAAACTCCATACTGTTCTCCATAGTGACTGTATCAATTTACATTCCCACCAATAGTGGAAGAGGGCTCCTTTTGTCCACACCCTCCCCAGAATTTGTTGTTTGTAGATTTTCTGATGATGCCGATTCTAACAGGTGTGAGGTGATACCTCATGGTAGTTTTGATTTGCATTTCTCTAATAATTAGTGCTCTTGAGCAGCTTTTCATGTGCGTCTTGGCCATCTCTGTGTCTTCTTTGAAGAAACGTCTCTTTAGATCTTCTGCCCATTTTTGTATTGGGTTGTTTGTTTTCTTAATAAGCTGCATGAGCTGTTTATATATATTGGAGATTAAACCTTTGTCCATTGATTCGTTTGCAACTATTTTCGCCCCTTCTGAGGGATGCCTTTTTCCATTCCCGTGTTTTTAACCAAAAAAGAAAGAAAGAAAAAGAAGCAGAACACTAATGTGCATAAAATATGCCTTTTGAAACGGTCGTTTTGAAATATGGACGTCCTTTAAATTTTTTGGTCGATATGTGGCCCCAGGATTTGTTTTCAGGGCAGGTGTCATTTACAGGCCTGCAATGATTTTGAATATCAACTGACCATTAGCCCTGGGATTAAAGCTGCTGTTGTGTGAAACGGCCACTAGCTGGCAGCAGTTCTCCCTTAACACATCTGGTTACTAGGGCAACAGAGCCTCAATGGACGTCGTGTTCTAGATTGGAATTTAGAATGGAATGTGCCAGGAGAAAGCCCCTCAAGTTTGACTCCCTACTTCTTGTTCGTATTTTTAAATTAATTTTTTTATTTTTTATTATAGCAAGTTTGATTAAATGTTTGGCTTGTTGTAGGTGTGGAAGATGTGGTTCTTTTACACATATACAGATGTCTGTTCTTCCTGGGATCCTTTTCCCATGTACGTTATGACAGAATGTTGAGTAGTCTTCTCTTGGTATTCCGTAGGTCTTTGGTGATTATATATGTCACCTCTGTTTGTATATGTCTGTTAACCCCGATATCGTAATGAAACCAATCCTCACACCTTTCCATTGGTGAACCATAAGTTTGTTGAATGAATCTATGATTGCACTTCTCAGTGGAAATGACTGCCCTGGTTCCTATTTTAGGTAACACCTATAAGTGATATGAAATGATATGTGTCTTTCACTTTCTGACTTACTCCAAGTCACGTGATTACCTCTAGACTCATCTACGGTGCTGCAAATGGCATTGTGTCCTTATTTTCCTTGGCTTCTATTCTGCCTTAGCGAGGTCCATTTTCAACAATGTGATTCCCTGAGGGTTGTGGATTAGCTGACCTGGGCAGCCTTACCCTGCCGGCCGGCCCTCCCCAGGTCTGCCTGGTTGAGGTCAATATAAACAGCGCTCCAGGCAGCAATAGCCCCTGAAGCTGTGCCTGACTCCATATTCTCTGCCCCGTCAGCAGTCTCGGGGCTGTGCTGGTGGGAGGGAGTGAGGGGCCACAGCTTTGTTGGTGGCCCGGTGTGAGTGGGGTTCTGCTGGCCTTTCTGGAGGAGTTGCCAGGCTGCCACCTGTAAAGAAGAGGATGTGTCACCCATACCTTCCGCTGGAATTTCTCTCCGCACAGAGGTGAGGAAGGAAAAAAGCAGTGGGGGCCGGGACAAGACGGGTATCTCAGGCAGGACAATGGAAAGCTTCCGGAAGAGCGCCCGGGGCCAGGATCACCCTGGCTGGCCTGCAGTCACCAAGTTGGCCTGCGTGCTGTCGCTGGTGTGGCTCCACGGCCCTTCCTCTAGGCTTTCAAGCCTTTGTACATATTCAGGTGTTTTACCTGGGAAGGGTGGGAACAGTTCAGCAGCAGCTGGCCTGGGGCTCAGCTCACCTGTATTCAGAGATGCCTCGGCACGGTCCCCCAGCTTTGCAATGAGGACGCTCCTTGCATGGGGGGTGGGTTGCTGGCTGTATGGGAGATGATTCCCCACCTCTGACCAATTTCAGAATTGTTTACCCCTGGAGCAAGTGCCCTGATAGGGTTTTCCTCTGTAAAACTGGTGGGTTCAGGGTTTTTTTTCGTTTATGGTTCAAGTTAGATTTTATTCCTCTTTTATGTATTTATAGATATAAGCATGGAAATAATTCATTCCTATAAATACATCTGTGTGAAGGGAAGAACTTTTTTCTGTTTTATTTTTAAATTTTATATTTTAAAATTTTGAAATTTAATTTTATTTACTTTTTTATACAGCGGGTTATTATTAGTTATGTATTTTATGCATATACATGTATACAGGTCAATCGCAAACTCCCAACTCATCCCACCACCACCACCCCAGGGCTTCCCACACTTGGTGTCCATACGTTTGTTCTCTACCTCTGTGTCTCTATTTCTTCCCTGCAAACCAGTTCATCTGTACCATTTTTTAGGTTCCACATATATGCATTAATATACAATATTTGTTTTCCTCTTTCTGACTTACTTCATTCTGTATGACAGTCTCTAGATCCATCGATGTCTCTACAAATGACCCAGTTTCATTCCTTTTTATGGCCGAGTAATATTCCATTTTATATATGTACCCCATCTTTATCCATTCATCTGTCTGTGGGCATTTAGGTTGCTTCCATTACCTGGCTATTGTAAATAGTGCTGCAATGAACCTTGTGGTGAATGTGCCTTTTTGATTTATGGTTGTCTCTGGGTATATGCCCAAAAGTGGGATTGCTGGGTCAGATGGTAATTCTATTTCTAGTTTTTTAAAGGAAACTCCATACTGTTCTCCATAGTGACTGTATCAATTTACATTCCCACCAATAGTGGAAGAGGGCTCCTTTTGTCCACACCCTCCCCAGAATTTGTTGTTTGTAGATTTTCTGATGATGCCGATTCTAACAGGTGTGAGGTGATACCTCATGGTAGTTTTGATTTGCATTTCTCTAATAATTAGTGCTCTTGAGCAGCTTTTCATGTGCGTCTTGGCCATCTCTGTGTCTTCTTTGAAGAAACGTCTCTTTAGATCTTCTGCCCATTTTTGTATTGGGTTGTTTGTTTTCTTAATAAGCTGCATGAGCTGTTTATATATATTGGAGATTAAACCTTTGTCCATTGATTCGTTTGCAACTATTTTCGCCCCTTCTGAGGGATGCCTTTTTCCATTCCCGTGTTTTTAACCAAAAAAGAAAGAAAGAAAAAGAAGCAGAACACTAATGTGCATAAAATATGCCTTTTGAAACGGTCGTTTTGAAATATGGACGTCCTTTAAATTTTTTGGTCGATATGTGGCCCCAGGATTTGTTTTCAGGGCAGGTGTCATTTACAGGCCTGCAATGATTTTGAATATCAACTGACCATTAGCCCTGGGATTAAAGCTGCTGTTGTGTGAAACGGCCACTAGCTGGCAGCAGTTCTCCCTTAACACATCTGGTTACTAGGGCAACAGAGCCTCAATGGACGTCGTGTTCTAGATTGGAATTTAGAATGGAATGTGCCAGGAGAAAGCCCCTCAAGTTTGACTCCCTACTTCTTGTTCGTATTTTTAAATTAATTTTTTTATTTTTTATTATAGCAAGTTTGATTACAATGTTTGGCTTGTTGTAGGTGTGGAAGATGTGGTTCTTTTACACATATACAGATGTCTGTTCTTCCTGGGATCCTTTTCCCATGTACGTTATGACAGAATGTTGAGTAGTCTTCTCTTGGTATTCCGTAGGTCTTTGGTGATTATATATGTCACCTCTGTTTGTATATGTCTGTTAACCCCGATATCGTAATGAAACCAATCCTCACACCTTTCCATTGGTGAACCATAAGTTTGTTGAATGAATCTATGATTGCACTTCTCAGTGGAAATGACTGCCCTGGTTCCTATTTTAGGTAACACCTATAAGTGATATGAAATGATATGTGTCTTTCACTTTCTGACTTACTCCAAGTCACGTGATTACCTCTAGACTCATCTACGGTGCTGCAAATGGCATTGTGTCCTTATTTTCCTTGGCTTCTATTCTGCCTTAGCGAGGTCCATTTTCAACAATGTGATTCCCTGAGGGTTGTGGGTTAGCTGACCTGGGCAGCCTTACCCTGCCGGCCGGCCCTCCCCAGGTCTGCCTGGTTGAGGTCAATATAAACAGCGCTCCAGGCAGCAATAGCCCCTGAAGCTGTGCCTGACTCCATATTCTCTGCCCCGTCAGCAGTCTCGGGGCTGTGCTGGTGGGAGGGAGTGAGGGGTCACAGCTTTGTTGGTGGCCCGGTGTGAGTGGGGTTCTGCTGGCCTTTCTGGAGGAGTTGCCAGGCTGCCACCTGTAAAGAAGAGGATGTGTCACCCATACCTTCCGCTGGAATTTCTCTCCGCACAGAGGTGAGGAAGGAAAATAGCAGTGGGGGCCGGGACAAGAGGGGTATCTCAGGCAGGACAATGGAAAGCTTCCGGAAGAGCGCCCGGGGCCAGGATCACCCTGGCTGGCCTGCAGTCACCAAGTTGGCCTGCGTGCTGTCGCTGGTGTGGCTCCACGGCCCTTCCTCTAGGCTTTCAAGCCTTTGTACATATTCAGGTGTTTTACATGGGAAGGGTGGGAACAGTTCAGCAGCAGCTGGCCTGGGGCTCAGCTCACCTGTATTCAGAGATGCCTCGGCACGGTCCCCCAGCTTTGCAATGAGGACGCTCCTTGCATGGGGGGTGGGTTGCTGGCTGTATGGGAGATGATTCCCCACCTCTGACCAATTTCAGAATTGTTTACCGCTGGAGCAAGTGCCCTGATAGGGTTTTCCTGTGTAAAACTGGTGGGTTCAGGGTTTTTTTTCATTTATGGTTCAAGTTAGATTTTATTCTTCTTTTATGTATTTATAGATATAAGCATGGAAATAATTCATTCCTATAAATACATCTGTGTGAAGGGAAGAACTTTTTTCTGTTTTATTTTTAAATTTTATATTTTAAAATTTTGAAATTTAATTTTATTTACTTTTTAATACAGCGTGTTATTATTAGTTATGTATTTTATGCATATACATGTATACAGGTCAATCGCAAACTCCCAACTCATCCCACCACCACCACCCCAGGGCTTCCCACACTTGGTGTCCATACGTTTGTTCTCTACCTCTGTGTCTCTATTTCTTCCCTGCAAACCAGTTCATCTGTACCATTTTTTAGGTTCCACATATATGCATTAATATACAATATTTGTTTTCCTCTTTCTGACTTACTTCATTCTGTATGACAGTCTCTAGATCCATCGATGTCTCTACAAATGACCCAGTTTCATTCCTTTTTATGGCCGAGTAATATTCCATTTTATATATGTACCCCATCTTTATCCATTCATCTGTCTGTGGGCATTTAGGTTGCTTCCATTACCTGGCTATTGTAAATAGTGCTGCAATGAACCTTGTGGTGAATGTGCCTTTTTGATTTATGGTTGTCTCTGGGTATACGCCCAAAAGTGGGATTGCTGGGTCAGATGGTAATTCTATTTCTAGTTTTTTAAAGGAAACTCCATACTGTTCTCCATAGTGACTGTATCAATTTACATTCCCACCAATAGTGGAAGAGGGCTCCTTTTGTCCACACCCTCCCCAGAATTTGTTGTTTGTAGATTTTCTGATGATGCCGATTCTAACAGGTGTGAGGTGATACCTCATGGTAGTTTTGATTTGCATTTCTCTAATAATTAGTGCTCTTGAGCAGCTTTTCATGTGCGTCTTGGCCATCTCTGTGTCTTCTTTGAAGAAACGTCTCTTTAGATCTTCTGCCCATTTTTGTATTGGGTTGTTTGTTTTCTTAATAAGCTGCATGAGCTGTTTATATATATTGGAGATTAAACCTTTGTCCATTGATTCGTTTGCAACTATTTTCGCCCCTTCTGAGGGATGCCTTTTTCCATTCCCGTGTTTTTAACCAAAAAAGAAAGAAAGAAAAAGAAGCAGAACACTAATGTGCATAAAATATGCCTTTTGAAACGGTCGTTTTGAAATATGGACGTCCTTTAAATTTTTTGGTCGATATGTGGCCCCAGGATTTGTTTTCAGGGCAGGTGTCATTTACAGGCCTGCAATGATTTTGAATATCAACTGACCATTAGCCCTGGGATTAAAGCTGCTGTTGTGTGAAACGGCCACTAGCTGGCAGCAGTTCTCCCTTAACACATCTGGTTACTAGGGCAACAGAGCCTCAATGGACGTCGTGTTCTAGATTGGAATTTAGAATGGAATGTGCCAGGAGAAAGCCCCTCAAGTTTGACTCCCTACTTCTTGTTCGTATTTTTAAATTAATTTTTTTATTTTTTATTATAGCAAGTTTGATTACAATGTTTGGCTTGTTGTAGGTGTGGAAGATGTGGTTCTTTTACACATATACAGATGTCTGTTCTTCCTGGGATCCTTTTCCCATGTACGTTATGACAGAATGTTGAGTAGTCTTCTCTTGGTATTCCGTAGGTCTTTGGTGATTATATATGTCACCTCTGTTTGTATATGTCTGTTAACCCCGATATCGTAATGAAACCAATCCTCACACCTTTCCATTGGTGAACCATAAGTTTGTTGAATGAATCTATGATTGCACTTCTCAGTGGAAATGACTGCCCTGGTTCCTATTTTAGGTAACACCTATAAGTGATATGAAATGATATGTGTCTTTCACTTTCTGACTTACTCCAAGTCACGTGATTACCTCTAGACTCATCTACGGTGCTGCAAATGGCATTGTGTCCTTATTTTCCTTGGCTTCTATTCTGCCTTAGCGAGGTCCATTTTCAACAATGTGATTCCCTGAGGGTTGTGGATTAGCTGACCTGGGCAGCCTTACCCTGCCGGCCGGCCCTCCCCAGGTCTGCCTGGTTGAGGTCAATATAAACAGCGCTCCAGGCAGCAATAGCCCCTGAAGCTGTGCCTGACTCCATATTCTCTGCCCCGTCAGCAGTCTCGGGGCTGTGCTGGTGGGAGGGAGTGAGGGGCCACAGCTTTGTTGGTGGCCCGGTGTGAGTGGGGTTCTGCTGGCCTTTCTGGAGGAGTTGCCAGGCTGCCACCTGTAAAGAAGAGGATGTGTCACCCATACCTTCCGCTGGAATTTCTCTCCGCACAGAGGTGAGGAAGGAAAAAAGCAGTGGGGGCCGGGACAAGACGGGTATCTCAGGCAGGACAATGGAAAGCTTCCGGAAGAGCGCCCGGGGCCAGGATCACCCTGGCTGGCCTGCAGTCACCAAGTTGGCCTGCGTGCTGTCGCTGGTGTGGCTCCACGGCCCTTCCTCTAGGCTTTCAAGCCTTTGTACATATTCAGGTGTTTTACCTGGGAAGGGTGGGAACAGTTCAGCAGCAGCTGGCCTGGGGCTCAGCTCACCTGTATTCAGAGATGCCTCGGCACGGTCCCCCAGCTTTGCAATGAGGACGCTCCTTGCATGGGGGGTGGGTTGCTGGCTGTATGGGAGATGATTCCCCACCTCTGACCAATTTCAGAATTGTTTACCCCTGGAGCAAGTGCCCTGATAGGGTTTTCCTCTGTAAAACTGGTGGGTTCAGGGTTTTTTTTCGTTTATGGTTCAAGTTAGATTTTATTCCTCTTTTATGTATTTATAGATATAAGCATGGAAATAATTCATTCCTATAAATACATCTGTGTGAAGGGAAGAACTTTTTTCTGTTTTATTTTTAAATTTTATATTTTAAAATTTTGAAATTTAATTTTATTTACTTTTTTATACAGCGGGTTATTATTAGTTATGTATTTTATGCATATACATGTATACAGGTCAATCGCAAACTCCCAACTCATCCCACCACCACCACCCCAGGGCTTCCCACACTTGGTGTCCATACGTTTGTTCTCTACCTCTGTGTCTCTATTTCTTCCCTGCAAACCAGTTCATCTGTACCATTTTTTAGGTTCCACATATATGCATTAATATACAATATTTGTTTTCCTCTTTCTGACTTACTTCATTCTGTATGACAGTCTCTAGATCCATCGATGTCTCTACAAATGACCCAGTTTCATTCCTTTTTATGGCCGAGTAATATTCCATTTTATATATGTACCCCATCTTTATCCATTCATCTGTCTGTGGGCATTTAGGTTGCTTCCATTACCTGGCTATTGTAAATAGTGCTGCAATGAACCTTGTGGTGAATGTGCCTTTTTGATTTATGGTTGTCTCTGGGTATATGCCCAAAAGTGGGATTGCTGGGTCAGATGGTAATTCTATTTCTAGTTTTTTAAAGGAAACTCCATACTGTTCTCCATAGTGACTGTATCAATTTACATTCCCACCAATAGTGGAAGAGGGCTCCTTTTGTCCACACCCTCCCCAGAATTTGTTGTTTGTAGATTTTCTGATGATGCCGATTCTAACAGGTGTGAGGTGATACCTCATGGTAGTTTTGATTTGCATTTCTCTAATAATTAGTGCTCTTGAGCAGCTTTTCATGTGCGTCTTGGCCATCTCTGTGTCTTCTTTGAAGAAACGTCTCTTTAGATCTTCTGCCCATTTTTGTATTGGGTTGTTTGTTTTCTTAATAAGCTGCATGAGCTGTTTATATATATTGGAGATTAAACCTTTGTCCATTGATTCGTTTGCAACTATTTTCGCCCCTTCTGAGGGATGCCTTTTTCCATTCCCGTGTTTTTAACCAAAAAAGAAAGAAAGAAAAAGAAGCAGAACACTAATGTGCATAAAATATGCCTTTTGAAACGGTCGTTTTGAAATATGGACGTCCTTTAAATTTTTTGGTCGATATGTGGCCCCAGGATTTGTTTTCAGGGCAGGTGTCATTTACAGGCCTGCAATGATTTTGAATATCAACTGACCATTAGCCCTGGGATTAAAGCTGCTGTTGTGTGAAACGGCCACTAGCTGGCAGCAGTTCTCCCTTAACACATCTGGTTACTAGGGCAACAGAGCCTCAATGGACGTCGTGTTCTAGATTGGAATTTAGAATGGAATGTGCCAGGAGAAAGCCCCTCAAGTTTGACTCCCTACTTCTTGTTCGTATTTTTAAATTAATTTTTTTATTTTTTATTATAGCAAGTTTGATTACAATGTTTGGCTTGTTGTAGGTGTGGAAGATGTGGTTCTTTTACACATATACAGATGTCTGTTCTTCCTGGGATCCTTTTCCCATGTACGTTATGACAGAATGTTGAGTAGTCTTCTCTTGGTATTCCGTAGGTCTTTGGGGATTATATATGTCACCTCTGTTTGTATATGTCTGTTAACCCCGATATCGTAATGAAACCAATCCTCACACCTTTCCATTGGTGAACCATAAGTTTGTTGAATGAATCTATGATTGCACTTCTCAGTGGAAATGACTGCCCTGGTTCCTATTTTAGGTAACACCTATAAGTGATATGAAATGATATGTGTCTTTCACTTTCTGACTTACTCCAAGTCACGTGATTACCTCTAGACTCATCTACGGTGCTGCAAATGGCATTGTGTCCTTATTTTCCTTGGCTTCTATTCTGCCTTAGCGAGGTCCATTTTCAACAATGTGATTCCCTGAGGGTTGTGGGTTAGCTGACCTGGGCAGCCTTACCCTGCCGGCCGGCCCTCCCCAGGTCTGCCTGGTTGACGTCAATATAAACAGCGCTCCAGGCAGCAATAGCCCCTGAAGCTGTGCCTGACTCCATATTCTCTGCCCCGTCAGCAGTCTCGGGGCTGTGCTGGTGGGAGGGAGTGAGGGGTCACAGCTTTGTTGGTGGCCCGGTGTGAGTGGGGTTCTGCTGGCCTTTCTGGAGGAGTTGCCAGGCTGCCACCTGTAAAGAAGAGGATGTGTCACCCATACCTTCCGCTGGAATTTCTCTCCGCACAGAGGTGAGGAAGGAAAATAGCAGTGGGGGCCGGGACAAGAGGGGTATCTCAGGCAGGACAATGGAAAGCTTCCGGAAGAGCGCCCGGGGCCAGGATCACCCTGGCTGGCCTGCAGTCACCAAGTTGGCCTGCGTGCTGTCGCTGGTGTGGCTCCACGGCCCTTCCTCTAGGCTTTCAAGCCTTTGTACATATTCAGGTGTTTTACATGGGAAGGGTGGGAACAGTTCAGCAGCAGCTGGCCTGGGGCTCAGCTCACCTGTATTCAGAGATGCCTCGGCACGGTCCCCCAGCTTTGCAATGAGGACGCTCCTTGCATGGGGGGTGGGTTGCTGGCTGTATGGGAGATGATTCCCCACCTCTGACCAATTTCAGAATTGTTTACCGCTGGAGCAAGTGCCCTGATAGGGTTTTCCTGTGTAAAACTGGTGGGTTCAGGGTTTTTTTTCGTTTATGGTTCAAGTTAGATTTTATTCTTCTTTTATGTATTTATAGATATAAGCATGGAAATAATTCATTCCTGTAAATACATCTGTGTGAAGGGAAGAACTTTTTTCTGTTTTATTTTTAAATTTTATATTTTAAAATTTTGAAATTTAATTTTATTTACTTTTTAATACAGCGTGTTATTATTAGTTATGTATTTTATGCATATACATGTATACAGGTCAATCGCAAACTCCCAACTCATCCCACCACCACCACCCCAGGGCTTCCCACACTTGGTGTCCATACGTTTGTTCTCTACCTCTGTGTCTCTATTTCTTCCCTGCAAACCAGTTCATCTGTACCATTTTTTAGGTTCCACATATATGCATTAATATACAATATTTGTTTTCCTCTTTCTGACTTACTTCATTCTGTATGACAGTCTCTAGATCCATCGATGTCTCTACAAATGACCCAGTTTCATTCCTTTTTATGGCCGAGTAATATTCCATTTTATATATGTACCCCATCTTTATCCATTCATCTGTCTGTGGGCATTTAGGTTGCTTCCATTACCTGGCTATTGTAAATAGTGCTGCAATGAACCTTGTGGTGAATGTGCCTTTTTGATTTATGGTTGTCTCTGGGTATACGCCCAAAAGTGGGATTGCTGGGTCAGATGGTAATTCTATTTCTAGTTTTTTAAAGGAAACTCCATACTGTTCTCCATAGTGACTGTATCAATTTACATTCCCACCAATAGTGGAAGAGGGCTCCTTTTGTCCACACCCTCCCCAGAATTTGTTGTTTGTAGATTTTCTGATGATGCCGATTCTAACAGGTGTGAGGTGATACCTCATGGTAGTTTTGATTTGCATTTCTCTAATAATTAGTGCTCTTGAGCAGCTTTTCATGTGCGTCTTGGCCATCTCTGTGTCTTCTTTGAAGAAACGTCTCTTTAGATCTTCTGCCCATTTTTGTATTGGGTTGTTTGTTTTCTTAATAAGCTGCATGAGCTGTTTATATATATTGGAGATTAAACCTTTGTCCATTGATTCATTTGCAACTATTTTCGCCCCTTCTGAGGGATGCCTTTTTCCATTCCCGTGTTTTTAACCAAAAAAGAAAGAAAGAAAAAGAAGCAGAACACTAATGTGCATAAAATATGCCTTTTGAAACGGTCGTTTTGAAATATGGACGTCCTTTAAATTTTTTGGTCGATATGTGGCCCCAGGATTTGTTTTCAGGGCAGGTGTCATTTACAGGCCTGCAATGATTTTGAATATCAACTGACCATTAGCCCTGGGATTAAAGCTGCTGTTGTGTGAAACGGCCACTAGCTGGCAGCAGTTCTCCCTTAACACATCTGGTTACTAGGGCAACAGAGCCTCAATGGACGTCGTGTTCTAGATTGGAATTTAGAATGGAATGTGCCAGGAGAAAGCCCCTCAAGTTTGACTCCCTACTTCTTGTTCGTATTTTTAAATTAATTTTTTTATTTTTTATTATAGCAAGTTTGATTACAATGTTTGGCTTGTTGTAGGTGTGGAAGATGTGGTTCTTTTACACATATACAGATGTCTGTTCTTCCTGGGATCCTTTTCCCATGTACGTTATGACAGAATGTTGAGTAGTCTTCTCTTGGTATTCCGTAGGTCTTTGGTGATTATATATGTCACCTCTGTTTGTATATGTCTGTTAACCCCGATATCGTAATGAAACCAATCCTCACACCTTTCCATTGGTGAACCATAAGTTTGTTGAATGAATCTATGATTGCACTTCTCAGTGGAAATGACTGCCCTGGTTCCTATTTTAGGTAACACCTATAAGTGATATGAAATGATATGTGTCTTTCACTGTCTGACTTACTCCAAGTCACGTGATTACCTCTAGACTCATCTACGGTGCTGCAAATGGCATTGTGTCCTTATTTTCCTTGGCTTCTATTCTGCCTTAGCGAGGTCCATTTTCAACACTGTGATTCCCTGAGGGTTGTGGGTTAGCTGACCTGGGCAGCCTTACCCTGCTGGCCGGCCCTCCCCAGGTCTGCCTGGTTGAGGTCAATATAAACAGCGCTCCAGGCAGCAATAGCCCCTGAAGCTGTGCCTGACTCCATATTCTCTGCCCCGTCAGCAGTCTCGGGGCTGTGCTGGTGGGAGGGAGTGAGGGGCCACAGCTTTGTTGGTGGCCCGGTGTGAGTGGGGTTCTGCTGGCCTTTCTGGAGGAGTTGCCAGGCTGCCACCTGTAAAGAAGAGGATGTGTCACCCATACCTTCCGCTGGAATTTCTCTCCGCACAGAGGTGAGGAAGGAAAATAGCAGTGGGGGCCGGGACAAGAGGGGTATCTCAGGCAGGACAATGGAAAGCTTCCGGAAGAGCGCCCGGGGCCAGGATCACCCTGGCTGGCCTGCAGTCACCAAGTTGGCCTGCGTGCTGTCGCTGGTGTGGCTCCACGGCCCTTCCTCTAGGCTTTCAAGCCTTTGTACATATTCAGGTGTTTTACCTGGGAAGGGTGGGAACAGTTCAGCAGCAGCTGGCCTGGGGCTCAGCTCACCTGTATTCAGAGATGCCTCGGCACGGTCCCCCAGCTTTGCAATGAGGACGCTCCTTGCATGGGGGGTGGGTTGCTGGCTGTATGGGAGATGATTCCCCACCTCTGACCAATTTCAGAATTGTTTACCGCTGGAGCAAGTGCCCTGATAGGGTTTTCCTCTGTAAAACTGGTGGGTTCAGGGTTTTTTTTCGTTTATGGTTCAAGTTAGATTTTATTCCTCTTTTATGTATTTATAGATATAAGCATGGAAATAATTCATTCCTATAAATACATCTGTGTGAAGGGAAGAACTTTTTTCTGTTTTATTTTTAAATTTTATATTTTAAAATTTTGAAATTTAATTTTATTTACTTTTTTATACAGCGGGTTATTATTAGTTATGTATTTTATGCATATACATGTATACAGGTCAATCGCAAACTCCCAACTCATCCCACCACCACCACCCCAGGGCTTCCCACACTTGGTGTCCATACGTTTGTTCTCTACCTCTGTGTCTCTATTTCTTCCCTGCAAACCAGTTCATCTGTACCATTTTTTAGGTTCCACATATATGCATTAATATACAATATTTGTTTTCCTCTTTCTGACTTACTTCATTCTGTATGACAGTCTCTAGATCCATCGATGTCTCTACAAATGACCCAGTTTCATTCCTTTTTATGGCCGAGTAATATTCCATTTTATATATGTACCCCATCTTTATCCATTCATCTGTCTGTGGGCATTTAGGTTGCTTCCATTACCTGGCTATTGTAAATAGTGCTGCAATGAACCTTGTGGTGAATGTGCCTTTTTGATTTATGGTTGTCTCTGGGTATATGCCCAAAAGTGGGATTGCTGGGTCAGATGGTAATTCTATTTCTAGTTTTTTAAAGGAAACTCCATACTGTTCTCCATAGTGACTGTATCAATTTACATTCCCACCAATAGTGGAAGAGGGCTCCTTTTGTCCACACCCTCCCCAGAATTTGTTCTTTGTAGATTTTCTGATGATGCCGATTCTAACAGGTGTGAGGTGATACCTCATGGTAGTTTTGATTTGCATTTCTCTAATAATTAGTGCTCTTGAGCAGCTTTTCATGTGCGTCTTGGCCATCTCTGTGTCTTCTTTGAAGAAACGTCTCTTTAGATCTTCTGCCCATTTTTGTATTGGGTTGTTTGTTTTCTTAATAAGCTGCATGAGCTGTTTATATATATTGGAGATTAAACCTTTGTCCATTGATTCGTTTGCAACTATTTTCGCCCCTTCTGAGGGATGCCTTTTTCCATTCCCGTGTTTTTAACCAAAAAAGAAAGAAAGAAAAAGAAGCAGAACACTAATGTGCATAAAATATGCCTTTTGAAACGGTCGTTTTGAAATATGGACGTCCTTTAAATTTTTTGGTCGATATGTGGCCCCAGGATTTGTTTTCAGGGCAGGTGTCATTTACAGGCCTGCAATGATTTTGAATATCAACTGACCATTAGCCCTGGGATTAAAGCTGCTGTTGTGTGAAACGGCCACTAGCTGGCAGCAGTTCTCCCTTAACACATCTGGTTACTAGGGCAACAGAGCCTCAATGGACGTCGTGTTCTAGATTGGAATTTAGAATGGAATGTGCCAGGAGAAAGCCCCTCAAGTTTGACTCCCTACTTCTTGTTCGTATTTTTAAATTAATTTTTTTATTTTTTATTATAGCAAGTTTGATTACAATGTTTGGCTTGTTGTAGGTGTGGAAGATGTGGTTCTTTTACACATATACAGATGTCTGTTCTTCCTGGGATCCTTTTCCCATGTACGTTATGACAGAATGTTGAGTAGTCTTCTCTTGGTATTCCGTAGGTCTTTGGTGATTATATATGTCACCTCTGTTTGTATATGTCTGTTAACCCCGATATCGTAATGAAACCAATCCTCACACCTTTCCATTGGTGAACCATAAGTTTGTTGAATGAATCTATGATTGCACTTCTCAGTGGAAATGACTGCCCTGGTTCCTATTTTAGGTAACACCTATAAGTGATATGAAATGATATGTGTCTTTCACTTTCTGACTTACTCCAAGTCACGTGATTACCTCTAGACTCATCTACGGTGCTGCAAATGGCATTGTGTCCTTATTTTCCTTGGCTTCTATTCTGCCTTAGCGAGGTCCATTTTCAACAATGTGATTCCCTGAGGGTTGTGGATTAGCTGACCTGGGCAGCCTTACCCTGCCGGCCGGCCCTCCCCAGGTCTGCCTGGTTGAGGTCAATATAAACAGCGCTCCAGGCAGCAATAGCCCCTGAAGCTGTGCCTGACTCCATATTCTCTGCCCCGTCAGCAGTCTCGGGGCTGTGCTGGTGGGAGGGAGTGAGGGGCCACAGCTTTGTTGGTGGCCCGGTGTGAGTGGGGTTCTGCTGGCCTTTCTGCAGGAGTTGCCAGGCTGCCACCTGTAAAGAAGAGGATGTGTCACCCATACCTTCCGCTGGAATTTCTCTCCGCACAGAGGTGAGGAAGGAAAAAAGCAGTGGGGGCTGGGACAAGAGGGGTATCTCAGGCAGGACAATGGAAAGCTTCCGGAAGAGCGCCCGGGGCCAGGATCACCCTGGCTGGCCTGCAGTCACCAAGTTGGCCTGCGTGCTGTCGCTGGTGTGGCTCCACGGCCCTTCCTCTAGGCTTTCAAGCCTTTGTACATATTCAGGTGTTTTACCTGGGAAGGGTGGGAACAGTTCAGCAGCAGCTGGCCTGGGGCTCAGCTCACCTTTCTTCAGAGATGCCTCGGCACGGTCCCCCAGCTTTGCAATGAGGACGCTCCTTGCATGGGGGGTGGGTTGCTGGCTGTATGGGAGATGATTCCCCACCTCTGACCAATTTCAGAATTGTTTACCGCTGGAGCAAGTGCCCTGATAGGGTTTTCCTCTGTAAAACTGGTGGGTTCAGGGTTTTTTTTCGTTTATGGTTCAAGTTAGATTTTATTCCTCTTTTATGTATTTATAGATATAAGCATGGAAATAATTCATTCCTATAAATACATCTGTGTGAAGGGAAGAACTTTTTTCTGTTTTATTTTTAAATTTTATATTTTAAAATTTTGAAATTTAATTTTATTTACTTTTTAATACAGCGTGTTATTATTAGTTATGTATTTTATGCATATACATGTATACAGGTCAATCGCAAACTCCCAACTCATCCCACCACCACCACCCCAGGGCTTCCCACACTTGGTGTCCATACGTTTGTTCTCTACCTCTGTGTCTCTATTTCTTCCCTGCAAACCAGTTCATCTGTACCATTTTCTAGGTTCCACATATATGCATTTATATACAATATTTGTTTTCCTCTTTCTGACTTACTTCATTCTGTATGACAGTCTCTAGATCCATCGATGTCTCTACAAATGACCCAGTTTCATTCCTTTTTATGGCCGAGTAATATTCCATTTTATATATGTACCCCATCTTTATCCATTCATCTGTCTGTGGGCATTTAGGTTGCTTCCATTACCTGGCTATTGTAAATAGTGCTGCAATGAACCTTGTGGTGAATGTGCCTTTTTGATTTATGGTTGTCTCTGGGTATACGCCCAAAAGTGGGATTGCTGGGTCAGATGGTAATTCTATTTCTAGTTTTTTAAAGGAAACTCCATACTGTTCTCCATAGTGACTGTATCAATTTACATTCCCACCAATAGTGGAAGAGGGCTCCTTTTGTCCACACCCTCCCCAGAATTTGTTGTTTGTAGATTTTCTGATGATGCCGATTCTAACAGGTGTGAGGTGATACCTCATGGTAGTTTTGATTTGCATTTCTCTAATAATTAGTGCTCTTGAGCAGCTTTTCATGTGCGTCTTGGCCATCTCTGTGTCTTCTTTGAAGAAACGTCTCTTTAGATCTTCTGCCCATTTTTGTATTGGGTTGTTTGTTTTCTTAATAAGCTGCATGAGCTGTTTATATATATTGGAGATTAAACCTTTGTCCATTGATTCGTTTGCAACTATTTTCGCCCCTTCTGAGGGATGCCTTTTTCCATTCCCGTGTTTTTAACCAAAAAAGAAAGAAAGAAAAAGAAGCAGAACACTAATGTGCATAAAATATGCCTTTTGAAACGGTCGTTTTGAAATATGGACGTCCTTTAAATTTTTTGGTCGATATGTGGCCCCAGGATTTGTTTTCAGGGCAGGTGTCATTTACAGGCCTGCAATGATTTTGAATATCAACTGACCATTAGCCCTGGGATTAAAGCTGCTGTTGTGTGAAACGGCCACTAGCTGGCAGCAGTTCTCCCTTAACACATCTGGTTACTAGGGCAACAGAGCCTCAATGGACGTCGTGTTCTAGATTGGAATTTAGAATGGAATGTGCCAGGAGAAAGCCCCTCAAGTTTGACTCCCTACTTCTTGTTCGTATTTTTAAATTAATTTTTTTATTTTTTATTATAGCAAGTTTGATTACAATGTTTGGCTTGTTGTAGGTGTGGAAGATGTGGTTCTTTTACACATATACAGATGTCTGTTCTTCCTGGGATCCTTTTCCCATGTACGTTATGACAGAATGTTGAGTAGTCTTCTCTTGGTATTCCGTAGGTCTTTGGTGATTATATATGTCACCTCTGTTTGTATATGTCTGTTAACCCCGATATCGTAATGAAACCAATCCTCACACCTTTCCATTGGTGAACCATAAGTTTGTTGAATGAATCTATGATTGCACTTCTCAGTGGAAATGACTGCCCTGGTTCCTATTTTAGGTAACACCTATAAGTGATATGAAATGATATGTGTCTTTCACTTTCTGACTTACTCCAAGTCACGTGATTACCTCTAGACTCATCTACGGTGCTGCAAATGGCATTGTGTCCTTATTTTCCTTGGCTTCTATTCTGCCTTAGCGAGGTCCATTTTCAACAATGTGATTCCCTGAGGGTTGTGGATTAGCTGACCTGGGCAGCCTTACCCTGCCGGCCGGCCCTCCCCAGGTCTGCCTGGTTGAGGTCAATATAAACAGCGCTCCAGGCAGCAATAGCCCCTGAAGCTGTGCCTGACTCCATATTCTCTGCCCCGTCAGCAGTCTCGGGGCTGTGCTGGTGGGAGGGAGTGAGGGGCCACAGCTTTGTTGGTGGCCCGGTGTGAGTGGGGTTCTGCTGGCCTTTCTGCAGGAGTTGCCAGGCTGCCACCTGTAAAGAAGAGGATGTGTCACCCATACCTTCCGCTGGAATTTCTCTCCGCACAGAGGTGAGGAAGGAAAAAAGCAGTGGGGGCCGGGACAAGACGGGTATCTCAGGCAGGACAATGGAAAGCTTCCGGAAGAGCGCCCGGGGCCAGGATCACCCTGGCTGGCCTGCAGTCACCAAGTTGGCCTGCGTGCTGTCGCTGGTGTGGCTCCACGGCCCTTCCTCTAGGCTTTCAAGCCTTTGTACATATTCAGGTGTTTTACCTGGGAAGGGTGGGAACAGTTCAGCAGCAGCTGGCCTGGGGCTCAGCTCACCTGTATTCAGAGATGCCTCGGCACGGTCCCCGAGCTTTGCAATGAGGACGCTCCTTGCATGGGGGGTGGGTTGCTGGCTGTATGGGAGATGATTCCCCACCTCTGACCAATTTCAGAATTGTTTACCGCTGGAGCAAGTGCCCTGATAGGGTTTTCCTCTGTAAAACTGGTGGGTTCAGGGTTTTTTTTCGTTTATGGTTCAAGTTAGATTTTATTCTTCTTTTATGTATTTATAGATATAAGCATGGAAATAATTCATTCCTATAAATACATCTGTGTGAAGGGAAGAACTTTTTTCTATTTTATTTTTAAATTTTATATTTTAAAATTTTGAAATTTAATTTTATTTACTTTTTTATACAGCGGGTTATTATTAGTTATGTATTTTATGCATATACATGTATACAGGTCAGTCGCAAACTCCCAACTCATCCCACCACCACCACCCCAGGGCTTCCCACACTTGGTGTCCATACGTTTGTTCTCTACCTCTGTGTCTCTATTTCTTCCCTGCAAACCAGTTCATCTGTACCATTTTTTAGGTTCCACATATATGCATTAATATACAATATTTGTTTTCCTCTTTCTGACTTACTTCATTCTGTATGACAGTCTCTAGATCCATCGATGTCTCTACAAATGACCCAGTTTCATTCCTTTTTATGGCCGAGTAATATTCCATTTTATATATGTACCCCATCTTTATCCATTCATCTGTCTGTGGGCATTTAGGTTGCTTCCATTACCTGGCTATTGTAAATAGTGCTGCAATGAACCTTGTGGTGAATGTGCCTTTTTGATTTATGGTTGTCTCTGGGTATACGCCCAAAAGTGGGATTGCTGGGTCAGATGGTAATTCTATTTCTAGTTTTTTAAAGGAAACTCCATACTGTTCTCCATAGAGACTGTATCAATTTACATTCCCACCAATAGTGGAAGAGGGCTCCTTTTGTCCACACCCTCCCCAGAATTTGTTGTTTGTAGATTTTCTGATGATGCCGATTCTAACAGGTGTGAGGTGATACCTCATGGTAGTTTTGATTTGCATTTCTCTAATAATTAGTGCTCTTGAGCAGCTTTTCATGTGCGTCTTGGCCATCTCTGTGTCTTCTTTGAAGAAACGTCTCTTTAGATCTTCTGCCCATTTTTTTATTGGGTTGTTTGTTTTCTTAATAAGCTGCATGAGCTGTTTATATATATTGGAGATTAAACCTTTGTCCATTGATTCGTTTGCAACTATTTTCGCCCCTTCTGAGGGATGCCTTTTTCCATTCCCGTGTTTTTAACCAAAAAAGAAAGAAAGAAAAAGAAGCAGAACACTAATGTGCATAAAATATGCCTTTTGAAACGGTCGTTTTGAAATATGGACGTCCTTTAAATTTTTTGGTCGATATGTGGCCCCAGGATTTGTTTTCAGGGCAGGTGTCATTTACAGGCCTGCAATGATTTTGAATATCAACTGACCATTAGCCCTGGGATTAAAGCTGCTGTTGTGTGAAACGGCCACTAGCTGGCAGCAGTTCTCCCTTAACACATCTGGTTACTAGGGCAACAGAGCCTCAATGGACGTCGTGTTCTAGATTGGAATTTAGAATGGAATGTGCCAGGAGAAAGCCCCTCAAGTTTGACTCCCTACTTCTTGTTCGTATTTTTAAATTAATTTTTTTATTTTTTATTATAGCAAGTTTGATTACAATGTTTGGCTTGTTGTAGGTGTGGAAGATGTGGTTCTTTTACACATATACAGATGTCTGTTCTTCCTGGGATCCTTTTCCCATGTACGTTATGACAGAATGTTGAGTAGTCTTCTCTTGGTATTCCGTAGGTCTTTGGTGATTATATATGTCACCTCTGTTTGTATATGTCTGTTAACCCCGATATCGTAATGAAACCAATCCTCACACCTTTCCATTGGTGAACCATAAGTTTGTTGAATGAATCTATGATTGCACTTCTCAGTGGAAATGACTGCCCTGGTTCCTATTTTAGGTAACACCTATAAGTGATATGAAATGATATGTGTCTTTCACTTTCTGACTTACTCCAAGTCACGTGATTACCTCTAGACTCATCTACGGTGCTGCAAATGGCATTGTGTCCTTATTTTCCTTGGCTTCTATTCTGCCTTAGCGAGGTCCATTTTCAACAATGTGATTCCCTGAGGGTTGTGGATTAGCTGACCTGGGCAGCCTTACCCTGCCGGCCGGCCCTCCCCAGGTCTGCCTGGTTGAGGTCAATATAAACAGCGCTCCAGGCAGCAATAGCCCCTGAAGCTGTGCCTGACTCCATATTCTCTGCCCCGTCAGCAGTCTCGGGGCTGTGCTGGTGGGAGGGAGTGAGGGGCCACAGCTTTGTTGGTGGCCCGGTGTGAGTGGGGTTCTGCTGGCCTTTCTGCAGGAGTTGCCAGGCTGCCACCTGTAAAGAAGAGGATGTGTCACCCATACCTTCCGCTGGAATTTCTCTCCGCACAGAGGTGAGGAAGGAAAAAAGCAGTGGGGGCCGGGACAAGACGGGTATCTCAGGCAGGACAATGGAAAGCTTCCGGAAGAGCGCCCGGGGCCAGGATCACCCTGGCTGGCCTGCAGTCACCAAGTTGGCCTGCGTGCTGTCGCTGGTGTGGCTCCACGGCCCTTCCTCTAGGCTTTCAAGCCTTTGTACATATTCAGGTGTTTTACCTGGGAAGGGTGGGAACAGTTCAGCAGCAGCTGGCCTGGGGCTCAGCTCACCTGTATTCAGAGATGCCTCGGCACGGTCCCCGAGCTTTGCAATGAGGACGCTCCTTGCATGGGGGGTGGGTTGCTGGCTGTATGGGAGATGATTCCCCACCTCTGACCAATTTCAGAATTGTTTACCGCTGGAGCAAGTGCCCTGATAGGGTTTTCCTCTGTAAAACTGGTGGGTTCAGGGTTTTTTTTCGTTTATGGTTCAAGTTAGATTTTATTCTTCTTTTATGTATTTATAGATATAAGCATGGAAATAATTCATTCCTATAAATACATCTGTGTGAAGGGAAGAACTTTTTTCTGTTTTATTTTTAAATTTTATATTTTAAAATTTTGAAATTTAATTTTATTTACTTTTTTATACAGCGGGTTATTATTAGTTATGTATTTTATGCATATACATGTATACAGGTCAGTCGCAAACTCCCAACTCATCCCACCACCACCACCCCAGGGCTTCCCACACTTGGTGTCCATACGTTTGTTCTCTACCTCTGTGTCTCTATTTCTTCCCTGCAAACCAGTTCATCTGTACCATTTTTTAGGTTCCACATATATGCATTAATATACAATATTTGTTTTCCTCTTTCTGACTTACTTCATTCTGTATGACAGTCTCTAGATCCATCGATGTCTCTACAAATGACCCAGTTTCATTCCTTTTTATGGCCGAGTAATATTCCATTTTATATATGTACCCCATCTTTATCCATTCATCTGTCTGTGGGCATTTAGGTTGCTTCCATTACCTGGCTATTGTAAATAGTGCTGCAATGAACCTTGTGGTGAATGTGCCTTTTTGATTTATGGTTGTCTCTGGGTATACGCCCAAAAGTGGGATTGCTGGGTCAGATGGTAATTCTATTTCTAGTTTTTTAAAGGAAACTCCATACTGTTCTCCATAGAGACTGTATCAATTTACATTCCCACCAATAGTGGAAGAGGGCTCCTTTTGTCCACACCCTCCCCAGAATTTGTTGTTTGTAGATTTTCTGATGATGCCGATTCTAACAGGTGTGAGGTGATACCTCATGGTAGTTTTGATTTGCATTTCTCTAATAATTAGTGCTCTTGAGCAGCTTTTCATGTGCGTCTTGGCCATCTCTGTGTCTTCTTTGAAGAAACGTCTCTTTAGATCTTCTGCCCATTTTTGTATTGGGTTGTTTGTTTTCTTAATAAGCTGCATGAGCTGTTTATATATATTGGAGATTAAACCTTTGTCCATTGATTCGTTTGCAACTATTTTCGCCCCTTCTGAGGGATGCCTTTTTCCATTCCCGTGTTTTTAACCAAAAAAGAAAGAAAGAAAAAGAAGCAGAACACTAATGTGCATAAAATATGCCTTTTGAAACGGTCGTTTTGAAATATGGACGTCCTTTAAATTTTTTGGGCGATATGTGGCCCCAGGATTTGTTTTCAGGGCAGGTGTCATTTACAGGCCTGCAATGATTTTGAATATCAACTGACCATTAGCCCTGGGATTAAAGCTGCTGTTGTGTGAAACGGCCACTAGCTGGCAGCAGTTCTCCCTTAACACATCTGGTTACTAGGGCAACAGAGCCTCAATGGACGTCGTGTTCTAGATTGGAATTTAGAATGGAATGTGCCAGGAGAAAGCCCCTCAAGTTTGACTCCCTACTTCTTGTTCGTATTTTTAAATTAATTTTTTTATTTTTTATTATAGCAAGTTTGATTACAATGTTTGGCTTGTTGTAGGTGTGGAAGATGTGGTTCTTTTACACATATACAGATGTCTGTTCTTCCTGGGATCCTTTTCCCATGTACGTTATGACAGAATGTTGAGTAGTCTTCTCTTGGTATTCCGTAGGTCTTTGGTGATTATATATGTCACCTCTGTTTGTATATGTCTGTTAACCCCGATATCGTAATGAAACCAATCCTCACACCTTTCCATTGGTGAACCATAAGTTTGTTGAATGAATCTATGATTGCACTTCTCAGTGGAAATGACTGCCCTGGTTCCTATTTTAGGTAACACCTATAAGTGATATGAAATGATATGTGTCTTTCACTTTCTGACTTACTCCAAGTCACGTGATTACCTCTAGACTCATCTACGGTGCTGCAAATGGCATTGTGTCCTTATTTTCCTTGGCTTCTATTCTGCCTTAGCGAGGTCCATTTTCAACAATGTGATTCCCTGAGGGTTGTGGATTAGCTGACCTGGGCAGCCTTACCCTGCCGGCCGGCCCTCCCCAGGTCTGCCTGGTTGAGGTCAATATAAACAGCGCTCCAGGCAGCAATAGCCCCTGAAGCTGTGCCTGACTCCATATTCTCTGCCCCGTCAGCAGTCTCGGGGCTGTGCTGGTGGGAGGGAGTGAGGGGCCACAGCTTTGTTGGTGGCCCGGTGTGAGTGGGGTTCTGCTGGCCTTTCTGCAGGAGTTGCCAGGCTGCCACCTGTAAAGAAGAGGATGTGTCACCCATACCTTCCGCTGGAATTTCTCTCCGCACAGAGGTGAGGAAGGAAAAAAGCAGTGGGGGCCGGGACAAGAGGGGTATCTCAGGCAGGACAATGGAAAGCTTCCGGAAGAGCGCCCGGGGCCAGGATCACCCTGGCTGGCCTGCAGTCACCAAGTTGGCCTGCGTGCTGTCGCTGGTGTGGCTCCACGGCCCTTCCTCTAGGCTTTCAAGCCTTTGTACATATTCAGGTGTTTTACCTGGGAAGGGTGGGAACAGTTCAGCAGCAGCTGGCCTGGGGCTCAGCTCACCTGTATTCAGAGATGCCTCGGCACGGTCCCCCAGCTTTGCAATGAGGACGCTCCTTGCATGGGGGGTGGGTTGCTGGCTGTATGGGAGATGATTCCCCACCTCTGACCAATTTCAGAATTGTTTACCGCTGGAGCAAGTGCCCTGATAGGGTTTTCCTCTGTAAAACTGGTGGGTTCAGGGTTTTTTTTCGTTTATGGTTCAAGTTAGATTTTATTCCTCTTTTATGTATTTATAGATATAAGCATGGAAATAATTCATTCCTATAAATACATCTGTGTGAAGGGAAGAACTTTTTTCGTGTTTTATTTTTAAATTTTATATTTTAAAATTTTGAAATTTAATTTTATTTACTTTTTTATACAGCGGGTTATTATTAGTTATGTATTTTATGCATATACATGTATACAGGTCAATCGCAAACTCCCAACTCATCCCACCACCACCAACCCAGGGCTTCCCACACTTGGTGTCCATACGTTTGTTCTCTACCTCTGTGTCTCTATTTCTTCCCTGCAAACCAGTTCATCTGTACCATTTTTTAGGTTCCACATATATGCATTAATATACAATATTTGTTTTCCTCTTTCTAACTTACTTCATTCTGTATGACAGTCTCTAGATCCATCGATGTCTCTACAAATGACCCAGTTTCATTCCTTTTTATGGCCGAGTAATATTCCATTTTATATATGTACCCCATCTTTATCCATTCATCTGTCTGTGGGCATTTAGGTTGCTTCCATTACCTGGCTATTGTAAATAGTGCTGCAATGAACCTTGTGGTGAATGTGCCTTTTTGATTTATGGTTGTCTCTGGGTATACGCCCAAAAGTGGGATTGCTGGGTCAGATGGTAATTCTATTTCTAGTTTTTTAAAGGAAACTCCATACTGTTCTCCATAGTGACTGTATCAATTTACATTCCCACCAATAGTGGAAGAGGGCTCCTTTTGTCCACACCCTCCCCAGAATTTGTTGTTTGTAGATTTTCTGATGATGCCGATTCTAACAGGTGTGAGGTGATACCTCATGGTAGTTTTGATTTGCATTTCTCTAATAATTAGTGCTCTTGAGCAGCTTTTCATGTGCGTCTTGGCCATCTCTGTGTCTTCTTTGAAGAAACGTCTCTTTAGATCTTCTGCCCATTTTTGTATTGGGTTGTTTGTTTTCTTAATAAGCTGCATGAGCTGTTTATATATATTGGAGATTAAACCTTTGTCCATTGATTCGTTTGCAACTATTTTCGCCCCTTCTGAGGGATGCCTTTTTCCATTCCCGTGTTTTTAACCAAAAAAGAAAGAAAGAAAAAGAAGCAGAACACTAATGTGCATAAAATATGCCTTTTGAAACGGTCGTTTTGAAATATGGACGTCCTTTAAATTTTTTGGGCGATATGTGGCCCCAGGATTTGTTTTCAGGGCAGGTGTCATTTACAGGCCTGCAATGATTTTGAATATCAACTGACCATTAGCCCTGGGATTAAAGCTGCTGTTGTGTGAAACGGCCACTAGCTGGCAGCAGTTCTCCCTTAACACATCTGGTTACTAGGGCAACAGAGCCTCAATGGACGTCGTGTTCTAGATTGGAATTTAGAATGGAATGTGCCAGGAGAAAGCCCCTCAAGTTTGACTCCCTACTTCTTGTTCGTATTTTTAAATTAATTTTTTTATTTTTTATTATAGCAAGTTTGATTACAATGTTTGGCTTGTTGTAGGTGTGGAAGATGTGGTTCTTTTACACATATACAGATGTCTGTTCTTCCTGGGATCCTTTTCCCATGTACGTTATGACAGAATGTTGAGTAGTCTTCTCTTGGTATTCCGTAGGTCTTTGGTGATTATATATGTCACCTCTGCTTGTATATGTCTGTTAACCCCGATATCGTAATGAAACCAATCCTCACACCTTTCCATTGGTGAACCATAAGTTTGTTGAATGAATCTATGATTGCACTTCTCAGTGGAAATGACTGCCCTGGTTCCTATTTTAGGTAACACCTATAAGTGATATGAAATGATATGTGTCTTTCACTTTCTGACTTACTCCAAGTCACGTGATTACCTCTAGACTCATCTACGGTGCTGCAAATGGCATTGTGTCCTTATTTTCCTTGGCTTCTATTCTGCCTTAGCGAGGTCCATTTTCAACAATGTGATTCCCTGAGGGTTGTGGATTAGCTGACCTGGGCAGCCTTACCCTGCCGGCCGGCCCTCCCCAGGTCTGCCTGGTTGAGGTCAATATAAACAGCGCTCCAGGCAGCAATAGCCCCTGAAGCTGTGCCTGACTCCATATTCTCTGCCCCGTCAGCAGTCTCGGGGCTGTGCTGGTGGGAGGGAGTGAGGGGCCACAGCTTTGTTGGTGGCCCGGTGTGAGTGGGGTTCTGCTGGCCTTTCTGCAGGAGTTGCCAGGCTGCCACCTGTAAAGAAGAGGATGTGTCACCCATACCTTCCGCTGGAATTTCTCTCCGCACAGAGGTGAGGAAGGAAAAAAGCAGTGGGGGCCGGGACAAGAGGGGTATCTCAGGCAGGACAATGGAAAGCTTCCGGAAGAGCGCCCGGGGCCAGGATCACCCTGGCTGGCCTGCAGTCACCAAGTTGGCCTGCGTGCTGTCGCTGGTGTGGCTCCACGGCCCTTCCTCTAGGCTTTCAAGCCTTTGTACATATTCAGGTGTTTTACCTGGGAAGGGTGGGAACAGTTCAGCAGCAGCTGGCCTGGGGCTCAGCTCACCTGTATTCAGAGATGCCTCGGCACGGTCCCCCAGCTTTGCAATGAGGACGCTCCTTGCATGGGGGGTGGGTTGCTGGCTGTATGGGAGATGATTCCCCACCTCTGACCAATTTCAGAATTGTTTACCGCTGGAGCAAGTGCCCTGATAGGGTTTTCCTCTGTAAAACTGGTGGGTTCAGGGTTTTTTTTCGTTTATGGTTCAAGTTAGATTTTATTCCTCTTTTATGTATTTATAGATATAAGCATGGAAATAATTCATTCCTATAAATACATCTGTGTGAAGGGAAGAACTTTTTTCGTGTTTTATTTTTAAATTTTATATTTTAAAATTTTGAAATTTAATTTTATTTACTTTTTTATACAGCGGGTTATTATTAGTTATGTATTTTATGCATATACATGTATACAGGTCAATCGCAAACTCCCAACTCATCCCACCACCACCAACCCAGGGCTTCCCACACTTGGTGTCCATACGTTTGTTCTCTACCTCTGTGTCTCTATTTCTTCCCTGCAAACCAGTTCATCTGTACCATTTTTTAGGTTCCACATATATGCATTAATATACAATATTTGTTTTCCTCTTTCTGACTTACTTCATTCTGTATGACAGTCTCTAGATCCATCGATGTCTCTACAAATGACCCAGTTTCATTCCTTTTTATGGCCGAGTAATATTCCATTTTATATATGTACCCCATCTTTATCCATTCATCTGTCTGTGGGCATTTAGGTTGCTTCCATTACCTGGCTATTGTAAATAGTGCTGCAATGAACCTTGTGGTGAATGTGCCTTTTTGATTTATGGTTGTCTCTGGGTATACGCCCAAAAGTGGGATTGCTGGGTCAGATGGTAATTCTATTTCTAGTTTTTTAAAGGAAACTCCATACTGTTCTCCATAGTGACTGTATCAATTTACATTCCCACCAATAGTGGAAGAGGGCTCCTTTTGTCCACACCCTCCCCAGAATTTGTTGTTTGTAGATTTTCTGATGATGCCGATTCTAACAGGTGTGAGGTGATACCTCATGGTAGTTTTGATTTGCATTTCTCTAATAATTAGTGCTCTTGAGCAGCTTTTCATGTGCGTCTTGGCCATCTCTGTGTCTTCTTTGAAGAAACGTCTCTTTAGATCTTCTGCCCATTTTTGTATTGGGTTGTTTGTTTTCTTAATAAGCTGCATGAGCTGTTTATATATATTGGAGATTAAACCTTTGTCCATTGATTCGTTTGCAACTATTTTCGCCCCTTCTGAGGGATGCCTTTTTCCATTCCCGTGTTTTTAACCAAAAAAGAAAGAAAGAAAAAGAAGCAGAACACTAATGTGCATAAAATATGCCTTTTGAAACGGTCGTTTTGAAATATGGACGTCCTTTAAATTTTTTGGGCGATATGTGGCCCCAGGATTTGTTTTCAGGGCAGGTGTCATTTACAGGCCTGCAATGATTTTGAATATCAACTGACCATTAGCCCTGGGATTAAAGCTGCTGTTGTGTGAAACGGCCACTAGCTGGCAGCAGTTCTCCCTTAACACATCTGGTTACTAGGGCAACAGAGCCTCAATGGACGTCGTGTTCTAGATTGGAATTTAGAATGGAATGTGCCAGGAGAAAGCCCCTCAAGTTTGACTCCCTACATCTTGTTCGTATTTTTAAATTAATTTTTTTATTTTTTATTATAGCAAGTTTGATTACAATGTTTGGCTTGTTGTAGGTGTGGAAGATGTGGTTCTTTTACACATATACAGATGTCTGTTCTTCCTGGGATCCTTTTCCCATGTACGTTATGACAGAATGTTGAGTAGTCTTCTCTTGGTATTCCGTAGGTCTTTGGTGATTATATATGTCACCTCTGCTTGTATA
Organism: Mesoplodon bidens; assembly: GCF_964165515.1. NCBI lineage: Eukaryota > Metazoa > Chordata > Mammalia > Artiodactyla > Ziphiidae > Mesoplodon > Mesoplodon bidens. The sequence continues at coordinate 185,240 of NW_027672637.1, read as the reverse complement.
TGTCTGTTAACCCCGATATCGTAATGAAACCAATCCTCACACCTTTCCATTGGTGAACCATAAGTTTGTTGAATGAATCTATGATTGCACTTCTCAGTGGAAATGACTGCCCTGGTTCCTATTTTAGGTAACACCTATAAGTGATATGAAATGATATGTGTCTTTCACTTTCTGACTTACTCCAAGTCACGTGATTACCTCTAGACTCATCTACGGTGCTGCAAATGGCATTGTGTCCTTATTTTCCTTGGCTTCTATTCTGCCTTAGCGAGGTCCATTTTCAACAATGTGATTCCCTGAGGGTTGTGGATTAGCTGACCTGGGCAGCCTTACCCTGCCGGCCGGCCCTCCCCAGGTCTGCCTGGTTGAGGTCAATATAAACAGCGCTCCAGGCAGCAATAGCCCCTGAAGCTGTGCCTGACTCCATATTCTCTGCCCCGTCAGCAGTCTCGGGGCTGTGCTGGTGGGAGGGAGTGAGGGGCCACAGCTTTGTTGGTGGCCCGGTGTGAGTGGGGTTCTGCTGGCCTTTCTGCAGGAGTTGCCAGGCTGCCACCTGTAAAGAAGAGGATGTGTCACCCATACCTTCCGCTGGAATTTCTCTCCGCACAGAGGTGAGGAAGGAAAAAAGCAGTGGGGGCCGGGACAAGAGGGGTATCTCAGGCAGGACAATGGAAAGCTTCCGGAAGAGCGCCCGGGGCCAGGATCACCCTGGCTGGCCTGCAGTCACCAAGTTGGCCTGCGTGCTGTCGCTGGTGTGGCTCCACGGCCCTTCCTCTAGGCTTTCAAGCCTTTGTACATATTCAGGTGTTTTACCTGGGAAGGGTGGGAACAGTTCAGCAGCAGCTGGCCTGGGGCTCAGCTCACCTGTATTCAGAGATGCCTCGGCACGGTCCCCCAGCTTTGCAATGAGGACGCTCCTTGCATGGGGGGTGGGTTGCTGGCTGTATGGGAGATGATTCCCCACCTCTGACCAATTTCAGAATTGTTTACCGCTGGAGCAAGTGCCCTGATAGGGTTTTCCTCTGTAAAACTGGTGGGTTCAGGGTTTTTTTTCGTTTATGGTTCAAGTTAGATTTTATTCCTCTTTTATGTATTTATAGATATAAGCATGGAAATAATTCATTCCTATAAATACATCTGTGTGAAGGGAAGAACTTTTTTCGTGTTTTATTTTTAAATTTTATATTTTAAAATTTTGAAATTTAATTTTATTTACTTTTTTATACAGCGGGTTATTATTAGTTATGTATTTTATGCATATACATGTATACAGGTCAATCGCAAACTCCCAACTCATCCCACCACCACCAACCCAGGGCTTCCCACACTTGGTGTCCATACGTTTGTTCTCTACCTCTGTGTCTCTATTTCTTCCCTGCAAACCAGTTCATCTGTACCATTTTTTAGGTTCCACATATATGCATTAATATACAATATTTGTTTTCCTCTTTCTGACTTACTTCATTCTGTATGACAGTCTCTAGATCCATCGATGTCTCTACAAATGACCCAGTTTCATTCCTTTTTATGGCCGAGTAATATTCCATTTTATATATGTACCCCATCTTTATCCATTCATCTGTCTGTGGGCATTTAGGTTGCTTCCATTACCTGGCTATTGTAAATAGTGCTGCAATGAACCTTGTGGTGAATGTGCCTTTTTGATTTATGGTTGTCTCTGGGTATACGCCCAAAAGTGGGATTGCTGGGTCAGATGGTAATTCTATTTCTAGTTTTTTAAAGGAAACTCCATACTGTTCTCCATAGTGACTGTATCAATTTACATTCCCACCAATAGTGGAAGAGGGCTCCTTTTGTCCACACCCTCCCCAGAATTTGTTGTTTGTAGATTTTCTGATGATGCCGATTCTAACAGGTGTGAGGTGATACCTCATGGTAGTTTTGATTTGCATTTCTCTAATAATTAGTGCTCTTGAGCAGCTTTTCATGTGCGTCTTGGCCATCTCTGTGTCTTCTTTGAAGAAACGTCTCTTTAGATCTTCTGCCCATTTTTGTATTGGGTTGTTTGTTTTCTTAATAAGCTGCATGAGCTGTTTATATATATTGGAGATTAAACCTTTGTCCATTGATTCGTTTGCAACTATTTTCACCCCTTCTGAGGGATGCCTTTTTCCATTCCCGTGTTTTTAACCAAAAAAGAAAGAAAGAAAAAGAAGCAGAACACTAATGTGCATAAAATATGCCTTTTGAAACGGTCGTTTTGAAATATGGACATCCTTTAAATTTTTTGGGCGATATGTGGCCCCAGGATTTGTTTTCAGGGCAGGTGTCATTTACAGGCCTGCAATGATTTTGAATATCAACTGACCATTAGCCCTGGGATTAAAGCTGCTGTTGTGTGAAACGGCCACTAGCTGGCAGCAGTTCTCCCTTAACACATCTGGTTACTAGGGCAACAGAGCCTCAATGGACGTCGTGTTCTAGATTGGAATTTAGAATGGAATGTGCCAGGAGAAAGCCCCTCAAGTTTGACTCCCTACTTCTTGTTCGTATTTTTAAATTAATTTTTTTATTTTTTATTATAGCAAGTTTGATTACAATGTTTGGCTTGTTGTAGGTGTGGAAGATGTGGTTCTTTTACACATATACAGATGTCTGTTCTTCCTGGGATCCTTTTCCCATGTACGTTATGACAGAATGTTGAGTAGTCTTCTCTTGGTATTCCGTAGGTCTTTGGTGATTATATATGTCACCTCTGTTTGTATATGTCTGTTAACCCCGATATCGTAATGAAACCAATCCTCACACCTTTCCATTGGTGAACCATAAGTTTGTTGAATGAATCTATGATTGCACTTCTCAGTGGAAATGACTGCCCTGGTTCCTATTTTAGGTAACACCTATAAGTGATATGAAATGATATGTGTCTTTCACTTTCTGACTTACTCCAAGTCACGTGATTACCTCTAGACTCATCTACGGTGCTGCAAATGGCATTGTGTCCTTATTTTCCTTGGCTTCTATTCTGCCTTAGCGAGGTCCATTTTCAACAATGTGATTCCCTGAGGGTTGTGGATTAGCTGACCTGGGCAGCCTTACCCTGCCGGCCGGCCCTCCCCAGGTCTGCCTGGTTGAGGTCAATATAAACAGCGCTCCAGGCAGCAATAGCCCCTGAAGCTGTGCCTGACTCCATATTCTCTGCCCCGTCAGCAGTCTCGGGGCTGTGCTGGTGGGAGGGAGTGAGGGGCCACAGCTTTGTTGGTGGCCCGGTGTGAGTGGGGTTCTGCTGGCCTTTCTGCAGGAGTTGCCAGGCTGCCACCTGTAAAGAAGAGGATGTGTCACCCATACCTTCCGCTGGAATTTCTCTCCGCACAGAGGTGAGGAAGGAAAAAAGCAGTGGGGGCCGGGACAAGAGGGGTATCTCAGGCAGGACAATGGAAAGCTTCCGGAAGAGCGCCCGGGGCCAGGATCACCCTGGCTGGCCTGCAGTCACCAAGTTGGCCTGCGTGCTGTCGCTGGTGTGGCTCCACGGCCCTTCCTCTAGGCTTTCAAGCCTTTGTACATATTCAGGTGTTTTACCTGGGAAGGGTGGGAACAGTTCAGCAGCAGCTGGCCTGGGGCTCAGCTCACCTGTATTCAGAGATGCCTCGGCACGGTCCCCCAGCTTTGCAATGAGGACGCTCCTTGCATGGGGGGTGGGTTGCTGGCTGTATGGGAGATGATTCCCCACCTCTGACCAATTTCAGAATTGTTTACCGCTGGAGCAAGTGCCCTGATAGGGTTTTCCTCTGTAAAACTGGTGGGTTCAGGGTTTTTTTTCGTTTATGGTTCAAGTTAGATTTTATTCCTCTTTTATGTATTTATAGATATAAGCATGGAAATAATTCATTCCTATAAATACATCTGTGTGAAGGGAAGAACTTTTTTCGTGTTTTATTTTTAAATTTTATATTTTAAAATTTTGAAATTTAATTTTATTTACTTTTTTATACAGCGGGTTATTATTAGTTATGTATTTTATGCATATACATGTATACAGGTCAATCGCAAACTCCCAACTCATCCCACCACCACCAACCCAGGGCTTCCCACACTTGGTGTCCATACGTTTGTTCTCTACCTCTGTGTCTCTATTTCTTCCCTGCAAACCAGTTCATCTGTACCATTTTTTAGGTTCCACATATATGCATTAATATACAATATTTGTTTTCCTCTTTCTGACTTACTTCATTCTGTATGACAGTCTCTAGATCCATCGATGTCTCTACAAATGACCCAGTTTCATTCCTTTTTATGGCCGAGTAATATTCCATTTTATATATGTACCCCATCTTTATCCATTCATCTGTCTGTGGGCATTTAGGTTGCTTCCATTACCTGGCTATTGTAAATAGTGCTGCAATGAACCTTGTGGTGAATGTGCCTTTTTGATTTATGGTTGTCTCTGGGTATATGCCCAAAAGTGGGATTGCTGGGTCAGATGGTAATTCTATTTCTAGTTTTTTAAAGGAAACTCCATACTGTTCTCCATAGTGACTGTATCAATTTACATTCCCACCAATAGTGGAAGAGGGCTCCTTTTGTCCACACCCTCCCCAGAATTTGTTGTTTGTAGATTTTCTGATGATGCCGATTCTAACAGGTGTGAGGTGATACCTCATGGTAGTTTTGATTTGCATTTCTCTAATAATTAGTGCTCTTGAGCAGCTTTTCATGTGCGTCTTGGCCATCTCTGTGTCTTCTTTGAAGAAACGTCTCTTTAGATCTTCTGCCCATTTTTGTATTGGGTTGTTTGTTTTCTTAATAAGCTGCATGAGCTGTTTATATATATTGGAGATTAAACCTTTGTCCATTGATTCGTTTGCAACTACTTTCGCCCCTTCTGAGGGATGCCTTTTTCCATTCCCGTGTTTTTAACCAAAAAAGAAAGAAAGAAAAAGAAGCAGAACACTAATGTGCATAAAATATGCCTTTTGAAACGGTCGTTTTGAAATATGGACGTCCTTTAAATTTTTTGGTCGATATGTGGCCCCAGGATTTGTTTTCAGGGCAGGTGTCATTTACAGGCCTGCAATGATTTTGAATATCAACTTACCATTAGCCCTGGGATTAAAGCTGCTGTTGTGTGAAACGGCCACTAGCTGGCAGCAGTTCTCCCTTAACACATCTGGTTACTAGGGCAACAGAGCCTCAATGGACGTCGTGTTCTAGATTGGAATTTAGAATGGAATGTGCCAGGAGAAAGCCCCTCAAGTTTGACTCCCTACTTCTTGTTCGTATTTTTAAATTAATTTTTTTATTTTTTATTATAGCAAGTTTGATTACAATGTTTGGCTTGTTGTAGGTGTGGAAGATGTGGTTCTTTTACACATATACAGATGTCTGTTCTTCCTGGGATCCTTTTCCCATGTACGTTATGACAGAATGTTGAGTAGTCTTCTCTTGGTATTCCGTAGGTCTTTGGTGATTATATATGTCACCTCTGTTTGTATATGTCTGTTAACCCCGATATCGTAATGAAACCAATCCTCACACCTTTCCATTGGTGAACCATAAGTTTGTTGAATGAATCTATGATTGCACTTCTCAGTGGAAATGACTGCCCTGGTTCCTATTTTAGGTAACACCTATAAGTGATATGAAATGATATGTGTCTTTCACTTTCTGACTTACTCCAAGTCACGTGATTACCTCTAGACTCATCTACGGTGCTGCAAATGGCATTGTGTCCTTATTTTCCTTGGCTTCTATTCTGCCTTAGCGAGGTCCATTTTCAACAATGTGATTCCCTGAGGGTTGTGGATTAGCTGACCTGGGCAGCCTTACCCTGCCGGCCGGCCCTCCCCAGGTCTGCCTGGTTGAGGTCAATATAAACAGCGCTCCAGGCAGCAATAGCCCCTGAAGCTGTGCCTGACTCCATATTCTCTGCCCCGTCAGCAGTCTCGGGGCTGTGCTGGTGGGAGGGAGTGAGGGGCCACAGCTTTGTTGGTGGCCCGGTGTGAGTGGGGTTCTGCTGGCCTTTCTGCAGGAGTTGCCAGGCTGCCACCTGTAAAGAAGAGGATGTGTCACCCATACCTTCCGCTGGAATTTCTCTCCGCACAGAGGTGAGGAAGGAAAAAAGCAGTGGGGGCCGGGACAAGAGGGGTATCTCAGGCAGGACAATGGAAAGCTTCCGGAAGAGCGCCCGGGGCCAGGATCACCCTGGCTGGCCTGCAGTCACCAAGTTGGCCTGCGTGCTGTCGCTGGTGTGGCTCCACGGCCCTTCCTCTAGGCTTTCAAGCCTTTGTACATATTCAGGTGTTTTACCTGGGAAGGGTGGGAACAGTTCAGCAGCAGCTGGCCTGGGGCTCAGCTCACCTGTATTCAGAGATGCCTCGGCACGGTCCCCCAGCTTTGCAATGAGGACGCTCCTTGCATGGGGGGTGGGTTGCTGGCTGTATGGGAGATGATTCCCCACCTCTGACCAATTTCAGAATTGTTTACCGCTGGAGCAAGTGCCCTGATAGGGTTTTCCTCTGTAAAACTGGTGGGTTCAGGGTTTTTTTTCGTTTATGGTTCAAGTTAGATTTTATTCCTCTTTTATGTATTTATAGATATAAGCATGGAAATAATTCATTCCTATAAATACATCTGTGTGAAGGGAAGAACTTTTTTCGTGTTTTATTTTTAAATTTTATATTTTAAAATTTTGAAATTTAATTTTATTTACTTTTTTATACAGCGGGTTATTATTAGTTATGTATTTTATGCATATACATGTATACAGGTCAATCGCAAACTCCCAACTCATCCCACCACCACCAACCCAGGGCTTCCCACACTTGGTGTCCATACGTTTGTTCTCTACCTCTGTGTCTCTATTTCTTCCCTGCAAACCAGTTCATCTGTACCATTTTTTAGGTTCCACATATATGCATTAATATACAATATTTGTTTTCCTCTTTCTGACTTACTTCATTCTGTATGACAGTCTCTAGATCCATCGATGTCTCTACAAATGACCCAGTTTCATTCCTTTTTATGGCCGAGTAATATTCCATTTTATATATGTACCCCATCTTTATCCATTCATCTGTCTGTGGGCATTTAGGTTGCTTCCATTACCTGGCTATTGTAAATAGTGCTGCAATGAACCTTGTGGTGAATGTGCCTTTTTGATTTATGGTTGTCTCTGGGTATACGCCCAAAAGTGGGATTGCTGGGTCAGATGGTAATTCTATTTCTAGTTTTTTAAAGGAAACTCCATACTGTTCTCCATAGTGACTGTATCAATTTACATTCCCACCAATAGTGGAAGAGGGCTCCTTTTGTCCACACCCTCCCCAGAATTTGTTGTTTGTAGATTTTCTGATGATGCCGATTCTAACAGGTGTGAGGTGATACCTCATGGTAGTTTTGATTTGCATTTCTCTAATAATTAGTGCTCTTGAGCAGCTTTTCATGTGCGTCTTGGCCATCTCTGTGTCTTCTTTGAAGAAACGTCTCTTTAGATCTTCTGCCCATTTTTGTATTGGGTTGTTTGTTTTCTTAATAAGCTGCATGAGCTGTTTATATATATTGGAGATTAAACCTTTGTCCATTGATTCGTTTGCAACTATTTTCACCCCTTCTGAGGGATGCCTTTTTCCATTCCCGTGTTTTTAACCAAAAAAGAAAGAAAGAAAAAGAAGCAGAACACTAATGTGCATAAAATATGCCTTTTGAAACGGTCGTTTTGAAATATGGACATCCTTTAAATTTTTTGGGCGATATGTGGCCCCAGGATTTGTTTTCAGGGCAGGTGTCATTTACAGGCCTGCAATGATTTTGAATATCAACTGACCATTAGCCCTGGGATTAAAGCTGCTGTTGTGTGAAACGGCCACTAGCTGGCAGCAGTTCTCCCTTAACACATCTGGTTACTAGGGCAACAGAGCCTCAATGGACGTCGTGTTCTAGATTGGAATTTAGAATGGAATGTGCCAGGAGAAAGCCCCTCAAGTTTGACTCCCTACTTCTTGTTCGTATTTTTAAATTAATTTTTTTATTTTTTATTATAGCAAGTTTGATTACAATGTTTGGCTTGTTGTAGGTGTGGAAGATGTGGTTCTTTTACACATATACAGATGTCTGTTCTTCCTGGGATCCTTTTCCCATGTACGTTATGACAGAATGTTGAGTAGTCTTCTCTTGGTATTCCGTAGGTCTTTGGTGATTATATATGTCACCTCTGTTTGTATATGTCTGTTAACCCCGATATCGTAATGAAACCAATCCTCACACCTTTCCATTGGTGAACCATAAGTTTGTTGAATGAATCTATGATTGCACTTCTCAGTGGAAATGACTGCCCTGGTTCCTATTTTAGGTAACACCTATAAGTGATATGAAATGATATGTGTCTTTCACTTTCTGACTTACTCCAAGTCACGTGATTACCTCTAGACTCATCTACGGTGCTGCAAATGGCATTGTGTCCTTATTTTCCTTGGCTTCTATTCTGCCTTAGCGAGGTCCATTTTCAACAATGTGATTCCCTGAGGGTTGTGGATTAGCTGACCTGGGCAGCCTTACCCTGCCGGCCGGCCCTCCCCAGGTCTGCCTGGTTGAGGTCAATATAAACAGCGCTCCAGGCAGCAATAGCCCCTGAAGCTGTGCCTGACTCCATATTCTCTGCCCCGTCAGCAGTCTCGGGGCTGTGCTGGTGGGAGGGAGTGAGGGGCCACAGCTTTGTTGGTGGCCCGGTGTGAGTGGGGTTCTGCTGGCCTTTCTGCAGGAGGTGCCAGGCTGCCACCTGTAAAGAAGAGGATGTGTCACCCATACCTTCCGCTGGAATTTCTCTCCGCACAGAGGTGAGGAAGGAAAAAAGCAGTGGGGGCCGGGACAAGAGGGGTATCTCAGGCAGGACAATGGAAAGCTTCCGGAAGAGCGCCCGGGGCCAGGATCACCCTGGCTGGCCTGCAGTCACCAAGTTGGCCTGCGTGCTGTCGCTGGTGTGGCTCCACGGCCCTTCCTCTAGGCTTTCAAGCCTTTGTACATATTCAGGTGTTTTACCTGGGAAGGGTGGGAACAGTTCAGCAGCAGCTGGCCTGGGGCTCAGCTCACCTGTATTCAGAGATGCCTCGGCACGGTCCCCCAGCTTTGCAATGAGGACGCTCCTTGCATGGGGGGTGGGTTGCTGGCTGTATGGGAGATGATTCCCCACCTCTGACCAATTTCAGAATTGTTTACCGCTGGAGCAAGTGCCCTGATAGGGTTTTCCTCTGTAAAACTGGTGGGTTCAGGGTTTTTTTTCGTTTATGGTTCAAGTTAGATTTTATTCCTCTTTTATGTATTTATAGATATAAGCATGGAAATAATTCATTCCTATAAATACATCTGTGTGAAGGGAAGAACTTTTTTCGTGTTTTATTTTTAAATTTTATATTTTAAAATTTTGAAATTTAATTTTATTTACTTTTTTATACAGCGGGTTATTATTAGTTATGTATTTTATGCATATACATGTATACAGGTCAATCGCAAACTCCCAACTCATCCCACCACCACCAACCCAGGGCTTCCCACACTTGGTGTCCATACGTTTGTTCTCTACCTCTGTGTCTCTATTTCTTCCCTGCAAACCAGTTCATCTGTACCATTTTTTAGGTTCCACATATATGCATTAATATACAATATTTGTTTTCCTCTTTCTGACTTACTTCATTCTGTATGACAGTCTCTAGATCCATCGATGTCTCTACAAATGACCCAGTTTCATTCCTTTTTATGGCCGAGTAATATTCCATTTTATATATGTACCCCATCTTTATCCATTCATCTGTCTGTGGGCATTTAGGTTGCTTCCATTACCTGGCTATTGTAAATAGTGCTGCAATGAACCTTGTGGTGAATGTGCCTTTTTGATTTATGGTTGTCTCTGGGTATATGCCCAAAAGTGGGATTGCTGGGTCAGATGGTAATTCTATTTCTAGTTTTTTAAAGGAAACTCCATACTGTTCTCCATAGTGACTGTATCAATTTACATTCCCACCAATAGTGGAAGAGGGCTCCTTTTGTCCACACCCTCCCCAGAATTTGTTGTTTGTAGATTTTCTGATGATGCCGATTCTAACAGGTGTGAGGTGATACCTCATGGTAGTTTTGATTTGCATTTCTCTAATAATTAGTGCTCTTGAGCAGCTTTTCATGTGCGTCTTGGCCATCTCTGTGTCTTCTTTGAAGAAACGTCTCTTTAGATCTTCTGCCCATTTTTGTATTGGGTTGTTTGTTTTCTTAATAAGCTGCATGAGCTGTTTATATATATTGGAGATTAAACCTTTGTCCATTGATTCGTTTGCAACTACTTTCGCCCCTTCTGAGGGATGCCTTTTTCCATTCCCGTGTTTTTAACCAAAAAAGAAAGAAAGAAAAAGAAGCAGAACACTAATGTGCATAAAATATGCCTTTTGAAACGGTCGTTTTGAAATATGGACGTCCTTTAAATTTTTTGGTCGATATGTGGCCCCAGGATTTGTTTTCAGGGCAGGTGTCATTTACAGGCCTGCAATGATTTTGAATATCAACTGACCATTAGCCCTGGGATTAAAGCTGCTGTTGTGTGAAACGGCCACTAGCTGGCAGCAGTTCTCCCTTAACACATCTGGTTACTAGGGCAACAGAGCCTCAATGGACGTCGTGTTCTAGATTGGAATTTAGAATGGAATGTGCCAGGAGAAAGCCCCTCAAGTTTGACTCCCTACTTCTTGTTCGTATTTTTAAATTAATTTTTTTATTTTTTATTATAGCAAGTTTGATTACAATGTTTGGCTTGTTGTAGGTGTGGAAGATGTGGTTCTTTTACACATATACAGATGTCTGTTCTTCCTGGGATCCTTTTCCCATGTACGTTATGACAGAATGTTGAGTAGTCTTCTCTTGGTATTCCGTAGGTCTTTGGTGATTATATATGTCACCTCTGTTTGTATATGTCTGTTAACCCCGATATCGTAATGAAACCAATCCTCACACCTTTCCATTGGTGAACCATAAGTTTGTTGAATGAATCTATGATTGCACTTCTCAGTGGAAATGACTGCCCTGGTTCCTATTTTAGGTAACACCTATAAGTGATATGAAATGATATGTGTCTTTCACTTTCTGACTTACTCCAAGTCACGTGATTACCTCTAGACTCATCTACGGTGCTGCAAATGGCATTGTGTCCTTATTTTCCTTGGCTTCTATTCTGCCTTAGCGAGGTCCATTTTCAACAATGTGATTCCCTGAGGGTTGTGGATTAGCTGACCTGGGCAGCCTTACCCTGCCGGCCGGCCCTCCCCAGGTCTGCCTGGTTGAGGTCAATATAAACAGCGCTCCAGGCAGCAATAGCCCCTGAAGCTGTGCCTGACTCCATATTCTCTGCCCCGTCAGCAGTCTCGGGGCTGTGCTGGTGGGAGGGAGTGAGGGGCCACAGCTTTGTTGGTGGCCCGGTGTGAGTGGGGTTCTGCTGGCCTTTCTGCAGGAGTTGCCAGGCTGCCACCTGTAAAGAAGAGGATGTGTCACCCATACCTTCCGCTGGAATTTCTCTCCGCACAGAGGTGAGGAAGGAAAAAAGCAGTGGGGGCCGGGACAAGAGGGGTATCTCAGGCAGGACAATGGAAAGCTTCCGGAAGAGCGCCCGGGGCCAGGATCACCCTGGCTGGCCTGCAGTCACCAAGTTGGCCTGCGTGCTGTCGCTGGTGTGGCTCCACGGCCCTTCCTCTAGGCTTTCAAGCCTTTGTACATATTCAGGTGTTTTACCTGGGAAGGGTGGGAACAGTTCAGCAGCAGCTGGCCTGGGGCTCAGCTCACCTGTATTCAGAGATGCCTCGGCACGGTCCCCCAGCTTTGCAATGAGGACGCTCCTTGCATGGGGGGTGGGTTGCTGGCTGTATGGGAGATGATTCCCCACCTCTGACCAATTTCAGAATTGTTTACCGCTGGAGCAAGTGCCCTGATAGGGTTTTCCTCTGTAAAACTGGTGGGTTCAGGGTTTTTTTTCGTTTATGGTTCAAGTTAGATTTTATTCCTCTTTTATGTATTTATAGATATAAGCATGGAAATAATTCATTCCTATAAATACATCTGTGTGAAGGGAAGAACTTTTTTCTGTTTTATTTTTAAATTTTATATTTTAAAATTTTGAAATTTAATTTTATTTACTTTTTTATACAGCGGGTTATTATTAGTTATGTATTTTATGCATATACATGTATACAGGTCAATCGCAAACTCCCAACTCATCCCACCACCACCACCCCAGGGCTTCCCACACTTGGTGTCCATACGTTTGTTCTCTACCTCTGTGTCTCTATTTCTTCCCTGCAAACCAGTTCATCTGTACCATTTTTTAGGTTCCACATATATGCATTAATATACAATATTTGTTTTCCTCTTTCTGACTTACTTCATTCTGTATGACAGTCTCTAGATCCATCGATGTCTCTACAAATGACCCAGTTTCATTCCTTTTTATGGCCGAGTAATATTCCATTTTATATATGTACCCCATCTTTATCCATTCATCTGTCTGTGGGCATTTAGGTTGCTTCCATTACCTGGCTATTGTAAATAGTGCTGCAATGAACCTTGTGGTGAATGTGCCTTTTTGATTTATGGTTGTCTCTGGGTATATGCCCAAAAGTGGGATTGCTGGGTCAGATGGTAATTCTATTTCTAGTTTTTTAAAGGAAACTCCATACTGTTCTCCATAGTGACTGTATCAATTTACATTCCCACCAATAGTGGAAGAGGGCTCCTTTTGTCCACACCCTCCCCAGAATTTGTTGTTTGTAGATTTTCTGATGATGCCGATTCTAACAGGTGTGAGGTGATACCTCATGGTAGTTTTGATTTGCATTTCTCTAATAATTAGTGCTCTTGAGCAGCTTTTCATGTGCGTCTTGGCCATCTCTGTGTCTTCTTTGAAGAAACGTCTCTTTAGATCTTCTGCCCATTTTTGTATTGGGTTGTTTGTTTTCTTAATAAGCTGCATGAGCTGTTTATATATATTGGAGATTAAACCTTTGTCCATTGATTCGTTTGCAAGTATTTTCGCCCCTTCTGAGGGATGCCTTTTTCCATTCCCGTGTTTTTAACCAAAAAAGAAAGAAAGAAAAAGAAGCAGAACACTAATGTGCATAAAATATGCCTTTTGAAACGGTCGTTTTGAAATATGGACGTCCTTTAAATTTTTTGGTCGATATGTGGCCCCAGGATTTGTTTTCAGGGCAGGTGTCATTTACAGGCCTGCAATGATTTTGAATATCAACTGACCATTAGCGCTGGGATTAAAGCTGCTGTTGTGTGAAACGGCCACTAGCTGGCAGCAGTTCTCCCTTAACACATCTGGTTACTAGGGCAACAGAGCCTCAATGGACGTCGTGTTCTAGATTGGAATTTAGAATGGAATGTGCCAGGAGAAAGCCCCTCAAGTTTGACTCCCTACTTCTTGTTCGTATTTTTAAATTAATTTTTTTATTTTTTATTATAGCAAGTTTGATTACAATGTTTGGCTTGTTGTAGGTGTGGAAGATGTGGTTCTTTTACACATATACAGATGTCTGTTCTTCCTGGGATCCTTTTCCCATGTACGTTATGACAGAATGTTGAGTAGTCTTCTCTTGGTATTCCGTAGGTCTTTGGTGATTATATATGTCACCTCTGTTTGTATATGTCTGTTAACCCCGATATCGTAATGAAACCAATCCTCACACCTTTCCATTGGTGAACCATAAGTTTGTTGAATGAATCTATGATTGCACTTCTCAGTGGAAATGACTGCCCTGGTTCCTATTTTAGGTAACACCTATAAGTGATATGAAATGATATGTGTCTTTCACTTTCTGACTTACTCCAAGTCACGTGATTACCTCTAGACTCATCTACGGTGCTGCAAATGGCATTGTGTCCTTATTTTCCTTGGCTTCTATTCTGCCTTAGCGAGGTCCATTTTCAACAATGTGATTCCCTGAGGGTTGTGGATTAGCTGACCTGGGCAGCCTTACCCTGCCGGCCGGCCCTCCCCAGGTCTGCCTGGTTGAGGTCAATATAAACAGCGCTCCAGGCAGCAATAGCCCCTGAAGCTGTGCCTGACTCCATATTCTCTGCCCCGTCAGCAGTCTCGGGGCTGTGCTGGTGGGAGGGAGTGAGGGGCCACAGCTTTGTTGGTGGCCCGGTGTGAGTGGGGTTCTGCTGGCCTTTCTGCAGGAGTTGCCAGGCTGCCACCTGTAAAGAAGAGGATGTGTCACCCATACCTTCCGCTGGAATTTCTCTCCGCACAGAGGTGAGGAAGGAAAAAAGCAGTGGGGGCCGGGACAAGAGGGGTATCTCAGGCAGGACAATGGAAAGCTTCCGGAAGAGCGCCCGGGGCCAGGATCACCCTGGCTGGCCTGCAGTCACCAAGTTGGCCTGCGTGCTGTCGCTGGTGTGGCTCCACGGCCCTTCCTCTAGGCTTTCAAGCCTTTGTACATATTCAGGTGTTTTACCTGGGAAGGGTGGGAACAGTTCAGCAGCAGCTGGCCTGGGGCTCAGCTCACCTTTCTTCAGAGATGCCTCGGCACGGTCCCCCAGCTTTGCAATGAGGACGCTCCTTGCATGGGGGGTGGGTTGCTGGCTGTATGGGAGATGATTCCCCACCTCTGACCAATTTCAGAATTGTTTACCGCTGGAGCAAGTGCCCTGATAGGGTTTTCCTCTGTAAAACTGGTGGGTTCAGGGTTTTTTTTCGTTTATGGTTCAAGTTAGATTTTATTCCTCTTTTATGTATTTATAGATATAAGCATGGAAATAATTCATTCCTATAAATACATCTGTGTGAAGGGAAGAACTTTTTTCTGTTTTATTTTTAAATTTTATATTTTAAAATTTTGAAATTTAATTTTATTTACTTTTTTATACAGCGGGTTATTATTAGTTATGTATTTTATGCATATACATGTATACAGGTCAATCGCAAACTCCCAACTCATCCCACCACCACCACCCCAGGGCTTCCCACACTTGGTGTCCATACGTTTGTTCTCTACCTCTGTGTCTCTATTTCTTCCCTGCAAACCAGTTCATCTGTACCATTTTTTAGGTTCCACATATATGCATTAATATACAATATTTGTTTTCCTCTTTCTGACTTACTTCATTCTGTATGACAGTCTCTAGATCCATCGATGTCTCTACAAATGACCCAGTTTCATTCCTTTTTATGGCCGAGTAATATTCCATTTTATATATGTACCCCATCTTTATCCATTCATCTGTCTGTGGGCATTTAGGTTGCTTCCATTACCTGGCTATTGTAAATAGTGCTGCAATGAACCTTGTGGTGAATGTGCCTTTTTGATTTATGGTTGTCTCTGGGTATATGCCCAAAAGTGGGATTGCTGGGTCAGATGGTAATTCTATTTCTAGTTTTTTAAAGGAAACTCCATACTGTTCTCCATAGTGACTGTATCAATTTACATTCCCACCAATAGTGGAAGAGGGCTCCTTTTGTCCACACCCTCCCCAGAATTTGTTGTTTGTAGATTTTCTGATGATGCCGATTCTAACAGGTGTGAGGTGATACCTCATGGTAGTTTTGATTTGCATTTCTCTAATAATTAGTGCTCTTGAGCAGCTTTTCATGTGCGTCTTGGCCATCTCTGTGTCTTCTTTGAAGAAACGTCTCTTTAGATCTTCTGCCCATTTTTGTATTGGGTTGTTTGTTTTCTTAATAAGCTGCATGAGCTGTTTATATATATTGGAGATTAAACCTTTGTCCATTGATTCGTTTGCAACTATTTTCGCCCCTTCTGAGGGATGCCTTTTTCCATTCCCGTGTTTTTAACCAAAAAAGAAAGAAAGAAAAAGAAGCAGAACACTAATGTGCATAAAATATGCCTTTTGAAACGGTCGTTTTGAAATATGGACGTCCTTTAAATTTTTTGGTCGATATGTGGCCCCAGGATTTGTTTTCAGGGCAGGTGTCATTTACAGGCCTGCAATGATTTTGAATATCAACTGACCATTAGCCCTGGGATTAAAGCTGCTGTTGTGTGAAACGGCCACTAGCTGGCAGCAGTTCTCCCTTAACACATCTGGTTACTAGGGCAACAGAGCCTCAATGGACGTCGTGTTCTAGATTGGAATTTAGAATGGAATGTGCCAGGAGAAAGCCCCTCAAGTTTGACTCCCTACTTCTTGTTCGTATTTTTAAATTAATTTTTTTATTTTTTATTATAGCAAGTTTGATTACAATGTTTGGCTTGTTGTAGGTGTGGAAGATGTGGTTCTTTTACACATATACAGATGTCTGTTCTTCCTGGGATCCTTTTCCCATGTACGTTATGACAGAATGTTGAGTAGTCTTCTCTTGGTATTCCGTAGGTCTTTGGTGATTATATATGTCACCTCTGTTTGTATATGTCTGTTAACCCCGATATCGTAATGAAACCAATCCTCACACCTTTCCATTGGTGAACCATAAGTTTGTTGAATGAATCTATGATTGCACTTCTCAGTGGAAATGACTGCCCTGGTTCCTATTTTAGGTAACACCTATAAGTGATATGAAATGATATGTGTCTTTCACTTTCTGACTTACTCCAAGTCACGTGATTACCTCTAGACTCATCTACGGTGCTGCAAATGGCATTGTGTCCTTATTTTCCTTGGCTTCTATTCTGCCTTAGCGAGGTCCATTTTCAACAATGTGATTCCCTGAGGGTTGTGGATTAGCTGACCTGGGCAGCCTTACCCTGCCGGCCGGCCCTCCCCAGGTCTGCCTGGTTGAGGTCAATATAAACAGCGCTCCAGGCAGCAATAGCCCCTGAAGCTGTGCCTGACTCCATATTCTCTGCCCCGTCAGCAGTCTCGGGGCTGTGCTGGTGGGAGGGAGTGAGGGGCCACAGCTTTGTTGGTGGCCCGGTGTGAGTGGGGTTCTGCTGGCCTTTCTGCAGGAGTTGCCAGGCTGCCACCTGTAAAGAAGAGGATGTGTCACCCATACCTTCCGCTGGAATTTCTCTCCGCACAGAGGTGAGGAAGGAAAAAAGCAGTGGGGGCCGGGACAAGAGGGGTATCTCAGGCAGGACAATGGAAAGCTTCCGGAAGAGCGCCCGGGGCCAGGATCACCCTGGCTGGCCTGCAGTCACCAAGTTGGCCTGCGTGCTGTCGCTGGTGTGGCTCCACGGCCCTTCCTCTAGGCTTTCAAGCCTTTGTACATATTCAGGTGTTTTACCTGGGAAGGGTGGGAACAGTTCAGCAGCAGCTGGCCTGGGGCTCAGCTCACCTGTATTCAGAGATGCCTCGGCATGGTCCCCCAGCTTTGCAATGAGGACGCTCCTTGCATGGGGGGTGGGTTGCTGGCTGTATGGGAGATGATTCCCCACCTCTGACCAATTTCAGAATTGTTTACCGCTGGAGCAAGTGCCCTGATAGGGTTTTCCTCTGTAAAACTGGTGGGTTCAGGGTTTTTTTTCGTTTATGGTTCAAGTTAGATTTTATTCCTCTTTTATGTATTTATAGATATAAGCATGGAAATAATTCATTCCTATAAATACATCTGTGTGAAGGGAAGAACTTTTTTCGTGTTTTATTTTTAAATTTTATATTTTAAAATTTTGAAATTTAATTTTATTTACTTTTTTATACAGCGGGTTATTATTAGTTATGTATTTTATGCATATACATGTATACAGGTCAATCGCAAACTCCCAACTCATCCCACCACCACCAACCCAGGGCTTCCCACACTTGGTGTCCATACGTTTGTTCTCTACCTCTGTGTCTCTATTTCTTCCCTGCAAACCAGTTCATCTGTACCATTTTTTAGGTTCCACATATATGCATTAATATACAATATTTGTTTTCCTCTTTCTAACTTACTTCATTCTGTATGACAGTCTCTAGATCCATCGATGTCTCTACAAATGACCCAGTTTCATTCCTTTTTATGGCCGAGTAATATTCCATTTTATATATGTACCCCATCTTTATCCATTCATCTGTCTGTGGGCATTTAGGTTGCTTCCATTACCTGGCTATTGTAAATAGTGCTGCAATGAACCTTGTGGTGAATGTGCCTTTTTGATTTATGGTTGTCTCTGGGTATATGCCCAAAAGTGGGATTGCTGGGTCAGATGGTAATTCTATTTCTAGTTTTTTAAAGGAAACTCCATACTGTTCTCCATAGTGACTGTATCAATTTACATTCCCACCAATAGTGGAAGAGGGCTCCTTTTGTCCACACCCTCCCCAGAATTTGTTGTTTGTAGATTTTCTGATGATGCCGATTCTAACAGGTGTGAGGTGATACCTCATGGTAGTTTTGATTTGCATTTCTCTAATAATTAGTGCTCTTGAGCAGCTTTTCATGTGCGTCTTGGCCATCTCTGTGTCTTCTTTGAAGAAACGTCTCTTTAGATCTTCTGCCCATTTTTGTATTGGGTTGTTTGTTTTCTTAATAAGCTGCATGAGCTGTTTATATATATTGGAGATTAAACCTTTGTCCATTGATTCGTTTGCAACTATTTTCGCCCCTTCTGAGGGATGCCTTTTTCCATTCCCGTGTTTTTAACCAAAAAAGAAAGAAAGAAAAAGAAGCAGAACACTAATGTGCATAAAATATGCCTTTTGAAACGGTCGTTTTGAAATATGGACGTCCTTTAAATTTTTTGGTCGATATGTGGCCCCAGGATTTGTTTTCAGGGCAGGTGTCATTTACAGGCCTGCAATGATTTTGAATATCAACTGACCATTAGCCCTGGGATTAAAGCTGCTGTTGGGTGAAACGGCCACTAGCTGGCAGCAGTTCTCCCTTAACACATCTGGTTACTAGGGCAACAGAGCCTCAATGGACGTCGTGTTCTAGATTGGAATTTAGAATGGAATGTGCCAGGAGAAAGCCCCTCAAGTTTGACTCCCTACTTCTTGTTCGTATTTTTAAATTATTTTTTTTATTTTTTATTATAGCAAGTTTGATTACAATGTTTGGCTTGTTGTAGGTGTGGAAGATGTGGTTCTTTTACACATATACAGATGTCTGTTCTTCCTGGGATCCTTTTCCCATGTACGTTATGACAGAATGTTGAGTAGTCTTCTCTTGGTATTCCGTAGGTCTTTGGTGATTATATATGTCACCTCTGTTTGTATATGTCTGTTAACCCCGATATCGTAATGAAACCAATCCTCACACCTTTCCATTGGTGAACCATAAGTTTGTTGAATGAATCTATGATTGCACTTCTCAGTGGAAATGACTGCCCTGGTTCCTATTTTAGGTAACACCTATAAGTGATATGAAATGATATGTGTCTTTCACTTTCTGACTTACTCCAAGTCACGTGATTACCTCTAGACTCATCTACGGTGCTGCAAATGGCATTGTGTCCTTATTTTCCTTGGCTTCTATTCTGCCTTAGCGAGGTCCATTTTCAACAATGTGATTCCCTGAGGGTTGTGGATTAGCTGACCTGGGCAGCCTTACCCTGCCGGCCGGCCCTCCCCAGGTCTGCCTGGTTGAGGTCAATATAAACAGCGCTCCAGGCAGCAATAGCCCCTGAAGCTGTGCCTGACTCCATATTCTCTGCCCCGTCAGCAGTCTCGGGGCTGTGCTGGTGGGAGGGAGTGAGGGGCCACAGCTTTGTTGGTGGCCCGGTGTGAGTGGGGTTCTGCTGGCCTTTCTGCAGGAGTTGCCAGGCTGCCACCTGTAAAGAAGAGGATGTGTCACCCATACCTTCCGCTGGAATTTCTCTCCGCACAGAGGTGAGGAAGGAAAAAAGCAGTGGGGACCGGGACAAGAGGGGTATCTCAGGCAGGACAATGGAAAGCTTCCGGAAGAGCGCCCGGGGCCAGGATCACCCTGGCTGGCCTGCAGTCACCAAGTTGGCCTGCGTGCTGTCGCTGGTGTGGCTCCACGGCCCTTCCTCTAGGCTTTCAAGCCTTTGTACATATTCAGGTGTTTTACCTGGGAAGGGTGGGAACAGTTCAGCAGCAGCTGGCCTGGGGCTCAGCTCACCTTTCTTCAGAGATGCCTCGGCACGGTCCCCCAGCTTTGCAATGAGGACGCTCCTTGCATGGGGGGTGGGTTGCTGGCTGTATGGGAGATGATTCCCCACCTCTGACCAATTTCAGAATTGTTTACCGCTGGAGCAAGTGCCCTGATAGGGTTTTCCTCTGTAAAACTGGTGGGTTCAGGGTTTTTTTTCGTTTATGGTTCAAGTTAGATTTTATTCCTCTTTTATGTATTTATAGATATAAGCATGGAAATAATTCATTCCTATAAATACATCTGTGTGAAGGGAAGAACTTTTTTCTGTTTTATTTTTAAATTTTATATTTTAAAATTTTGAAATTTAATTTTATTTACTTTTTTATACAGCGGGTTATTATTAGTTATGTATTTTATGCATATACATGTATACAGGTCAATCGCAAACTCCCAACTCATCCCACCACCACCACACCAGGGCTTCCCACACTTGGTGTCCATACGTTTGTTCTCTACCTCTGTGTCTCTATTTCTTCCCTGCAAACCAGTTCATCTGTACCATTTTTTAGGTTCCACATATATGCATTAATATACAATATTTGTTTTCCTCTTTCTGACTTACTTCATTCTGTATGACAGTCTCTAGATCCATCGATGTCTCTACAAATGACCCAGTTTCATTCCTTTTTATGGCCGAGTAATATTCCATTTTATATATGTACCCCATCTTTATCCATTCATCTGTCTGTGGGCATTTAGGTTGCTTCCATTACCTGGCTATTGTAAATAGTGCTGCAATGAACCTTGTGGTGAATGTGCCTTTTTGATTTATGGTTGTCTCTGGGTATATGCCCAAAAGTGGGATTGCTGGGTCAGATGGTAATTCTATTTCTAGTTTTTTAAAGGAAACTCCATACTGTTCTCCATAGTGACTGTATCAATTTACATTCCCACCAATAGTGGAAGAGGGCTCCTTTTGTCCACACCCTCCCCAGAATTTGTTGTTTGTAGATTTTCTGATGATGCCGATTCTAACAGGTGTGAGGTGATACCTCATGGTAGTTTTGATTTGCATTTCTCTAATAATTAGTGCTCTTGAGCAGCTTTTCATGTGCGTCTTGGCCATCTCTGTGTCTTCTTTGAAGAAACGTCTCTTTAGATCTTCTGCCCATTTTTGTATTGGGTTGTTTGTTTTCTTAATAAGCTGCATGAGCTGTTTATATATATTGGAGATTAAACCTTTGTCCATTGATTCGTTTGCAACTACTTTCGCCCCTTCTGAGGGATGCCTTTTTCCATTCCCGTGTTTTTAACCAAAAAAGAAAGAAAGAAAAAGAAGCAGAACACTAATGTGCATAAAATATGCCTTTTGAAACGGTCGTTTTGAAATATGGACGTCCTTTAAATTTTTTGGTCGATATGTGGCCCCAGGATTTGTTTTCAGGGCAGGTGTCATTTACAGGCCTGCAATGATTTTGAATATCAACTGACCATTAGCCCTGGGATTAAAGCTGCTGTTGTGTGAAACGGCCACTAGCTGGCAGCAGTTCTCCCTTAACACATCTGGTTACTAGGGCAACAGAGCCTCAATGGACGTCGTGTTCTAGATTGGAATTTAGAATGGAATGTGCCAGGAGAAAGCCCCTCAAGTTTGACTCCCTACTTCTTGTTCGTATTTTTAAATTAATTTTTTTATTTTTTATTATAGCAAGTTTGATTACAATGTTTGGCTTGTTGTAGGTGTGGAAGATGTGGTTCTTTTACACATATACAGATGTCTGTTCTTCCTGGGATCCTTTTCCCATGTACGTTATGACAGAATGTTGAGTAGTCTTCTCTTGGTATTCCGTAGGTCTTTGGTGATTATATATGTCACCTCTGTTTGTATATGTCTGTTAACCCCGATATCGTAATGAAACCAATCCTCACACCTTTCCATTGGTGAACCATAAGTTTGTTGAATGAATCTATGATTGCACTTCTCAGTGGAAATGACTGCCCTGGTTCCTATTTTAGGTAACACCTATAAGTGATATGAAATGATATGTGTCTTTCACTTTCTGACTTACTCCAAGTCACGTGATTACCTCTAGACTCATCTACGGTGCTGCAAATGGCATTGTGTCCTTATTTTCCTTGGCTTCTATTCTGCCTTAGCGAGGTCCATTTTCAACAATGTGATTCCCTGAGGGTTGTGGATTAGCTGACCTGGGCAGCCTTACCCTGCCGGCCGGCCCTCCCCAGGTCTGCCTGGTTGAGGTCAATATAAACAGCGCTCCAGGCAGCAATAGCCCCTGAAGCTGTGCCTGACTCCATATTCTCTGCCCCGTCAGCAGTCTCGGGGCTGTGCTGGTGGGAGGGAGTGAGGGGCCACAGCTTTGTTGGTGGCCCGGTGTGAGTGGGGTTCTGCTGGCCTTTCTGCAGGAGTTGCCAGGCTGCCACCTGTAAAGAAGAGGATGTGTCACCCATACCTTCCGCTGGAATTTCTCTCCGCACAGAGGTGAGGAAGGAAAAAAGCAGTGGGGGCCGGGACAAGAGGGGTATCTCAGGCAGGACAATGGAAAGCTTCCGGAAGAGCGCCCGGGGCCAGGATCACCCTGGCTGGCCTGCAGTCACCAAGTTGGCCTGCGTGCTGTCGCTGGTGTGGCTCCACGGCCCTTCCTCTAGGCTTTCAAGCCTTTGTACATATTCAGGTGTTTTACCTGGGAAGGGTGGGAACAGTTCAGCAGCAGCTGGCCTGGGGCTCAGCTCACCTGTATTCAGAGATGCCTCGGCACGGTCCCCCAGCTTTGCAATGAGGACGCTCCTTGCATGGGGGGTGGGTTGCTGGCTGTATGGGAGATGATTCCCCACCTCTGACCAATTTCAGAATTGTTTACCGCTGGAGCAAGTGCCCTGATAGGGTTTTCCTCTGTAAAACTGGTGGGTTCAGGGTTTTTTTTCGTTTATGGTTCAAGTTAGATTTTATTCCTCTTTTATGTATTTATAGATATAAGCATGGAAATAATTCATTCCTATAAATACATCTGTGTGAAGGGAAGAACTTTTTTCGTGTTTTATTTTTAAATTTTATATTTTAAAATTTTGAAATTTAATTTTATTTACTTTTTTATACAGCAGGTTATTATTAGTTATGTATTTTATGCATATACATGTATACAGGTCAATCGCAAACTCCCAACTCATCCCACCACCACCACCCCAGGGCTTCCCACACTTGGTGTCCATACGTTTGTTCTCTACCTCTGTGTCTCTATTTCTTCCCTGCAAACCAGTTCATCTGTACCATTTTTTAGGTTCCACATATATGCATTAATATACAATATTTGTTTTCCTCTTTCTGACTTACTTCATTCTGTATGACAGTCTCTAGATCCATCGATGTCTCTACAAATGACCCAGTTTCATTCCTTTTTATGGCCGAGTAATATTCCATTTTATATATGTACCCCATCTTTATCCATTCATCTGTCTGTGGGCATTTAGGTTGCTTCCATTACCTGGCTATTGTAAATAGTGCTGCAATGAACCTTGTGGTGAATGTGCCTTTTTGATTTATGGTTGTCTCTGGGTATATGCCCAAAAGTGGGATTGCTGGGTCAGATGGTAATTCTATTTCTAGTTTTTTAAAGGAAACTCCATACTGTTCTCCATAGTGACTGTATCAATTTACATTCCCACCAATAGTGGAAGAGGGCTCCTTTTGTCCACACCCTCCCCAGAATTTGTTGTTTGTAGATTTTCTGATGATGCCGATTCTAACAGGTGTGAGGTGATACCTCATGGTAGTTTTGATTTGCATTTCTCTAATAATTAGTGCTCTTGAGCAGCTTTTCATGTGCGTCTTGGCCATCTCTGTGTCTTCTTTGAAGAAACGTCTCTTTAGATCTTCTGCCCATTTTTGTATTGGGTTGTTTGTTTTCTTAATAAGCTGCATGAGCTGTTTATATATATTGGAGATTAAACCTTTGTCCATTGATTCGTTTGCAACTACTTTCGCCCCTTCTGAGGGATGCCTTTTTCCATTCCCGTGTTTTTAACCAAAAAAGAAAGAAAGAAAAAGAAGCAGAACACTAATGTGCATAAAATATGCCTTTTGAAACGGTCGTTTTGAAATATGGACGTCCTTTAAATTTTTTGGTCGATATGTGGCCCCAGGATTTGTTTTCAGGGCAGGTGTCATTTACAGGCCTGCAATGATTTTGAATATCAACTGACCATTAGCCCTGGGATTAAAGCTGCTGTTGTGTGAAACGGCCACTAGCTGGCAGCAGTTCTCCCTTAACACATCTGGTTACTAGGGCAACAGAGCCTCAATGGACGTCGTGTTCTAGATTGGAATTTAGAATGGAATGTGCCAGGAGAAAGCCCCTCAAGTTTGACTCCCTACTTCTTGTTCGTATTTTTAAATTAATTTTTTTATTTTTTATTATAGCAAGTTTGATTACAATGTTTGGCTTGTTGTAGGTGTGGAAGATGTGGTTCTTTTACACATATACAGATGTCTGTTCTTCCTGGGATCCTTTTCCCATGTACGTTATGACAGAATGTTGAGTAGTCTTCTCTTGGTATTCCGTAGGTCTTTGGTGATTATATATGTCACCTCTGTTTGTATATGTCTGTTAACCCCGATATCGTAATGAAACCAATCCTCACACCTTTCCATTGGTGAACCATAAGTTTGTTGAATGAATCTATGATTGCACTTCTCAGTGGAAATGACTGCCCTGGTTCCTATTTTAGGTAACACCTATAAGTGATATGAAATGATATGTGTCTTTCACTTTCTGACTTACTCCAAGTCACGTGATTACCTCTAGACTCATCTACGGTGCTGTAAATGGCATTGTGTCCTTATTTTCCTTGGCTTCTATTCTGCCTTAGCGAGGTCCATTTTCAACAATGTGATTCCCTGAGGGTTGTGGATTAGCTGACCTGGGCAGCCTTACCCTGCCGGCCGGCCCTCCCCAGGTCTGCCTGGTTGATGTCAATATAAACAGCGCTCCAGGCAGCAATAGCCCCTGAAGCTGTGCCTGACTCCATATTCTCTGCCCCGTCAGCAGTCTCGGGGCTGTGCTGGTGGGAGGGAGTGAGGGGCCACAGCTTTGTTGGTGGCCCGGTGTGAGTGGGGTTCTGCTGGCCTTTCTGCAGGAGTTGCCAGGCTGCCACCTGTAAAGAAGAGGATGTGTCACCCATACCTTCCGCTGGAATTTCTCTCCGCACAGAGGTGAGGAAGGAAAAAAGCAGTGGGGGCCGGGACAAGAGGGGTATCTCAGGCAGGACAATGGAAAGCTTCCGGAAGAGCGCCCGGGGCCAGGATCACCCTGGCTGGCCTGCAGTCACCAAGTTGGCCTGCGTGCTGTCGCTGGTGTGGCTCCACGGCCCTTCCTCTAGGCTTTCAAGCCTTTGTACATATTCAGGTGTTTTACCTGGGAAGGGTGGGAACAGTTCAGCAGCAGCTGGCCTGGGGCTCAGCTCACCTGTATTCAGAGATGCCTCGGCACGGTCCCCCAGCTTTGCAATGAGGACGCTCCTTGCATGGGGGGTGGGTTGCTGGCTGTATGGGAGATGATTCCCCACCTCTGACCAATTTCAGAATTGTTTACCGCTGGAGCAAGTGCCCTGATAGGGTTTTCCTCTGTAAAACTGGTGGGTTCAGGGTTTTTTTTCGTTTATGGTTCAAGTTAGATTTTATTCCTCTTTTATGTATTTATAGATATAAGCATGGAAATAATTCATTCCTATAAATACATCTGTGTGAAGGGAAGAACTTTTTTCTGTTTTATTTTTAAATTTTATATTTTAAAATTTTGAAATTTAATTTTATTTACTTTTTTATACAGCGGGTTATTATTAGTTATGTATTTTATGCATATACATGTATACAGGTCAATCGCAAACTCCCAACTCATCCCACCACCACCACCCCAGGGCTTCCCACACTTGGTGTCCATACGTTTGTTCTCTACCTCTGTGTCTCTATTTCTTCCCTGCAAACCAGTTCATCTGTACCATTTTTTAGGTTCCACATATATGCATTAATATACAATATTTGTTTTCCTCTTTCTGACTTACTTCATTCTGTATGACAGTCTCTAGATCCATCGATGTCTCTACAAATGACCCAGTTTCATTCCTTTTTATGGCCGAGTAATATTCCATTTTATATATGTACCCCATCTTTATCCATTCATCTGTCTGTGGGCATTTAGGTTGCTTCCATTACCTGGCTATTGTAAATAGTGCTGCAATGAACCTTGTGGTGAATGTGCCTTTTTGATTTATGGTTGTCTCTGGGTATATGCCCAAAAGTGGGATTGCTGGGTCAGATGGTAATTCTATTTCTAGTTTTTTAAAGGAAACTCCATACTGTTCTCCATAGTGACTGTATCAATTTACATTCCCACCAATAGTGGAAGAGGGCTCCTTTTGTCCACACCCTCCCCAGAATTTGTTCTTTGTAGATTTTCTGATGATGCCGATTCTAACAGGTGTGAGGTGATACCTCATTGTAGTTTTGATTTACATTTCTCTAATAATTAGTGCTCTTGAGCAGCTTTTCATGTGCGTCTTGGCCATCTCTGTGTCTTCTTTGAAGAAACGTCTCTTTAGATCTTCTGCCCATTTTTGTATTGGGTTGTTTGTTTTCTTAATAAGCTGCATGAGCTGTTTATATATATTGGAGATTAAACCTTTGTCCATTGATTCGTTTGCAACTATTTTCGCCCCTTCTGAGGGATGCCTTTTTCCATTCCCGTGTTTTTAACCAAAAAAGAAAGAAAGAAAAAGAAGCAGAACACTAATGTGCATAAAATATGCCTTTTGAAACGGTCGTTTTGAAATATGGACGTCCTTTAAATTTTTTGGTCGATATGTGGCCCCAGGATTTGTTTTCAGGGCAGGTGTCATTTACAGGCCTGCAATGATTTTGAATATCAACTGACCATTAGCCCTGGGATTAAAGCTGCTGTTGTGTGAAACGGCCACTAGCTGGCAGCAGTTCTCCCTTAACACATCTGGTTACTAGGGCAACAGAGCCTCAATGGACGTCGTGTTCTAGATTGGAATTTAGAATGGAATGTGCCAGGAGAAAGCCCCTCAAGTTTGACTCCCTACTTCTTGTTCGTATTTTTAAATTAATTTTTTTATTTTTTATTATAGCAAGTTTGATTACAATGTTTGGCTTGTTGTAGGTGTGGAAGATGTGGTTCTTTTACACATATACAGATGTCTGTTCTTCCTGGGATCCTTTTCCCATGTACGTTATGACAGAATGTTGAGTAGTCTTCTCTTGGTATTCCGTAGGTCTTTGGTGATTATATATGTCACCTCTGTTTGTATATGTCTGTTAACCCCGATATCGTAATGAAACCAATCCTCACACCTTTCCATTGGTGAACCATAAGTTTGTTGAATGAATCTATGATTGCACTTCTCAGTGGAAATGACTGCCCTGGTTCCTATTTTAGGTAACACCTATAAGTGATATGAAATGATATGTGTCTTTCACTTTCTGACTTACTCCAAGTCACGTGATTACCTCTAGACTCATCTACGGTGCTGCAAATGGCATTGTGTCCTTATTTTCCTTGGCTTCTATTCTGCCTTAGCGAGGTCCATTTTCAACAATGTGATTCCCTGAGGGTTGTGGATTAGCTGACCTGGGCAGCCTTACCCTGCCGGCCGGCCCTCCCCAGGTCTGCCTGGTTGAGGTCAATATAAACAGCGCTCCAGGCAGCAATAGCCCCTGAAGCTGTGCCTGACTCCATATTCTCTGCCCCGTCAGCAGTCTCGGGGCTGTGCTGGTGGGAGGGAGTGAGGGGCCACAGCTTTGTTGGTGGCCCGGTGTGAGTGGGGTTCTGCTGGCCTTTCTGCAGGAGTTGCCAGGCTGCCACCTGTAAAGAAGAGGATGTGTCACCCATACCTTCCGCTGGAATTTCTCTCCGCACAGAGGTGAGGAAGGAAAAAAGCAGTGGGGGCCGGGACAAGAGGGGTATCTCAGGCAGGACAATGGAAAGCTTCCGGAAGAGCGCCCGGGGCCAGGATCACCCTGGCTGGCCTGCAGTCACCAAGTTGGCCTGCGTGCTGTCGCTGGTGTGGCTCCACGGCCCTTCCTCTAGGCTTTCAAGCCTTTGTACATATTCAGGTGTTTTACCTGGGAAGGGTGGGAACAGTTCAGCAGCAGCTGGCCTGGGGCTCAGCTCACCTTTCTTCAGAGATGCCTCGGCACGGTCCCCCAGCTTTGCAATGAGGACGCTCCTTGCATGGGGGGTGGGTTGCTGGCTGTATGGGAGATGATTCCCCACCTCTGACCAATTTCAGAATTGTTTACCGCTGGAGCAACTGCCCTGATAGGGTTTTCCTCTGTAAAACTGGTGGGTTCAGGGTTTTTTTTTCGTTTATGGTTCAAGTTAGATTTTATTCCTCTTTTATGTATTTATAGATATAAGCATGGAAATAATTCATTCCTATAAATACATCTGTGTGAAGGGAAGAACTTTTTTCTGTTTTATTTTTAAATTTTATATTTTAAAATTTTGAAATTTAATTTTATTTACTTTTTTATACAGCGGGTTATTATTAGTTATGTACTTTATGCATATACATGTATACAGGTCAATCGCAAACTCCCAACTCATCCCACCACCACCACCCCATGGCTTCCCACACTTGGTGTCCATACGTTTGTTCTCTACCTCTGTGTCTCTATTTCTTCCCTGCAAACCAGTTCATCTGTACCAGTTTTTAGGTTCCACATATATGCATTAATATACAATATTTGTTTTCCTCTTTCTGACTTACTTCATTCTGTATGACAGTCTCTAGATCCATCGATGTCTCTACAAATGACCCAGTTTCATTCCTTTATATGGCCGAGTAATATTCCATTTTATATATGTACCCCATCTTTATCCATTCATCTGTCTGTGGGCATTTAGGTTGCTTCCATTACCTGGCTATTGTAAATAGTGCTGCAATGAACCTTGTGGTGAATGTGCCTTTTTGATTTATGGTTGTCTCTGGGTATACGCCCAAAAGTGGGATTGCTGGGTCAGATGGTAATTCTATTTCTAGTTTTTTAAAGGAAACTCCATACTGTTCTCCATAGTGACTGTATCAATTTACATTCCCACCAATAGTGGAAGAGGGCTCCTTTTGTCCACACCCTCCCCAGAATTTGTTGTTTGTAGATTTTCTGATGATGCCGATTCTAACAGGTGTGAGGTGATACCTCATGGTAGTTTTGATTTGCATTTCTCTAATAATTAGTGCTCTTGAGCAGCTTTTCATGTGCGTCTTGGCCATCTCTGTGTCTTCTTTGAAGAAACGTCTCTTTAGATCTTCTGCCCATTTTTGTATTGGGTTGTTTGTTTTCTTAATAAGCTGCATGAGCTGTTTATATATATTGGAGATTAAACCTTTGTCCATTGATTCGTTTGCAACTATTTTCGCCCCTTCTGAGGGATGCCTTTTTCCATTCCCGTGTTTTTAACCAAAAAAGAAAGAAAGAAAAAGAAGCAGAACACTAATGTGCATAAAATATGCCTTTTGAAACGGTCGTTTTGAAATATGGACGTCCTTTAAATTTTTTGGTCGATATGTGGCCCCAGGATTTGTTTTCAGGGCAGGTGTCATTTACAGGCCTGCAATGATTTTGAATATCAACTGACCATTAGCCCTGGGATTAAAGCTGCTGTTGTGTGAAACGGCCACTAGCTGGCAGCAGTTCTCCCTTAACACATCTGGTTACTAGGGCAACAGAGCCTCAATGGACGTCGTGTTCTAGATTGGAATTTAGAATGGAATGTGCCAGGAGAAAGCCCCTCAAGTTTGACTCCCTACTTCTTGTTCGTATTTTTAAATTAATTTTTTTTATTTTTTATTATAGCAAGTTTGATTACAATGTTTGGCTTGTTGTAGGTGTGGAAGATGTGGTTCTTTTACACATATACAGATGTCTGTTCTTCCTGGGATCCTTTTCCCATGTACGTTATGACAGAATGTTGAGTAGTCTTCTCTTGGTATTCCGTAGGTCTTTGGTGATTATATATGTCACCTCTGTTTGTATATGTCTGTTAACCCCGATATCGTAATGAAACCAATCCTCACACCTTTCCATTGGTGAACCATAAGTTTGTTGAATGAATCTATGATTGCACTTCTCAGTGGAAATGACTGCCCTGGTTCCTATTTTAGGTAACACCTATAAGTGATATGAAATGATATGTGTCTTTCACTTTCTGACTTACTCCAAGTCACGTGATTACCTCTAGACTCATCTACGGTGCTGCAAATGGCATTGTGTCCTTATTTTCCTTGGCTTCTATTCTGCCTTAGCGAGGTCCATTTTCAACAATGTGATTCCCTGAGGGTTGTGGATTAGCATACCTGGGCAGCCTTACCCTGCCGGCCGGCCCTCCCCAGGTCTGCCTGGTTGAGGTCAATATAAACAGCGCTCCAGGCAGCAATAGCCCCTGAAGCTGTGCCTGACTCCATATTCTCTGCCCCGTCAGCAGTCTCGGGGCTGTGCTGGTGGGAGGGAGTGAGGGGCCACAGCTTTGTTGGTGGCCCGGTGTGAGTGGGGTTCTGCTGGCCTTTCTGCAGGAGTTGCCAGGCTGCCACCTGTAAAGAAGAGGATGTGTCTCCCATACCTTCCGCTGGAATTTCTCTCCGGACAGAGGTGAGGAAGGAAAAAAGCAGTGGGGGCCGGGACAAGAGGGGTATCTCAGGCAGGACAATGGAAAGCTTCCGGAAGAGCGCCCGGGGCCAGGATCATCCTGGCTGGCCTGCAGTCACCAAGTTGGCCTGCGTGCTGTCGCTGGTGTGGCTCCACGGCCCTTCCTCTAGGCTTTCAAGCCTTTGTACATATTCAGTTGTTTAACTGGGAAGGGTGGGAACAGTTCAGCAGCAGCTGGCCTGGGGCTCAGCTCACCTTTCTTCAGAGATGCCTCGGCACGGTCCCCCAGCTTTGCAATGAGGACGCTCCTTGCATGGGGCGTGGGTTGCTGGCTGTATGGGAGATGATTCCCCACCTCTGACCAATTTCAGAATTGTTTACCGCTGGAGCAAGTGCCCTGATAGGGTTTTCCTCTGTAAAACTGGTGGGTTCAGGGTTTTTTTTCGTTTATGGTTCAAGTTAGATTTTATTCCTCTTTTATGTATTTATAGATATAAGCATGGAAATAATTCATTCCTATAAATACATCTGTGTGAAGGGAAGAACTTTTTTCTGTTTTATTTTTAAATTTTATATTTTAAAATTTTGAAATTTAATTTTATTTACTTTTCTATACAGCGGGTTATTATTAGTTATGTATTTTATGCATATACATGTATACAGGTCAATCGCAAACTCCCAACTCATCCCACCACCACCACCCCAGGGCTTCCCACACTTGGTGTCCATACGTTTGTTCTCTACCTCTGTGTCTCTATTTCTTCCCTGCAAACCAGTTCATCTGTACCATTTTTTAGGTTCCACATATATGCATTAATATACAATATTTGTTTTCCTCTTTCTGACTTACTTCATTCTGTATGACAGTCTCTAGATCCATCGATGTCTCTACAAATGACCCAGTTTCATTCCTTTTTATGGCCGAGTAATATTCCATTTTATATATGTACCCCATCTTTATCCATTCATCTGTCTGTGGGCATTTAGGTTGCTTCCATTACCTGGCTATTGTAAATAGTGCTGCAATGAACCTTGTGGTGAATGTGCCTTTTTGATTTATGGTTGTCTCTGGGTATATGCCCATAAGTGGGATTGCTGGGTCAGATAGTAATTCTATTTCTAGTTTTTTAAAGGAAACTCCATACTGTTCTCCATAGTGACTGTATCAATTTACATTCCCACCAATAGTGGAAGAGGGCTCCTTTTGTCCACACCCTCCCCAGAATTTGTTGTTTGTAGATTTTCTGATGATGCCGATTCTAACAGGTGTGATGTGATACCTCATTGTAGTTTTGATTTGCATTTCTCTAATAATTAGTGCTCTTGAGCAGCTTTTCATGTGCGTCTTGGCCATCTCTGTGTCTTCTTTGAAGAAACGTCTCTTTAGATCTTCTGCCCATTTTTGTATTGGGTTGTTTGTTTTCTTAATAAGCTGCATGAGCTGTTTATATATATTGGAGATTAAACCTTTGTCCATTGATTCGTTTGCAACTATTTTCGCCCCTTCTGAGGGATGCGTTTTTCCATTCCCGTGTTTTTAACCAAAAAAGAAAGAAAGAAAAAGGAGCAGAACACTAATGTGCATAAAATATGCCTTTTGAAATGGTCGTTTTGAAATATGGACGTCCTTTAAATTTTTTGGTCGATATGTGGCCCCAGGATTTGTTTTCAGGGCAGGTGTCATTTACAGGCCTGCAATGATTTTGAATATCAACTGACCTTAGCACTGGGATAAAAGCTGCTGTTGTATGAAACGGCCACTAGGTGGCACCAGTTCTCCCTTAACACATCTGGTTACTAGGGCAACAGAGCCTCAATGGATGTCGTGTTCTAGATTGGAATTTTGAATGGAATGTGCCAGGAGAAAGCCCCTCAAGTGTGACTCCCTATTTCTTGTTCGTATTTTTAATTTAATTTTTTTTATTTTTTATTATAGCAAGTTTGATTACAATGTTTGGCTTGTTGTAGGTGTGGAAGATGTGGTTCTTTTACACATATACAGATGTCTGTTCTTCCTGGGATCCTTTTCCCATGTACGTTATGACAGAATGTTGAGTAGTCTTCTCTTGGTATTCCGTAGGTCTTTGGTGATTATATATGTCACCTCTGTTTGTATATGTCTGTTAACCCCGATATCGTAATGAAACCAATCCTCACACCTTTCCATTGGTGAACCATAAGTTTGTTGAATGAATCTATGATTGCACTTCTCAGTGGAAGTGACTGCCCTGGTTTCTATTTTAGGTAACACCTATAAGTGATATGAAATGATATGTGTCTTTCACTTTCTGACTTACTCCAAGTCACGTGATTACCTCTAGACTCATCTACTGTGCTGCAAATGGCATTGTGTCCTAATTTTCCTTGGCCTCTATTCTGCCTTAGCGAGGTCCATTTTCAACAATGTGATTCACTGAGGGTTGTGGATTAGCTGACCTGGGCAGCCTTACCCTGCCGGCCGGCCCTCCCCTGGTCTGCCTGGTTGAGGTCAATATTAACAGCGCTCCAGGCAGCAATAGCCCCTGAAGCTGTGCCTGACTCCATATTCTCTGCCCCGTCAGCAGTCTCGGGGCTGTGCTGGTGGGAGGGAGTGAGGGGCCACAGCTTTGTTGGTGGCCCGGTGTGAGTGGGGTTCTGCTGGCCTTTCTGCAGGAGTTGCCAGGCTGCCACCTGTAAAGAAGAGGATGTGTCACCCATACCTTCCGCTGGAATTTCTCTCCGGACAGAGGTGAGGAAGGAAAAAAGCAGTGGGGGCCGGGACAAGAGGGGTATCTCAGGCAGGACAATGGAAAGCTTCCGGAAGAGCGACCGGGGCCAGGATCATCCTGGCTGGCCTGCAGTCACCAAGTTGGCCTGCGTGCTGTCGCTGGTGTGGCTCCACGGCCCTTCCTCTAGGCTTTCAAGCCTTTTTACATATTCAGGTGTTTTACCTGGGAAGGGTGGGAACAGTTCAGCAGCAGCTGGCCTGGGGCTCAGCTCACCTTTCTTCAGAGATGCCTCGGCACGGTCCCCCAGCTTTGTAATGAGGACGCTCCTTGCATGGGGGGTGGGTTGCTGGCTGTATGGGAGATGATTCCCCACCTCTGACCAATTTCAGAATTGTTTACCGCTGGAGCAAGTGCCCTGATAGGGTTTTCCTCTGTAAAACTGGTGGGTTCAGGGTTTTTTTTCGTTTATGGTTCAAGTTAGATTTTATTCCTCTTTTATGTATTTATAGATATAAGCATGGAAATAATTCATTCCTATAAATACATCTGTGTGAAGGGAAGAACTTTTTTCTGTTTTATTTTTAAATTTTATATTTTAAAATTTTGAAATTTAATTTTATTTACTTTTCTATACAGCGGGTTATTATTAGTTATGTATTTTATGCATATACATGTATACAGGTCAATCGCAAACTCCCAACTCATCCCACCACCACCACCCCAGGGCTTCCCACACTTGGTGTCCATACGTTTGTTCTCTACCTCTGTGTCTCTATTTCTTCCCTGCAAACCAGTTCATCTGTACCATTTTTTAGGTTCCACATATATGCATTAATATACAATATTTGTTTTCCTCTTTCTGACTTACTTCATTCTGTATGACAGTCTCTAGATCCATCGATGTCTCTACAAATGACCCAGTTTCATTCCTTTTTATGGCCGAGTAATATTCCATTTTATATATGTACCCCATCTTTATCCATTCATCTGTCTGTGGGCATTTAGGTTGCTTCCATTACCTGGCTATTGTAAATAGTGCTGCAATGAACCTTGTGGTGAATGTGCCTTTTTGATTTATGGTTGTCTCTGGGTATATGCCCATAAGTGGGATTGCTGGGTCAGATAGTAATTCTATTTCTAGTTTTTTAAAGGAAACTCCATACTGTTCTCCATAGTGACTGTATCAATTTACATTCCCACCAATAGTGGAAGAGGGCTCCTTTTGTCCACACCCTCCCCAGAATTTGTTGTTTGTAGATTTTCTGATGATGCCGATTCTAACAGGTGTGATGTGATACCTCATTGTAGTTTTGATTTGCATTTCTCTAATAATTAGTGCTCTTGAGCAGCTTTTCATGTGCGTCTTGGCCATCTCTGTGTCTTCTTTGAAGAAACGTCTCTTTAGATCTTCTGCCCATTTTTGTATTGGGTTGTTTGTTTTCTTAATAAGCTGCATGAGCTGTTTATATATATTGGAGATTAAACCTTTGTCCATTGATTCGTTTGCAACTATTTTCGCCCCTTCTGAGGGATGCGTTTTTCCATTCCCGTGTTTTTAACCAAAAAAGAAAGAAAGAAAAAGGAGCAGAACACTAATGTGCATAAAATATGCCTTTTGAAATGGTCGTTTTGAAATATGGACGTCCTTTAAATTTTTTGGTCGATATGTGGCCCCAGGATTTGTTTTCAGGGCAGGTGTCATTTACAGGCCTGCAATGATTTTGAATATCAACTGACCTTAGCACTGGGATAAAAGCTGCTGTTGTGTGAAAAGGCCACTAGGTGGCACCAGTTCTCCCTTAACACATCTGGTTACTAGGGCAACAGAGCCTCAATGGATGTCGTGTTCTAGATTGGAATTTTGAATGGAATGTGCCAGGAGAAAGCCCCTCAAGTGTGACTCCCTATTTCTTGTTCGTATTTTTAATTTAATTTTTTTTATTTTTTATTATAGCAAGTTTGATTACAATGTTTGGCTTGTTGTAGGTGTGGAAGATGTGGTTCTTTTACACATATACAGATGTCTGTTCTTCCTGGGATCCTTTTCCCATGTACGTTATGACAGAATGTTGAGTAGTCTTCTCTTGGTATTCCGTAGGTCTTTGGTGATTATATATGTCACCTCTGTTTGTATATGTCTGTTAACCCCGATATCGTAATGAAACCAATCCTCACACCTTTCCATTGGTGAACCATAAGTTTGTTGAATGAATCTATGATTGCACTTCTCAGTGGAAGTGACTGCCCTGGTTTCTATTTTAGGTAACACCTATAAGTGATATGAAATGATATGTGTCTTTCACTTTCTGACTTACTCCAAGTCACGTGATTACCTCTAGACTCATCTACGGTGCTGCAAATGGCATTGTGTCCTTATTTTCCTTGGCTTCTATTCAGCCTTAGCGAGGTCCATTTTCAACAATGTGATTC
This sequence comes from Mesoplodon bidens, assembly GCF_964165515.1. Classification (NCBI taxonomy): domain Eukaryota; kingdom Metazoa; phylum Chordata; class Mammalia; order Artiodactyla; family Ziphiidae; genus Mesoplodon; species Mesoplodon bidens. The sequence continues at coordinate 149,500 of NW_027672637.1, read as the reverse complement.
CCTGAGGGTTGTGGATTAGCATACCTGACCAGCCTTACCCTGCCGGCCGGCCCTCCCCTGGTCTGCCTGGTTGAGGTCAATATAAACAGCGCTCCAGGCAGCAATAGCCCCTGAAGCTGTGCCTGACTCCATATTCTCTGCCCCGTCAGCAGTCTCGGGGCTGTGCTGGTGGGAGGGAGTGAGGGGCCACAGCTTTGTTGGTGGCCCGGTGTGAGTGGGGTTCTGCTGGCCTTTCTGCAGGAGTTCCCAGGCTGCCACCTGTAAAGAAGAGGATGTGTCACCCATACCTTCCGCTGGAATTTCTCTCCGCACAGAGGTGAGGAAGGAAAAAAGCAGTGGGGGCCGGGACAAGAGGGGTATCTCAGGCAGGACAATGGAAAGCTTCCAGAAGAGCGCCCGGGGCCAGGATCACCCTGGCTGGCCTGCAGTCACCAAGTTGGCCTGCGTGCTGTCGCTGGTGTGGCTCCACGTCCCTTCCTCTAGGCTTTCAAGCCTTTGTACATATTCAGGTGTTTAACTGGGAAGGGTGGGAACAGTTCAGCAGCAGCTGGCCTGGGGCTCAGCTCACCTTTATTCAGAGATGCCTCGGCACGGTCCCCCAGCTTTGCAATGAGGACGCTCCTTGCATGGAGGGTGGGTTGCTGGCTGTATGGGAGATGATTCCCCACCTCTGACCAATTTCAGAATTGTTTACCGCTGGAGCAAGTGCCCTGATAGGGTTTTCCTCTGTAAAACTGGTGGGTTCAGGGTTTTTTTTGTTTATGGTTCAAGTTAGATTTTATTCCTCTTTTATGTATTTATAGATATAAGCATGGAAATAATTCATTCCTATAAATACATCTGTGTGAAGGGAAGAACTTTTTTCTGTTTTATTTTTAAATTTTATATTTTAAAATTTTAAAATTTAATTTTATTTACTTTTTTATACAGCGGGTTATTATTAGTTATGTATTTTATGCATATACATGTATACAGGTCAATCGCAAACTCCCAACTCATCCCACCACCACCACCCCATGGCTTCCCACACTTGGTGTCCATACGTTTGTTCTCTACCTCTGTGTCTCTATTTCTTCCCTGCAAACCAGTTCATCTGTACCAGTTTTTAGGTTCCACATATATGCATTAATATACAATATTTGTTTTCCTCTTTCTGACTTACTTCATTCTGTATGACAGTCTCTAGATCCATCGATGTCTCTACAAATGACCCAGTTTCATTCCTTTTTATGGCCGAGTAATATTCCATTTTATATATGTACCCCATCTTTATCCATTCATCTGTCTGTGGGCATTTAGGTTGCTTCCATTACCTGGCTATTGTAAATAGTGCTGCAATGAACCTTGTGGTGAATGTGCCTTTTTGATTTATGGTTGTCTCTGGGTATATGCCCAAAAGTGGGATTGCTGGGTCAGATGGTAATTCTATTTCTAGTTTTTTAAAGGAAACTCCATACTGTTCTCCATAGTGACTGTATCAATTTACATTCCCACCAATAGTGGAAGAGGGCTCCTTTTGTCCACACCCTCCCCAGAATTTGTTGTCTGTAGATTTTCTGATGATGCCGATTCTAACAGGTGTGAGGTGATACCTCATTGTAGTTTTGATTTGCATTTCTCTAATAATTAGTGCTCTTGAGCAGCTTTTCATGTGCGTCTTGGCCATCTCTGTGTCTTCTTTGAAGAAACGTCTCTTTAGATCTTCTGCCCATTTTTGTATTGGGTTGTTTGTTTTCTTAATAAGCTGCATGAGCTGTTTATATATATTGGAGATTAAACCTTTGTCCATTGATTCGTTTGCAACTATTTTCGCCCCTTCTGAGGGATGCGTTTTTCCATTCCCGTGTTTTTAACCAAAAAAGAAAGAAAGAAAAAGGAGCAGAACACTAATGTGCATAAAATATGCCTTTTGAAATGGTCGTTTTGAAATATGGACGTCCTTTAAATTTTTTGGTCGATATGTGGCCCCAGGATTTGTTTTCAGGGCAGGTGTCATTTACAGGCCTGCAAAGATTTTGAATATCAACTGACCTTAGCACTGGGATAAAAGCTGCTGTTGTGTGAAAAGGCCACTAGGTGGCACCAGTTCTCCCTTAACACATCTGGTTACTAGGGCAACAGAGCCTCAATGGATGTCATGTTCTAGATTGGAATTTTGAATGGAATGTGCCAGGAGAAAGCCCCTCAAGTGTGACTCCCTATTTCTTGTTCGTATTTTTAATTTAATTTTTTTTATTTTTTATTATAGCAAGTTTGATTACAATGTTTGGCTTGTTGTAGGTGTGGAAGATGTGGTTCTTTTACACATATACAGATGTCTGTTCTTCCTGGGATCCTTTTCCCATGTACGTTATGGCAGAATGTTGAGTAGTCTTCTCTTGGTATTCCGTAGGTCTTTGGTGATTATATATGTCACCTCTGTTTGTATATGTCTGTTAACCCCGATATCGTAATGAAACCAATCCTCACACCTTTCCATTGGTGAACCATAAGTTTGTTTAATGAATCTATGATTGCACTTCTCAGTGGAAATGACTGCCCTGGTTTCTATTTTAGGTAACACCTATAAGTGATATGAAATGATATGTGTCTTTCACTTTCTGACGTACTCCAAGTCACGTGATTACCTCTAGACTCATCTACGGTGCTGCAAATGGCATTGTGTCCTTATTTTCCTTGGCTTCTATTCTGCCTTAGCGAGGTCCATTTTCAACAATGTGATTCCCTGAGGGTTGTGGATTAGCATACCTGGGCAGCCTTACCCTGCCGGCCGGCCCTCCCCAGGTCTGCCTGGTTGAGGTCAATATAAACAGCGCTCCAGGCAGCAATAGCCCCTGAAGCTGTGCCTGATTCCATATTCTCTGCCCCGTCAGCAGTCTCGGGGCTGTGCTGGAGGGAGGGAGTGAGGGGCCACAGCTTTGTTGGTGGCCCGGTGTGAGTGGGGTTCTGCTGGCCTTTCTGCAGGAGTTGCCAGGCTGCCACCTGTAAAGAAGAGGATGTGTCACCCATACCTTCCGCTGGAATTTCTCTCCGGACAGAGGTGAGGAAGGAAAAAAGCAGTGGGGGCCGGGACAAGAGGGGTATCTCAGGCAGGACAATGGAAAGCTTCCGGAAGAGCGCCCGGGGCCAGGATCACCCTGGCTGGCCTGCAGTCACCAAGTTGGCCTGCGTGCTGTCGCTGGTGTGGCTCCACGTCCCTTCCTCTAGGCTTTCAAGCCTTTGTACATATTCAGGTGTTTAACTGGGAATGGTGGGAACAGTTCAGCAGCAGCTGGCCTGGGGCTCAGCTCACCTTTCTTCAGAGATGCCTGGGCACGGTCCCCCAGCTTTGCAATGAGGACGCTCCTTGCATGGGGGGTGGGTTGCTGGCTGTATGGGAGATGATTCCCCACCTCTGACCAATTTCAGAATTGTTTACCGCTGGAGCAAGTGCCCTGATAGGGTTTTCCTCTGTAAAACTGGTGGGTTCAGGGTTTTTTTTCGTTTATGGTTCAAGTTAGATTTTATTCCTCTTTTATGTATTTATAGATATAAGCATGGAAATAATTCATTCCTATAAATACATCTGTGTGAAGGGAAGAACTTTTTTCTGTTTTATTTTTAAATTTTATATTTTAAAATTTTGAAATTTAATTTTATTTACTTTTTTATACAGCGGGTTATTATTAGTTATGTATTTTATGCATATACATGTATACAGGTCAATCGCAAACTCCCAACTCATCCCACCACCACCACCCCATGGCTTCCCACACTTGGTGTCCATACGTTTGTTCTCTACCTCTGTGTCTCTATTTCTTCCCTGCAAACCAGTTCATCTGTACCAGTTTTTAGGTTCCACATATATGCATTAATATACAATATTTGTTTTCCTCTTTCTGACTTACTTCATTCTGTATGACAGTCTCTAGATCCATCGATGTCTCTACAAATGACCCAGTTTCATTCCTTTTTATGGCCGAGTAATATTCCATTTTATATATGTACCCCATCTTTATCCATTCATCTGTCTGTGGGCATTTAGGTTGCTTCCATTACCTGGCTATTGTAAATAGTGCTGCAATGAACCTTGTGGTGAATGTGCCTTTTTGATTTATGGTTGTCTCTGGGTATATGCCCAAAAGTGGGATTGCTGGGTCAGATGGTAATTCTATTTCTAGTTTTTTAAAGGAAACTCCATACTGTTCTCCATAGTGACTGTATCAATTTACATTCCCACCAATAGTGGAAGAGGGCTCCTTTTGTCCACACCCTCCCCAGAATTTGTTGTTTGTAGATTTTCTGATGATGCCGATTCTAACAGGTGTGAGGTGATACCTCATGGTAGTTTTGATTTGCATTTCTCTAATAATTAGTGCTCTTGAGCAGCTTTTCATGTGCGTCTTGGCCATCTCTGTGTCTTCTTTGAAGAAACGTCTCTTTAGATCTTCTGCCCATTTTTGTATTGGGTTGTTTGTTTTCTTAATAAGCTGCATGAGCTGTTTATATATATTGGAGATTAAACCTTTGTCCATTGATTCGTTTGCAACTATTTTCGCCCCTTCTGAGGGATGCGTTTTTCCATTCCCGTGTTTTTAAACAAAAAAGAAAGAAAGAAAAAGGAGCAGAACACTAATGTGCATAAAATATGCCTTTTGAAACGGTCGTTTTGAAATATGGACGTCCTTTAAATTTTTTGGTCGATATGTGGCCCCAGAATTTGTTTTCAGGGCAGGTGTCATTTACAGGCCTGCAATGATTTTGAATATCAACTGACCATTAGCCCTGGGATTAAAGCTGCTGTTGTGTGAAACGGCCACTAGGTGGCAGCAGTTCTCCCTTAACACATCTGGTTACTAGGGCAACAGAGCCTCAATGGACGTCGTGTTCTAGATTGGAATTTAGAATGGAATGTGCCAGGAGAAAGCCCCTCAAGTTTGACTCCCTACTTCTTGTTCGTATTTTTAATTTAATTTTTTTTTTTTTATTATAGCAAGTTTGATTACAATGTTTGGCTTGTTGTAGGTGTGGAAGATGTGGTTCTTTTACACATATACAGATGTCTGTTCTTCCTGGGATCCTTTTCCCATGTACGTTATGACAGAATGTTGAGTAGTCTTCTCTTGGTATTCCGTAGGTCTTTGGTGATTATATATGTCACCTCTGTTTGTATATGTCTGTTAACCCCGATATCGTAATGAAACCAATCCTCACACCTTTCCATTGGTGAACCAAAAGTTTGTTTAATGAATCTATGATTGCACTTCTCAGTGGAAATGACTGCCCTGGTTTCTATTTTAGGTAACACCTATAAGTGATATGAAATGATATGTGTCTTTCACTTTCTGACTTACTCCAAGTCACGTGATTACCTCTAGACTCATCTACGGTGCTGCAAATGGCATTGTGTCCTTATTTTCCTTGGCTTCTATTCTGCCTTAGCGAGGTCCATTTTCAACAATGTGATTCCCTGAGGGTTGTGGATTAGCTGACCTGGGCAGCCTTACCCTGCCGGCCGGCCCTCCCCAGGTCTGCCTGGTTGAGGTCAATATAAACAGTGTTCCAGGCAGCAATAGCCCATGAAGCTGTGCCTGACTCCATATTCTCTGCCCGTCAGCAGTCTTGGGGCTGTGCTGGTGGGAGGGAGTGAGGGGCCACAGCTTTGTTGGTGGCCCGGTGTGAGTGGGGTTCTGCTGGCCATTCTGCAGGAGTTGCCAGGCTGCCACCTGTAAAGAAGAGGATGTGTCACCCATACCTTCCGCTGGAATTTCTCTCCGGACAGAGGTGAGGAAGGAAAAAAGCAGTGGGGGCCGGGACAAGAGGGGTATCTCAGGCAGGACAATGGAAAGGTTCCGGAAGAGCGCCCGGGGCCAGGATCACCCTGCCTGGCCTGCAGTCACCAAGTTGGCCTGCGTGCTGTCGCTGGTGTGGCTCCACGGCCCTTCCTCTAGGCTTTCAAGCCTTTGTACATATTCAGCTGTTTTACCTGGGAAGGGTGGGAACAGTTCAGCAGCAGCTGGCCTGGGGCTCAGCTCACCTTTCTTCAGAGATGCCTCGGCACGGTCCCCCAGCTTTGCAATGAGGACGCTCCTTGCATGGGGGGTGGGTTGCTGGCTGTATGGGAGATGATTCCCCACCTCTGACCAATTTCAGAATTGTTAACCGCTGGAGCAAGTGCCCTGATAGGGTTTTCCTCTGTATAACTGGTGGGTTCAGGTTTTTTTTTCGTTTATGGTTCAAGTTAGATTTTATTCCTCTTTTATGTATTTATAGATATAAGCATGGAAATAATTAATTCCTATAAATACATCTGTGTGAAGGGAAGGACTTTTTTGTGTTTTATTTTTAAATTTTATATTTTAAAATTTTGAAATTTAATTTTGTTTACTTTTTTATACAGCGTCTTATTATTAGTTATGTATTTTATGCATATACATGTATACAGGTCAATCGCAAACTCCCAACTCATCCCACCACCACCACCCCATGGCTTCCCACACTTGGTGTCCATACGTTTGTTCTCTACCTCTGTGTCTCTATTTCTTCCCTGCAAACCAGTTCATCTGTACCACTTTTTACGTTCCACATATATGCATTAATATACAATATTTGTTTTCCTCTTTCTGACTTACTTCATTCTGTATGACAGTCTCTAGATCCATCGATGTCTCTACAAATGACCCAGTTTCATTCCTTTTTATGGCCGAGTAATATTCCATTTTATATATGTACCCCATCTTTATCCATTCATCTGTCTGTGGGCATTTATGTGGCTTCCATTTCCCGGCTATTGTAAATAGTGCTGCAATGAACATTGTGGTGAATGTGCCTTTTTGATTTATGGTTGTCTCTGGGTATATGCCCAAAAGTGGGATAGCTGGAGCAGATGGTAATTCTATTTCTAGTTTTTTAAAGGAAACTCCATACTGTTCTCCATAGTGACTATATCAATTTACATTCCACACCCTCCCCAGAATTTGTTGTCTGTAATTTTTCTGATGATGCCGATTCTAACCGGTGTGAGGTGATACCTCATTGTAGTTTTGATTTGCATTTCTCTAATAATTAGTGCTCTTGAGCAGCTTTTCATGTGCGGCTTGGCCATCTCTGTGTCTTCTTTGAAGAAACGTCTCTTTAGATCTTCTGCCCATTTTTGTATTGGGTTGTTTGTTTTCTTAATAAGCTGCATGAGCTGTTTATATATATTGGAGATTAAACCTTTGTCCATTGATTCGTTTGCAACTATTTTCGCCCCTTCTGAGGGATGCCTTTATCCATTCCCATGTTTTCAACCAAAAAAGAAAGAAAGAAAAAGAAGCAGAACACTAATGTGCATAAAATATGCCTTTTGATACGGTCGTTTTGAAATATGGACGTCCTTTAAATTTTTTGGTCGATATGTGGCCCCAGGATTTGTTTTCAGGGCAGGTGTCATTTACAGGCCTGCAATGATTTTGAATATCAACTGACCATTAGCCCTGGGATTAAAGCTGCTGTTGTGTGAAATGGCCACTAGGTGGCAGCAGTTCTCCCTTAACACATCTGGTTACTAGGGCAACAGAGCCTCAATGGACGTCGTGTTCTAGATTGGAATTTAGAATGGAATGTGCCAGGAGAAAGCCCCTCAAGTTTGACTCCCTACTTCTTGTTCGTATTTTTAATTTAATTTTTTTATTTTTTATTATAGCAAGTTTGATTACAATGTTTGGCTTGTTGTAGGTGTGGAAGATGTGGTTCTTTTACACATATACAGATGTCTGTTCTTCCTGGGATCCTTTTCCCATGTACGTTATGACAGAATGTTGAGTAGTCTTCTCTTGGTATTCCGTAGGTCTTTGGTGATTATATATGTCACCTCTGTTTGTATATGTCTGTTAACCCCGATATCGTAATGAAACCAATCCTCACACCTTTCCATTGGTGAACCATAAGTTTGTTGAATGAATCTATGATTGCACTTCTCAGTGGAAATGACTGCCCTGGTTTCTATTTTAGGTAACACCTATAAGTGATATGAAATGATATGTGTCTTTCACTTTCTGACTTACTCCAAGTCACGTGATTACCTCTAGACTCATCTACGGTGCTGCAAATGGCATTGTGTCCTTATTTTCCTTGGCTTCTATTCTGCCTTAGCGAGGTCCATTTTCAACAATGTGATTCCCTGAGGGTTGTGGATTAGCATACCTGGGCAGCCTTACCCTGCCGGCCGGCCCTCCCCAGGTCTGCCTGGTTGAGGTCAATATAAACAGCGCTCCAGGCAGCAATAGCCCCTGAAGCTGTGCCTGACTCCATATTCTCTGCCCCGTCAGCAGTCTCGGGGCTGTGCTGGTGGGAGGGAGTGAGGGGCCACAGCTTTGTTGGTGGCCCGGTGTGAGTGGGGTTCTGCTGGCCTTTCTGCAGGAGTTGCCAGGCTGCCACCTGTAAAGAAGAGGATGTGTCACCCATACCTTCCGCTGGAATTTCTCTCCGGACAGAGGTGAGGAAGGAAAAAAGCAGTGGGGGCCGGGACAAGAGGGGTATCTCAGGCAGGACAATGGAAAGCTTCCGGAAGAGCGCCCGGGGCCAGGATCATCCTGGCTGGCCTGCAGTCACCAAGTTGGCCTGCGTGCTGTCGCTGGTGTGGCTCCACGTCCCTTCCTCTAGGCTTTCAAGCCTTTGTACATATTCAGGTGTTTTACCTGGGAAGGGTGGGAACAGTTCAGCAGCAGCTGGCCTGGGGCTCAGCTCACCTTTCTTCAGAGATGCCTCGGCACGGTCCCCCAGCTTTGCAATGAGGACGCTCCTTGCATGGGGGGTGGGTTGCTGGCTGTATGGGAGATGATTCCCCACCTCTGTCCAATTTCAGAATTGTTTACCGCTGGAGCAAGTGCCCTGATAGGGTTTTCCTCTGTAAAACTGGTGGGTTCAGGGTTTTTTTTCGTTTATGGTTCAAGTTAGATTTTATTCCTCTTTTATGTATTTATAGATATAAGCATGGAAATAATTCATTCCTATAAATACATCTGTGTGAAGGGAAGAACTTTTTTCTGTTTTATTTTTAAATTTTATATTTTAAAATTTTGAAATTTAATTTTATATACTTTTTTATACAGCGGCTTATTATTAGTTATGTATTTTATGCATATACATGTATACAGGTCAATCGCAAACTCCCAACTCATCCCACCACCACCACCCCAGGGCTTCCCACACTTGGTGTCCATACGTTTGTTCTCTACCTCTGTGTCTCTATTTCTTCCCTGCAAACCAGTTCATCTGTACCATTTTTTAGGTTCCACATATATGCATTAATATACAATATTTGTTTTCCTCTTTCTGACTTACTTCATTCTGTATGACAGTCTCTAGATCCATCGATGTCTCTACAAATGACCCAGTTTCATTCCTTTTTATGGCCGAGTAATATTCCATTTTATATATGTACCCCATCTTTATCCATTCATCTGTCTGTGGGCATTTAGGTTGCTTCCATTACCTGGCTATTGTAAATAGTGCTGCAATGAACCTTGTGGTGAATGTGCCTTTTTGATTTATGGTTGTCTCTGGGTATATGCCCAAAAGTGGGATTGCTGGGTCAGATGGTAATTCTATTTCTAGTTTTTTAAAGGAAACTGCATACTGTTCTCCATAGTGACTGTATCAATTTACATTCCCACCAATAGTGGAAGAGGGCTCCTTTTGTCCACACCCTCCCCAGAATTTGTTGTTTGTAGATTTTCTGATGATGCCGATTCTAACAGGTGTGAGGTGATACCTCATGGTAGTTTTGATTTGCATTTCTCTAATAATTAGTGCTCTTGAGCAGCTTTTCATGTGCGTCTTGGCCATCTCTGTGTCTTCTTTGAAGAAACGTCTCTTTAGATCTTCTGCCCATTTTTGTATTGGGTTGTTTGTTTTCTTAATAAGCTGCATGAGCTGTTTATATATATTGGAGATTAAACCTTTGTCCATTGATTCGTTTGCAACTATTTTCGCCCCTTCTGAGGGATGCGTTTTTCCATTCCCGTGTTTTTAACCAAAAAAGAAAGAAAGAAAAAGGAGCAGAACACTAATGTGCATAAAATATGCCTTTTGAAATGGTCGTTTTGAAATATGGACGTCCTTTAAATTTTTTGGTCGATATGTGGCCCCAGGATTTGTTTTCAGGGCAGGTGTCATTTACAGGCCTGCAATGATTTTGAATATCAACTGACCATTAGCCCTGGGATTAAAGCTGCTGTTGTGTGAAACGGCCACTAGCTGGCACCAGTTCTCCCTTAACACATCTGGTTACTAGGGCAACAGAGCCTCAATGGACGTCGTGTTCTAGATTGGAATTTAGAATGGAATGTGCCAGGAGAAAGCCCCTCAAGTTTGACTCCCTACTTCTTGTTCGTATTTTTAATTTAATTTTTTTTATTTTTTATTATAGCAAGTTTGATTACAATGTTTGGCTTGTTGTAGGTGTGGAAGATGTGGTTCTTTTACACATATACAGATGTCTGTTCTTCCTGGGATCCTTTTCCCATGTACGTTATGACAGAATGTTGAGTAGTCTTCTCTTGGTATTCCGTAGGTCTTTGGTGATTATATATGTCACCTCTGTTTGTATATGTCTGTTAACCCCGATATCGTAATGAAACCAATCCTCACACCTTTCCATTGGTGAACCATAAGTTTGTTTAATGAATCTATGATTGCACTTCTCAGTGGAAATGACTGCCCTGGTTTCTATTTTAGGTAACACCTATAAGTGATATGAAAAGATATGTGTCTTTCACTTTCTGACTTACTCCAAGTCACGTGATTACCTCTAGACTCATCTACTGTGCTGCAAATGGCATTGCGTCCTAATTTTCCTTGGCCTCTATTCTGCCTTAGCGAGGTCCATTTTCAACAATGTGATTCCCTGAGGGTTGTGGATTAGCTGACCTGGGCAGCCTTACCCTGCCGGCCGGCCCTCCCCTGGTCTGCCTGGTTGAGGTCAATATAAACAGCGCTCCAGGCAGCAATAGCCACTGAAGCTGTGCCTGACTCCATATTCTCTGCCCCGTCAGCAGTCTCGGGGCTGTGCTGGTGGGAGGGAGTGAGGGGCCACAGCTTTGTTGGTGGCCCGGTGTGAGTGGGGTTCTGCTGGCCTTTCTGCAGGAGTTGCCAGGATGCCACCTGTAAAGAAGAGGATGTGTCACCCATACCTTCCGCTGGAATTTCTCTCCGGACAGAGGTGAGGAAGGAAAAAAGCAGTGGGGGCCGGGACAAGAGGGGTATCTCAGGCAGGACAATGGAAAGCTTCCGGAAGAGCGCCCGGGGCCAGGATCATCCTGGCTGGCCTGCAGTCACCAAGTTGGCCTGCGTGCTGTCGCTGGTGTGGCTCCACGGCCCTTCCTCTAGGCTTTCAAGCCTTTTTACATATTCAGGTGTTTTACCTGGGAAGGGTGGGAACAGTTCAGCAGCAGCTGGCCTGGGGCTCAGCTCACCTGTATTCAGAGATGCCTCGGCACGGTCCCCCAGCTTTGTAATGAGGACGCTCCTTGCATGGGGGGTGGGTTGCTGGCTGTATGGGAGATGATTCCCCACCTCTGACCAATTTCAGAATTGTTTACCGCTGGAGCAAGTGCCCTGATAGGGTTTTCCTCTGTAAAACTGGTGGGTTCAGGGTTTTTTTTCGTTTATGGTTCAAGTTAGATTTTATTCCTCTTTTATGTATTTATAGATATAAGCATGGAAATAATTCATTCCTATAAATACATCTGTGTGAAGGGAAGAACTTTTTTCTGTTTTATTTTTAAATTTTATATTTTAAAATTTTGAAATTTAATTTTATTTACTTTTCTATACAGCGGGTTATTATTAGTTATGTATTTTATGCATATACATGTATACAGGTCAATCGCAAACTCCCAACTCATCCCACCACCACCACCCCAGGGCTTCCCACACTTGGTGTCCATACGTTTGTTCTCTACCTCTGTGTCTCTATTTCTTCCCTGCAAACCAGTTCATCTGTACCATTTTTTAGGTTCCACATATATGCATTAATATACAATATTTGTTTTCCTCTTTCTGACTTACTTCATTCTGTATGACAGTCTCTAGATCCATCGATGTCTCTACAAATGACCCAGTTTCATTCCTTTTTATGGCCGAGTAATATTCCATTTTATATATGTACCCCATCTTTATCCATTCATCTGTCTGTGGGCATTTAGGTTGCTTCCATTACCTGGCTATTGTAAATAGTGCTGCAATGAACCTTGTGGTGAATGTGCCTTTTTGATTTATGGTTGTCTCTGGGTATATGCCCAAAAGTGGGATTGCTGGGTCAGATGGTAATTCTATTTCTAGTTTTTTAAAGGAAACTCCATACTGTTCTCCATAGTGACTGTATCAATTTACATTCCCACCAATAGTGGAAGAGGGCTCCTTTTGTCCACACCCTCCCCAGAATTTGTTGTCTGTAGATTTTCTGATGATGCCGATTCTAACAGGTGTGAGGTGATACCTCATTGTAGTTTTGATTTGCATTTCTCTAATAATTAGTGCTCTTGAGCAGCTTTTCATGTGCGTCTTGGCCATCTCTGTGTCTTCTTTGAAGAAACGTCTCTTTAGATCTTCTGCCCATTTTTGTATTGGGTTGTTTGTTTTCTTAATAAGCTGCATGAGCTGTTTATATATATTGGAGATTAAACCTTTGTCCATTGATTCGTTTGCAACTATTTTCGCCCCTTCTGAGGGATGCGTTTTTCCATTCCCGTGTTTTTAACCAAAAAAGAAAGAAAGAAAAAGGAGCAGAACACTAATGTGCATAAAATATGCCTTTTGAAATGGTCGTTTTGAAATATGGACGTCCTTTAAATTTTTTGGTCGATATGTGGCCCCAGGATTTGTTTTCAGGGCAGGTGTCATTTACAGGCCTGCAAAGATTTTGAACATCAACTGACCTTAGCACTGGGATAAAAGCTGCTGTTGTGTGAAACGGCCACTAGGTGGCAGCAGTTCTCCCTTAACACATCTGGTTACTAGGGCAACAGAGCCTCAATGGATGTCGTGTTCTAGATTGGAATTTTGAATGGAATGTGCCAGGAGAAAGCCCCTCAAGTGTGACTCCCTATTTCTTGTTCGTATTTTTAATTTAATTTTTTTTATTTTTTATTATAGCAAGTTTGATTACAATGTTTGGCTTGTTGTAGGTGTGGAAGATGTGGTTCTTTTACACATATACAGATGTCTGTTCTTCCTGGGATCCTTTTCCCATGTACGTTATGACAGAATGTTGAGTAGTCTTCTCTTGGTATTCCGTAGGTCTTTGGTGATTATATATGTCAACTCTGTTTGTATATGTCTGTTAACACCGATATCGTAATGAAACCAATCCTCACACCTTTCCATTGGTGAACCATAAGTTTGTTTAATGAATCTATGATTGCACTTCTCAGTGGAAATGACTGCCCTGGTTTCTATTTTAGGTAACACCTATAAGTGATATGAAATGATATGTGTCTTTCACTTTCTGACGTACTCCAAGTCACGTGATTACCTCTAGACTCATCTACGGTGCTGCAAATGGCATTGTGTCCTTATTTTCCTTGGCTTCTATTCTGCCTTAGCGAGGTCCATTTTCAACAATGTGATTCCCTGAGGGTTGTGGATTAGCATACCTGGGCAGCCTTACCCTGCCGGCCGGCCCTCCCCAGGTCTGCCTGGTTGAGGTCAATATAAACAGCGCTCCAGGCAGCAATAGCCGCTGAAGCTGTGCCTGACTCCATATTCTCTGCCCCGTCAGCAGTCTCGGGGCTGTGCTGGTGGGAGGGAGTGAGGGGCCACAGCTTTGTTGGTGGCCCGGAGTGAATGGGGTTCTGCTGGCCTTTCTGCAGGAGTTCCCAGGCTGCCACCTGTAAAGAAGAGGATGTGTCACCCATACCTTCCGCTGGAATTTCTCTCCGCACAGAGGTGAGGAAGGAAAAAAGCAGTGGGGGCCGGGACAAGAGGGGTATCTCAGGCAGGACAATGGAAAGCTTCCGGAAGAGCGCCCTGGGCCAGGATCACCCTGGCTGGCCTGCAGTCACCAAGTTGGCCTGCGTGCTGTCGCTGGTGTGGCTCCACGTCCCTTCCTCTAGGCTTTCAAGCCTTTGTACATATTCAGGTGTTTAACTGGGAATGGTGGGAACAGTTCAGCAGCAGCTGGCCTGGGGCTCAGCTCACCTTTCTTCAGAGATGCCTGGGCACGGTCCCCCAGCTTTGCAATGAGGACGCTCCTTGCATGGGGGGTGGGTTGCTGGCTGTATGGGAGATGATTCCCCACCTCTGACCAATTTCAGAATTGTTTACCGCTGGAGCAAGTGCCCTGATAGGGTTTTCCTCTGTAAAACTTGTGGGTTCAGGGTTTTTTTTCCTTTATGGTTCAAGTTAGATTTTATTCCTCTTTTATGTATTTATAGATATAAGCATGGAAATAATTCATTCCTATAAATACATCTGTGTGAAGGGAAGAACTTTTTTCTGTTTTATTTTTAAATTTTATATTTTAAAATTTTGAAATTTAATTTTATTTACTTTTTTATACAGCGGGTTATTATTAGTTATGTATTTTATGCATATACATGTATACAGGTCAATCGCAAACTCCCAACTCATCCCACCACCACCACCCCATGGCTTCCCACACTTGGTGTCCATACGTTTGTTCTCTACCTCTGTGTCTCTATTTCTTCCCTGCAAACCAGTTCATCTGTACCATTTTTTAGGTTCCACATATATGCATTAATATACAATATTTGTTTTCCTCTTTCTGACTTACTTCATTCTGTATGACAGTCTCTAGATCCATCGATGTCTCTACAAATGACCCAGTTTCATTCCTTTTTATGGCCGAGTAATATTCCATTTTATATATGTACCCCATCTTTATCCATTCATCTGTCTGTGGGCATTTAGGTTGCTTCCATTACCTGGCTATTGTAAATAGTGCTGCAATGAACCTTGTGGTGAATGTGCCTTTTTGATTTATGGTTGTCTCTGGGTATATGCCCAAAAGTGGGATTGCTGGGTCAGATGGTAATTCTATTTCTAGTTTTTTAAAGGAAACTCCATACTGTTCTCCATAGTGACTGTATCAATTTACATTCCCACCAATAGTGGAAGAGGGCTCCTTTTGTCCACACCCTCCCCAGAATTTGTTGTTTGTAGATTTTCTGATGATGCCGATTCTAACAGGTGTGAGGTGATACCTCATGGTAGTTTTGATTTGCATTTCTCTAATAATTAGTGCTCTTGAGCAGCTTTTCATGTGCGTCTTGGCCATCTCTGTGTCTTCTTTGAAGAAACGTCTCTTTAGATCTTCTGCCCATTTTTGTATTGGGTTGTTCGTTTTCTTAATAAGCTGCATGAGCTGTTTATATATATTGGAGATTAAACCTTTGTCCATTGATTCGTTTGCAACTATTTTCGCCCCTTCTGAGGGATGCCTTTTTCCATTCCCGTGTTTTTAACCAAAAAAGAAAGAAAGAAAAAGAAGCAGAACACTAATGTGCATAAAATATGCCTTTTGAAACGGTCGTTTTGAAATATGGACGTCCTTTAAATTTTTTGGTCGATATGTGGCCCCAGGATTTGTTTTCAGGGCAGGTGTCATTTACAGGCCTGCAATGATTTTGAATATCAACTGACCATTAGCCCTGGGATTAAAGCTGCTGTTGTGTGAAACGGCCACTAGCTGGCAGCA
Organism: Mesoplodon bidens; assembly: GCF_964165515.1. NCBI lineage: Eukaryota > Metazoa > Chordata > Mammalia > Artiodactyla > Ziphiidae > Mesoplodon > Mesoplodon bidens. The sequence goes on along the minus strand of NW_027672637.1, from coordinate 133,818 downwards.
GTTCTCCCTTAACACATCTGGTTACTAGGGCAACAGAGCTTCAATGGACGTTGTGTTCTAGATTGGAATTTAGAATGGAATGTGCCAGGAGAAAGCCCCTCAAGTTTGACTCCCTACTTCTTGTTCGTATTTTTAAATTAATTTTTTTATTTTTTATTATAGCAAGTTTGATTACAATGTTTGGCTTGTTGTAGGTGTGGAAGATGTGGTTCTTTTACACATATACAGATGTCTGTTCTTCCTGGGATCCTTTTCCCATGTACGTTATGACAGAATGTTGAGTAGTCTTCTCTTGGTATTCCGTAGGTCTTTGGTGATTATATATGTCACCTCTGTTTGTATATGTCTGTTAACCCCGATATCGTAATGAAACCAATCCTCACACCTTTCCATTGGTGAACCATAAGTTTGTTGAATGAATCTATGATTGCACTTCTCAGTGGAAATGACTGCCCTGGTTCCTATTTTAGGTAACACCTATAAGTGATATGAAATGATATGTGTCTTTCACTTTCTGACTTACTCCAAGTCACGTGATTACCTCTAGACTCATCTACGGTGCTGCAAATGGCATTGTGTCCTTATTTTCCTTGGCTTCTATTCTGCCTTAGCGAGGTCCATTTTCAACAATGTGATTCCCTGAGGGTTGTGGATTAGCATACCTGGGCAGCCTTACCCTGCCGGCCGGCCCTCCCCAGGTCTGCCTGGTTGAGGTCAATATAAACAGCGCTCCAGGCAGCAATAGCCCCTGAAGCTGTGCCTGACTCCATATTCTCTGCCCCGTCAGCAGTCTCGGGGCTGTGCTGGTGGGAGGGAGTGAGGGGCCACAGCTTTGTTGGTGGCCCGGTGTGAGTGGGGTTCTGCTGGCCTTTCTGCAGGAGTTGCCAGGCTGCCACCTGTAAAGAAGAGGATGTGTCACCCATACCTTCCGCTGGAATTTCTCTCCGCACAGAGGTGAGGAAGGAAAAAAGCAGTGGGGGCCGGGACAAGAGGGGTATCTCAGGCAGGACAATGGAAAGCTTCCGGAAGAGCGCCCGGGGCCAGGATCACCCTGGCTGGCCTGCACTCACCAAGTTGGCCTGCGTGCTGTCGCTGGTGTGGCTCCACGGCCCTTCCTTTAGGCTTTTAAGCCTTTGTACATATTCAGGTGTTTTACCTGGGAAAGGTGGGAACAGTTCAGCAGCAGCTGGCCTGGGGCTCAGCTCACCTGTATTCAGAGATGCCTCGGCACGGTCCCCCAGCTTTGCAATGAGGGCGCTCCTTGCATGGGGGGTGGGTTGCTGGCTGTATGGGAGATGATTCCCCACCTCTGACCAATTTCAGAATTGTTTACCGCTGGAGCAAGTGCCCTGATAGGGTTTTCCTCTGTAAAACTGGTGGGTTCAGGGTTTTTTTTCGTTTATGGTTCAAGTTAGATTTTATTCCTCTTTTATGTATTTATAGATATAAGCATGGAAATAATTCATTCCTATAAATACATCTGTGTGAAGGGAAGAACTTTTTTCTGTTTTATTTTTAAATTTTATATTTTAAAATTTTGAAATTTAATTTTATTTACTTTTTTATACAGCGGGTTATTATTAGTTATGTATTTTATGCATATACATGTATACAGGTCAATCGCAAACTCCCAACTCATCCCACCACCACCACCCCAGGGCTTCCCACACTTGGTGTCCATACGTTTGTTCTCTACCTCTGTGTCTCTATTTCTTCCCTGCAAACCAGTTCATCTGTACCATTTTTTAGGTTCCACATATATGCATTAATATACAATATTTGTTTTCCTCTTTCTGACTTACTTCATTCTGTATGACAGTCTCTAGATCCATCGATGTCTCTACAAATGACACAGTTTCATTCCTTTTTATGGCCGAGTAATATTCCATTTTATATATGTACCCCATCTTTATCCATTCATCTGTCTGTGGGCATTTAGGTTGCTTCCATTACCTGGCTATTGTATATAGTGCTGCAATGAACCTTGTGGTGAATGTGCCTTTTTGATTTATGGTTGTCTCTGGGTATATGCCCAAAAGTGGGATTGCTGGGTCAGATGGTAATTCTATTTCTAGTTTTTTAAAGGAAACTCCATACTGTTCTCCATAGTGACTGTATCAATTTACATTCCCACCAATAGTGGAAGAGGGCTCCTTTTGTCCACACCCTCCCCGAATTTGTTCTTTGTAGATTTTCTGATGATGCCGATTCTAACAGGTGTGAGGTGATACCTCATGGTAGTTTTGATTTGCATTTCTCTAATAATTAGTGCTCTTGAGCAGCTTTTCATGTGCGTCTTGGCCATCTCTGTGTCTTCTTTGAAGAAACGTCTCTTTAGATCTTCTGCCCATTTTTGTATTGGGTTGTTTGTTTTCTTAATAAGCTGCATGAGCTGTTTATATATATTGGAGATTAAACCTTTGTCCATTGATTCGTTTGCAACTATTTTCGCCCCTTCTGAGGGATGCCTTTTTCCATTCCCGTGTTTTTAACCAAAAAAGAAAGAAAGAAAAAGAAGCAGAACACTAATGTGCATAAAATATGCCTTTTGAAACGGTCGTTTTGAAATATGGACGTCCTTTAAATTTTTTGGTCGATATGTGGCCCCAGGATTTGTTTTCAGGGCAGGTGTCATTTACAGGCCTGCAATGATTTTGAATATCAACTGACCATTAGCCCTGGGATTAAAGCTGCTGTTGTGTGAAACGGCCACTAGCTGGCAGCAGTTCTCCCTTAACACATCTGGTTACTAGGGCAACAGAGCCTCAATGGAAGTCGTGTTCTAGATTGGAATTTAGAATGGAATGTGCCAGGAGAAAGCCCCTCAAGTTTGACTCCCTACTTCTTGTTCGTATTTTTAAATTAATTTTTTTATTTTTTATTATAGCAAGTTTGATTACAATGTTTGGCTTGTTGTAGGTGTGGAAGATGTGGTTCTTTTACACATATACAGATGTCTGTTCTTCCTGGGATCCTTTTCCCATGTACGTTATGACAGAATGTTGAGTAGTCTTCTCTTGGTATTCCGTAGGTCTTTGGTGATTATATATGTCACCTCTGTTTGTATATGTCTGTTAACCCCGATATCGTAATGAAACCAATCCTCACACCTTTCCATTGGTGAACCATAAGTTTGTTGAATGAATCTATGATTGCACTTCTCAGTGGAAATGACTGCCCTGGTTCCTATTTTAGGTAACACCTATAAGTGATATGAAATGATATGTGTCTTTCACTTTCTGACTTACTCCAAGTCACGTGATTACCTCTAGACTCATCTACGGTGCTGCAAATGGCATTGTGTCCTTATTTTCCTTGGCTTCTATTCTGCCTTAGCGAGGTCCATTTTCAACAATGTGATTCCCTGAGGGTTGTGGATTAGCTGACCTGGGCAGCCTTACCCTGCCGGCCGGCCCTCCCCAGGTCTGCCTGGTTGAGGTCAATATAAACAGCGCTCCAGGCAGCAATAGCCCCTGAAGCTGTGCCTGACTCCATATTCTCTGCCCCGTCAGCAGTCTCGGGGCTGTGCTGGTGGGAGGGAGTGAGGGGCCACAGCTTTGTTGGTGGCCCGGTGTGAGTGGGGTTCTGCTGGCCTTTCTGCAGGAGTTGCCAGGCTGCCACCTGTAAAGAAGAGGATGTGTCACCCATACCTTCCGCTGGAATTTCTCTCCGCACAGAGGTGAGGAAGGAAAAAAGCAGTGGGGGCCGGGACAAGAGGGGTATCTCAGGCAGGACAATGGAAAGCTTCCGGAAGAGCGCCCGGGGCCAGGATCACCCTGGCTGGCCTGCAGTCACCAAGTTGGCCTGCGTGCTGTCGCTGGTGTGGCTCCACGGCCCTTCCTCTAGGCTTTCAAGCCTTTGTACATATTCAGGTGTTTTACCTGGGAAGGGTGGGAACAGTTCAGCAGCAGCTGGCCTGGGGCTCAGCTCACCTGTATTCAGAGATGCCTCGGCACGGTCCCCCAGCTTTGCAATGAGGACGCTCCTTGCATGGGGGGTGGGTTGCTGGCTGTATGGGAGATGATTCCCCACCTCTGACCAATTTCAGAATTGTTTACCGCTGGAGCAAGTGCCCTGATAGGGTTTTCCTCTGTAAAACTGGTGGGTTCAGGGTTTTTTTTCGTTTATGGTTCAAGTTAGATTTTATTCCTCTTTTATGTATTTATAGATATAAGCATGGAAATAATTCATTCCTATAAATACATCTGTGTGAAGGGAAGAACTTTTTTCTGTTTTATTTTTAAATTTTATATTTTAAAATTTTGAAATTTAATTTTATTTACTTTTTAATACAGCGTGTTATTATTAGTTATGTATTTTATGCATATACATGTATACAGGTCAATCGCAAACTCCCAACTCATCCCACCACCACCACCCCCGGGCTTCCCACACTTGGTGTCCATACGTTTGTTCTCTACCTCTGTGTCTCTATTTCTTCCCTGCAAACCAGTTCATCTGTACCATTTTTTAGGTTCCACATATATGCATTAATATACAATATTTGTTTTCCTCTTTCTGACTTACTTCATTCTGTATGACAGTCTCTAGATCCATCGATGTCTCTACAAATGACCCAGTTTCATTCCTTTTTATGGCCGAGTAATATTCCATTTTATATATGTACCCCATCTTTATCCATTCATCTGTCTGTGGGCATTTAGGTTGCTTCCATTACCTGGCTATTGTAAATAGTGCTGCAATGAACCTTGTGGTGAATGTGCCTTTTTGATTTATGGTTGTCTCTGGGTATATGCCCAAAAGTGGGATTGCTGGGTCAGATGGTAATTCTATTTCTAGTTTTTTAAAGGAAACTCCATACTGTTCTCCATAGTGACTGTATCAATTTACATTCCCACCAATAGTGGAAGAGGGCTCCTTTTGTCCACACCCTCCCCAGAATTTGTTGTTTGTAGATTTTCTGATGATGCCGATTCTAACAGGTGTGAGGTGATACCTCATGGTAGTTTTGATTTGCATTTCTCTAATAATTAGTGCTCTTGAGCAGCTTTTCATGTGCGTCTTGGCCATCTCTGTGTCTTCTTTGAAGAAACGTCTCTTTAGATCTTCTGCCCATTTTTGTATTGGGTTGTTTGTTTTCTTAATAAGCTGCATGAGCTGTTTATATATATTGGAGATTAAACCTTTGTCCATTGATTCGTTTGCAACTATTTTCGCCCCTTCTGAGGGATGCCTTTTTCCATTCCCGTGTTTTTAACCAAAAAAGAAAGAAAGAAAAAGAAGCAGAACACTAATGTGCATAAAATATGCCTTTTGAAACGGTCGTTTTGAAATATGGACGTCCTTTAAATTTTTTGGTCGATATGTGGCCCCAGGATTTGTTTTCAGGGCAGGTGTCATTTACAGGCCTGCAATGATTTTGAATATCAACTGACCATTAGCCCTGGGATTAAAGCTGCTGTTGTGTGAAACGGCCACTAGCTGGCAGCAGTTCTCCCTTAACACATCTGGTTACTAGGGCAACAGAGCCTCAATGGACATCGTGTTCTAGATTGGAATTTAGAATGGAATGTGCCAGGAGAAAGCCCCTCAAGTTTGACTCCCTACTTCTTGTTCGTATTTTTAAATTAATTTTTTTATTTTTTATTATAGCAAGTTTGATTACAATGTTTGGCTTGTTGTAGGTGTGGAAGATGTGGTTCTTTTACACATATACAGATGTCTGTTCTTCCTGGGATCCTTTTCCCATGTACGTTATGACAGAATGTTGAGTAGTCTTCTCTTGGTATTCCGTAGGTCTTTGGTGATTATATATGTCACCTCTGTTTGTATATGTCTGTTAACCCCGATATCGTAATGAAACCAATCCTCACACCTTTCCATTGGTGAACCATAAGTTTGTTGAATGAATCTATGATTGCACTTCTCAGTGGAAATGACTGCCCTGGTTTCTATTTTAGGTAACACCTATAAGTGATATGAAATGATATGTGTCTTTCACTTTCTGACTTACTCCAAGTCACGTGATTACCTCTAGAATCATCTACGGTGCTGCAAATGGCATTGTGTCCTTATTTTCCTTGGCTTCTATTCTGCCTTAGCGAGGTCCATTTTCAACAATGTGATTCCCTGAGGGTTGTGCATTAGCTGACCAGGGCAGCCTTACTCTGCCGGCCGGCCCTCCCCAGGTCTGCCTGGTTGAGGTCAATATAAACAGCGCTCCAGGCAGCAATAGCCCATGAAGCTGTGCCTGACTCCATATTCTCTGCCCCGTCAGCAGTCTCGGGGCTGTGCTGGTGGGAGGGAGTGAGGGGCCACAGCTTTGTTGGTGGCCCGGTGTGAGTGGGGTTCTGCTGGCCTTTCTGCAGGAGTTGCCAGGCTGCCACCTGTAAAGAAGAGGATGTGTCACCCATACCTTCCGCTGGAATTTCTCTCCGCACAGAGGTGAGGAAGGAAAAAAGCAGTGGGGGCCGGGACAAGAGGGGTATCTCAGGCAGGACAATGGAAAGCTTCCGGAAGAGCGCCCGGGGCCAGGATCACCCTGGCTGGCCTGCAGTCACCAAGTTGGCCTGCGTGCTGTCGCTGGTGTGGCTCCACGGCCCTTCCTCTAGGCTTTCAAGCCTTTGTACATATTCAGGTGTTTTACCTGGGAAGGTTGGGAACAGTTCAGCAGCAGCTGGCCTGGGGCTCAGCTCACCTGTATTCAGAGATGCCTCGGCACGGTCCCCCAGCTTTGCAATGAGGACGCTCCTTGCATGGGGGGTGGGTTGCTGGCTGTATGGGAGATGATTCCCCACCTCTGACCAATTTCAGAATTGTTTACCGCTGGAGCAAGTGCCCTGATAGGGTTTTCCTCTGTAAAACTGGTGGGTTCAGGGTTTTTTTTCGTTTATGGTTCAAGTTAGATTTTATTCCTCTTTTATGTATTTATAGATATAAGCATGGAAATAATTCATTCCTATAAATACATCTGTGTGAAGGGAAGAACATTTTTCTGTTTTATTTTTAAATTTTATATTTTAAAATTTTGAAATTTAATTTTATTTACTTTTTAATACAGCGTGTTATTATTAGTTATGTATTTTATGCATATACATGTATACAGGTCAATCGCAAACTCCCAACTCATCCCACCACCACCACCCCAGGGCTTCCCACACTTGGTGTCCATACGTTTGTTCTCTACCTCTGTGTCTCTATTTCTTCCCTGCAAACCAGTTCATCTGTACCATTTTTTAGGTTCCACATATATGCATTAATATACAATATTTGTTTTCCTCTTTCTGACTTACTTCATTCTGTATGACAGTCTCTAGATCCATCGATGTCTCTACAAATGACCCAGTTTCATTCCTTTTTATGGCCGAGTAATATTCCATTTTATATATGTACCCCATCTTTATCCATTCATCTGTCTGTGGGCATTTAGGTTGCTTCCATTACCTGGCTATTGTAAATAGTGCTGCAATGAACCTTGTGGTGAATGTGCCTTTTTGATTTATGGTTGTCTCTGGGTATATGCCCAAACGTGGGATTGCTGGGTCAGATGGTAATTCTATTTCTAGTTTTTTAAAGGAAACTCCATACTGTTCTCCATAGTGACTGTATCAATTTACATTCCCACCAATAGTGGAAGAGGGCTCCTTTTGTCCACACCCTCCCCAGAATTTGTTGTTTGTAGATTTTCTGATGATGCCGATTCTAACAGGTGTGAGGTGATACCTCATGGTAGTTTTGATTTGCATTTCTCTAATAATTAGTGCTCTTGAGCAGCTTTTCATGTGCGTCTTGGCCATCTCTGTGTCTTCTTTGAAGAAACGTCTCTTTAGATCTTCTGCCCATTTTTGTATTGGGTTGTTCGTTTTCTTAATAAGCTGCATGAGCTGTTTATATATATTGGAGATTAAACCTTTGTCCATTGATTCGTTTGCAACTATTTTCGCCCCTTCTGAGGGATGCCTTTTTCCATTCCCGTGTTTTTAACCAAAAAAGAAAGAAAGAAAAAGAAGCAGAACACTAATGTGCATAAAATATGCCTTTTGAAACGGTCGTTTTGAAATATGGACGTCCTTTAAATTTTTTGGTCGATATGTGGCCCCAGGATTTGTTTTCAGGGCAGGTGTCATTTACAGGCCTGCAATGATTTTGAATATCAACTGACCATTAGCCCTGGGATTAAAGCTGCTGTTGTGTGAAACGGCCACTAGCTGGCAGCAGTTCTCCCTTAACACATCTGGTTACTAGGGCAACAGAGCCTCAATGGACGTTGTGTTCTAGATTGGAATTTAGAATGGAATGTGCCAGGAGAAAGCCCCTCAAGTTTGACTCCCTACTTCTTGTTCGTATTTTTAAATTAATTTTTTTATTTTTTATTATAGCAAGTTTGATTACAATGTTTGGCTTGTTGTAGGTGTGGAAGATGTGGTTCTTTTACACATATACAGATGTCTGTTCTTCCTGGGATCCTTTTCCCATGTACGTTATGACAGAATGTTGAGTAGTCTTCTCTTGGTATTCCGTAGGTCTTTGGTGATTATATATGTCACCTCTGTTTGTATATGTCTGTTAACCCCGATATCGTAATGAAACCAATCCTCACACCTTTCCATTGGTGAACCATAAGTTTGTTGAATGAATCTATGATTGCACTTCTCAGTGGAAATGACTGCCCTGGTTCCTATTTTAGGTAACACCTATAAGTGATATGAAATGATATGTGTCTTTCACTTTCTGACTTACTCCAAGTCACGTGATTACCTCTAGACTCATCTACGGTGCTGCAAATGGCATTGTGTCCTTATTTTCCTTGGCTTCTATTCTGCCTTAGCGAGGTCCATTTTCAACAATGTGATTCCCTGAGGGTTGTGGATTAGCTGACCTGGGCAGCCTTACCCTGCCGGCCGGCCCTCCCCAGGTCTGCCTGGTTGAGGTCAATATAAACAGCGCTCCAGGCAGCAATAGCCCCTGAAGCTGTGCCTGACTCCATATTCTCTGCCCCGTCAGCAGTCTCGGGGCTGTGCTGGTGGGAGGGAGTGAGGGGCCACAGCTTTGTTGGTGGCCCGGTGTGAGTGGGGTTCTGCTGGCCTTTCTGGAGGAGTTGCCAGGCTGCCACCTGTAAAGAAGAGGATGTGTCACCCATACCTTCCGCTGGAATTTCTCTCCGCACAGAGGTGAGGAAGGAAAATAGCAGTGGGGGCCGGGACAAGAGGGGTATCTCAGGCAGGACAATGGAAAGCTTCCGGAAGAGCGCCCGGGGCCAGGATCACCCTGGCTGGCCTGCAGTCACCAAGTTGGCCTGCGTGCTGTCGCTGGTGTGGCTCCACGGCCCTTCCTCTAGGCTTTCAAGCCTTTGTACATATTCAGGTGTTTTACCTGGGAAGGGTGGGAACAGTTCAGCAGCAGCTGGCCTGGGGCTCAGCTCACCTGTATTCAGAGATGCCTCGGCACGGTCCCCCAGCTTTGCAATGAGGACGCTCCTTGCATGGGGGGTGGGTTGCTGGCTGTATGGGAGATGATTCCCCACCTCTGACCAATTTCAGAATTGTTTACCGCTGGAGCAAGTGCCCTGATAGGGTTTTCCTCTGTAAAACTGGTGGGTTCAGGGTTTTTTTTCGTTTATGGTTCAAGTTAGATTTTATTCCTCTTTTATGTATTTATAGATATAAGCATGGAAATTATTCATTCCTATAAATACATCTGTGTGAAGGGAAGAACTTTTTTCTGTTTTATTTTTAAATTTTATATTTTAAAATTTTGAAATTTAATTTTATTTACTTTTTAATACAGCGTGTTATTATTAGTTATGTATTTTATGCATATACATGTATACAGGTCAATCGCAAACTCCCAACTCATCCCACCACCACCACCCCAGGGCTTCCCACACTTGGTGTCCATACGTTTGTTCTCTACCTCTGTGTCTCTATTTCTTCCCTGCAAACCAGTTCATCTGTACCATTTTTTAGGTTCCACATATATGCATTAATATACAATATTTGTTTTCCTCTTTCTGACTTACTTCATTCTGTATGACAGTCTCTAGATCCATCGATGTCTCTACAAATGACCCAGTTTCATTCCTTTTTATGGCCGAGTAATATTCCATTTTATATATGTACCCCATCTTTATCCATTCATCTGTCTGTGGGCATTTAGGTTGCTTCCATTACCTGGCTATTGTAAATAGTGCTGCAATGAACCTTGTGGTGAATGTGCCTTTTTGATTTATGGTTGTCTCTGGGTATATGCCCAAAAGTGGGATTGCTGGGTCAGATGGTAATTCTATTTCTAGTTTTTTAAAGGAAACTCCATACTGTTCTCCATAGTGACTGTATCAATTTACATTCCCACCAATAGTGGAAGAGGGCTCCTTTTGTCCACACCCTCCCCAGAATTTGTTCTTTGTAGATTTTCTGATGATGCCGATTCTAACAGGTGTGAGGTGATACCTCATGGTAGTTTTGATTTGCATTTCTCTAATAATTAGTGCTCTTGAGCAGCTTTTCATGTGCGTCTTGGCCATCTCTGTGTCTTCTTTGAAGAAACGTCTCTTTAGATCTTCTGCCCATTTTTGTATTGGGTTGTTCGTTTTCTTAATAAGCTGCATGAGCTGTTTATATATATTGGAGATTAAACCTTTGTCCATTGATTCGTTTGCAACTATTTTCGCCCCTTCTGAGGGATGCCTTTTTCCATTCCCGTGTTTTTAACCAAAAAAGAAAGAAAGAAAAAGAAGCAGAACACTAATGTGCATAAAATATGCCTTTTGAAACGGTCGTTTTGAAATATGGACGTCCTTTAAATTTTTTGGTCGATATGTGGCCCCAGGATTTGTTTTCAGGGCAGGTGTCATTTACAGGCCTGCAATGATTTTGAATATCAACTGACCATTAGCCCTGGGATTAAAGCTGCTGTTGTGTGAAACGGCCACTAGCTGGCAGCAGTTCTCCCTTAACACATCTGGTTACTAGGGCAACAGAGCCTCAATGGACGTTGTGTTCTAGATTGGAATTTAGAATGGAATGTGCCAGGAGAAAGCCCCTCAAGTTTGACTCCCTACTTCTTGTTCGTATTTTTAAATTAATTTTTTTATTTTTTATTATAGCAAGTTTGATTACAATGTTTGGCTTGTTGTAGGTGTGGAAGATGTGGTTCTTTTACACATATACAGATGTCTGTTCTTCCTGGGATCCTTTTCCCATGTACGTTATGACAGAATGTTGAGTAGTCTTCTCTTGGTATTCCGTAGGTCTTTGGTGATTATATATGTCACCTCTGTTTGTATATGTCTGTTAACCCCGATATCGTAATGAAACCAATCCTCACACCTTTCCATTGGTGAACCATAAGTTTGTTGAATGAATCTATGATTGCACTTCTCAGTGGAAATGACTGCCCTGGTTCCTATTTTAGGTAACACCTATAAGTGATATGAAATGATATGTGTCTTTCACTTTCTGACTTACTCCAAGTCACGTGATTACCTCTAGACTCATCTACGGTGCTGCAAATGGCATTGTGTCCTTATTTTCCTTGGCTTCTATTCTGCCTTAGCGAGGTCCATTTTCAACAATGTGATTCCCTGAGGGTTGTGGATTAGCTGACCTGGGCAGCCTTACCCTGCCGGCCGGCCCTCCCCAGGTCTGCCTGGTTGAGGTCAATATAAACAGCGCTCCAGGCAGCAATAGCCCCTGAAGCTGTGCCTGACTCCATATTCTCTGCCCCGTCAGCAGTCTCGGGGCTGTGCTGGTGGGAGGGAGTGAGGGGCCACAGCTTTGTTGGTGGCCCGGTGTGAGTGGGGTTCTGCTGGCCTTTCTGCAGGAGTTGCCAGGCTGCCACCTGTAAAGAAGAGGATGTGTCACCCATACCTTCCGCTGGAATTTCTCTCCGCACAGAGGTGAGGAAGGAAAAAAGCAGTGGGGGCCGGGACAAGAGGGGTATCTCAGGCAGGACAATGGAAAGCTTCCGGAAGAGCGCCCGGGGCCAGGATCACCCTGGCTGGCCTGCAGTCACCAAGTTGGCCTGCGTGCTGTCGCTGGTGTGGCTCCACGGCCCTTCCTCTAGGCTTTCAAGCCTTTGTACATATTCAGGTGTTTTACCTGGGAAGGGTGGGAACAGTTCAGCAGCAGCTGGCCTGGGGCTCAGCTCACCTGTATTCAGAGATGCCTCGGCACGGTCCCCCAGCTTTGCAATGAGGACGCTCCTTGCATGGGGGTGGGTTGCTGGCTGTATGGGAGATGATTCCCCACCTCTGACCAATTTCAGAATTGTTTACCGCTGGAGCAAGTGCCCTGATAGGGTTTTCCTCTGTAAAACTGGTGGGTTCAGGGTTTTTTTTCGTTTATGGTTCAAGTTAGATTTTATTCCTCTTTTATGTATTTATAGATATAAGCATGGAAATAATTCATTCCTATAAATACATCTGTGTGAAGGGAAGAACTTTTTTCTGTTTTATTTTTAAATTTTATATTTTAAAATTTTGAAATTTAATTTTATTTACTTTTTTATACAGCGGGTTATTATTAGTTATGTATTTTATGCATATACATGTATACAGGTCAATCGCAAACTCCCAACTCATCCCACCACCACCACCCCAGGGCTTCCCACACTTGGTGTCCATACGTTTGTTCTCTACCTCTGTGTCTCTATTTCTTCCCTGCAAACCAGTTCATCTGTACCATTTTTTAGGTTCCACATATATGCATTAATATACAATATTTGTTTTCCTCTTTCTGACTTACTTCATTCTGTATGACAGTCTCTAGATCCATCGATGTCTCTACAAATGACCCAGTTTCATTCCTTTTTATGGCCGAGTAATATTCCATTTTATATATGTACCCCATCTTTATCCATTCATCTGTCTGTGGGCATTTAGGTTGCTTCCATTACCTGGCTATTGTAAATAGTGCTGCAATGAACCTTGTGGTGAATGTGCCTTTTTGATTTATGGTTGTCTCTGGGTATATGCCCAAAAGTGGGATTGCTGGGTCAGATGGTAATTCTATTTCTAGTTTTTTAAAGGAAACTCCATACTGTTCTCCATAGTGACTGTATCAATTTACATTCCCACCAATAGTGGAAGAGGGCTCCTTTTGTCCACACCCTCCCCAGAATTTGTTCTTTGTAGATTTTCTGATGATGCCGATTCTAACAGGTGTGAGGTGATACCTCATGGTAGTTTTGATTTGCATTTCTCTAATAATTAGTGCTCTTGAGCAGCTTTTCATGTGCGTCTTGGCCATCTCTGTGTCTTCTTTGAAGAAACGTCTCTTTAGATCTTCTGCCCATTTTTGTATTGGGTTGTTTGTTTTCTTAATAAGCTGCATGAGCTGTTTATATATATTGGAGATTAAACCTTTGTCCATTGATTCGTTTGCAACTATTTTCGCCCCTTCTGAGGGATGCCTTTTTCCATTCCCGTGTTTTTAACCAAAAAAGAAAGAAAGAAAAAGAAGCAGAACACTAATGTGCATAAAATATGCCTTTTGAAACGGTCGTTTTGAAATATGGACGTCCTTTAAATTTTTTGGTCGATATGTGGCCCCAGGATTTGTTTTCAGGGCAGGTGTCATTTACAGGCCTGCAATGATTTTGAATATCAACTGACCATTAGCCCTGGGATTAAAGCTGCTGTTGTGTGAAACGGCCACTAGCTGGCAGCAGTTCTCCCTTAACACATCTGGTTACTAGGGCAACAGAGCCTCAATGGACGTCGAGTTCTAGATTGGAATTTAGAATGGAATGTGCCAGGAGAAAGCCCCTCAAGTTTGACTCCCTACTTCTTGTTCGTATTTTTAAATTAATTTTTTTATTTTTTATTATAGCAAGTTTGATTACAATGTTTGGCTTGTTGTAGGTGTGGAAGATGTGGTTCTTTTACACATATACAGATGTCTGTTCTTCCTGGGATCCTTTTCCCATGTACGTTATGACAGAATGTTGAGTAGTCTTCTCTTGGTATTCCGTAGGTCTTTGGTGATTATATATGTCACCTCTGTTTGTATATGTCTGTTAACCCCGATATCGTAATGAAACCAATCCTCACACCTTTCCATTGGTGAACCATAAGTTTGTTTAATGAATCTATGATTGCACTTCTCAGTGGAAATGACTGCCCTGGTTTCTATTTTAGGTAACACCTATAAGTGATATGAAATGATATGTGTCTTTCACTTTCTGACTTACTCCAAGTCACGTGATTACCTCTAGAATCATCTACGGTGCTGCAAATGGCATTGTGTCCTTATTTTCCTTGGCTTCTATTCTGCCTTAGCGAGGTCCATTTTCAACAATGTGATTCCCTGAGGGTTGTGCATTAGCTGACCAGGGCAGCCTTACTCTGCCGGCCGGCCCTCCCCAGGTCTGCCTGGTTGAGGTCAATATAAACAGCGCTCCAGGCAGCAATAGCCCATGAAGCTGTGCCTGACTCCATATTCTCTGCCCCGTCAGCAGTCTCGGGGCTGTGCTGGTGGGAGGGAGTGAGGGGCCACAGCTTTGTTGGTGGCCCGGTGTGAGTGGGGATCTGCTGGCCTTTCTGCAGGAGTTGCCAGGCTGCCACCTGTAAAGAAGAGGATGTGTCACCCATACCTTCCGCTGGAATTTCTCTCCGCACAGAGGTGAGGAAGGAAAAAAGCAGTGGGGGCCGGGACAAGAGGGGTATCTCAGGCAGGACAATGGAAAGCTTCCGGAAGAGCGCCCGGGGCCAGGATCACCCTGGCTGGCCTGCACTCACCAAGTTGGCCTGCGTGCTGTCGCTGGTGTGGCTTCACGGCCCTTCCTTTAGGCTTTTAAGCCTTTGTACATATTCAGGTGTTTTACCTGGGAAGGGTGGGAACAGTTCAGCAGCAGCTGGCCTGGGGCTCAGCTCACCTGTATTCAGAGATGCCTCGGCACGGTCCCCCAGCTTTGCAATGAGGGCGCTCCTTGCATGGGGGGTGGGTTGCTGGCTGTATGGGAGATGATTCCCCACCTCTGACCAATTTCAGAATTGTTTACCGCTGGAGCAAGTGCCCTGATAGGGTTTTCCTCTGTAAAACTGGTGGGTTCAGGGTTTTTTTTCGTTTATGGTTCAAGTTAGATTTTATTCCTCTTTTATGTATTTATAGATATAAGCATGGAAATAATTCATTCCTATAAATACATCTGTGTGAAGGGAAGAACTTTTTTCTGTTTTATTTTTAAATTTTATATTTTAAAATTTTGAAATTTAATTTTATTTACTTTTTTATACAGCGGGTTATTATTAGTTATGTATTTTATGCATATACATGTATACAGGTCAATCGCAAACTCCCAACTCATCCCACCACCACCACCCCAGGGCTTCCCACACTTGGTGTCCATACGTTTGTTCTCTACCTCTGTGTCTCTATTTCTTCCCTGCAAACCAGTTCATCTGTACCATTTTTTAGGTTCCACATATATGCATTAATATACAATATTTGTTTTCCTCTTTCTGACTTACTTCATTCTGTATGACAGTCTCTAGATCCATCGATGTCTCTACAAATGACACAGTTTCATTCCTTTTTATGGCCGAGTAATATTCCATTTTATATATGTACCCCATCTTTATCCATTCATCTGTCTGTGGGCATTTAGGTTGCTTCCATTACCTGGCTATTGTATATAGTGCTGCAATGAACCTTGTGGTGAATGTGCCTTTTTGATTTATGGTTGTCTCTGGGTATATGCCCAAAAGTGGGATTGCTGGGTCAGATGGTAATTCTATTTCTAGTTTTTTAAAGGAAACTCCATACTGTTCTCCATAGTGACTGTATCAATTTACATTCCCACCAATAGTGGAAGAGGGCTCCTTTTGTCCACACCCTCCCCAGAATTTGTTGTTTGTAGATTTTCTGATGATGCCGATTCTAACAGGTGTGAGGTGATACCTCATGGTAGTTTTGATTTGCATTTCTCTAATAATTAGTGCTCTTGAGCAGCTTTTCATGTGCGTCTTGGCCATCTCTGTGTCTTCTTTGAAGAAACGTCTCTTTAGATCTTCTGCCCATTTTTGTATTGGGTTGTTTGTTTTCTTAATAAGCTGCATGAGCTGTTTATATATATTGGAGATTAAACCTTTGTCCATTGATTCGTTTGCAACTATTTTCGCCCCTTCTGAGGGATGCCTTTTTCCATTCCCGTGTTTTTAACCAAAAAAGAAAGAAAGAAAAAGAAGCAGAACACTAATGTGCATAAAATATGCCTTTTGAAACGGTCGTTTTGAAATATGGACGTCCTTTAAATTTTTTGGTCGATATGTGGCCCCAGGATTTGTTTTCAGGGCAGGTGTCATTTACAGGCCTGCAATGATTTTGAATATCAACTGACCATTAGCCCAGGGATTAAAGCTGCTGTTGTGTGAAACGGCCACTAGCTGGCAGCAGTTCTCCCTTAACACATCTGGTTACTAGGGCAACAGAGCCTCAATGGAGGTCGTGTTCTAGATTGGAATTTAGAATGGAATGTGCCAGGAGAAAGCCCCTCAAGTTTGACTCCCTACTTCTTGTTCGTATTTTTAAATAAATTTTTTTATTTTTTATTATAGCAAGTTTGATTACAATGTTTGGCTTGTTGTAGGTGTGGAAGATGTGGTTCTTTTACACATATACAGATGTCTGTTCTTCCTGGGATCCTTTTCCCATGTACGTTATGACAGAATGTTGAGTAGTCTTCTCTTGGTATTCCGTAGGTCTTTGGTGATTATATATGTCACCTCTGTTTGTATATGTCTGTTAACCCCGATATCGTAATGAAACCAATCCTCACACCTTTCCATTGGTGAACCATAAGTTTGTTGAATGAATCTATGATTGCACTTCTCAGTGGAAATGACTGCCCTGGTTCCTATTTTAGGTAACACCTATAAGTGATATGAAATGATATGTGTCTTTCACTTTCTGACTTACTCCAAGTCACGTGATTACCTCTAGACTCATCTACGGTGCTGCAAATGGCATTGTGTCCTTATTTTCCTTGGCTTCTATTCTGCCTTAGCGAGGTCCATTTTCAACAATGTGATTCCCTGAGGGTTGTGGATTAGCTGACCTGGGCAGCCTTACCCTGCCGGCCGGCCCTCCCCAGGTCTGCCTGGTTGAGGTCAATATAAACAGCGCTCCAGGCAGCAATAGCCCCTGAAGCTGTGCCTGACTCCATATTCTCTGCCCCGTCAGCAGTCTCGGGGCTGTGCTGGTGGGAGGGAGTGAGGGGCCACAGCTTTGTTGGTGGCCCGGTGTGAGTGGGGTTCTGCTGGCCTTTCTGCAGGAGTTGCCAGGCTGCCACCTGTAAAGAAGAGGATGTGTCACCCATACCTTCCGCTGGAATTTCTCTCCGCACAGAGGTGAGGAAGGAAAAAAGCAGTGGGGGCCGGGACAAGAGGGGTATCTCAGGCAGGACAATGGAAAGCTTCCGGAAGAGCGCCCGGGGCCAGGATCACCCTGGCTGGCCTGCAGTCACCAAGTTGGCCTGCGTGCTGTCGCTGGTGTGGCTCCACGGCCCTTCCTCTAGGCTTTCAAGCCTTTGTACATATTCAGGTGTTTTACCTGGGAAGGGTGGGAACAGTTCAGCAGCAGCTGGCCTGGGGCTCAGCTCACCTGTATTCAGAGATGCCTCGGCACGGTCCCCCAGCTTTGCAATGAGGACGCTCCTTGCATGGGGGGTGGGTTGCTGGCTGTATGGGAGATGATTCCCCACCTCTGACCAATTTCAGAATTGTTTACCGCTGGAGCAAGTGCCCTGATAGGGTTTTCCTCTGTAAAACTGGTGGGTTCAGGGTTTTTTTTCGTTTATGGTTCAAGTTAGATTTTATTCCTCTTTTATGTATTTATAGATATAAGCATGGAAATAATTCATTCCTATAAATACATCTGTGTGAAGGGAAGAACTTTTTTCTGTTTTATTTTTAAATTTTATATTTTAAAATTTTGAAATTTAATTTTATTTACTTTTTAATACAGCGTGTTATTATTAGTTATGTATTTTATGCATATACATGTATACAGGTCAATCGCAAACTCCCAACTCATCCCACCACCACCACCCCCGGGCTTCCCACACTTGGTGTCCATACGTTTGTTCTCTACCTCTGTGTCTCTATTTCTTCCCTGCAAACCAGTTCATCTGTACCATTTTTTAGGTTCCACATATATGCATTAATATACAATATTTGTTTTCCTCTTTCTGACTTACTTCATTCTGTATGACAGTCTCTAGATCCATCGATGTCTCTACAAATGACCCAGTTTCATTCCTTTTTATGGCCGAGTAATATTCCATTTTATATATGTACCCCATCTTTATCCATTCATCTGTCTGTGGGCATTTAGGTTGCTTCCATTACCTGGCTATTGTAAATAGTGCTGCAATGAACCTTGTGGTGAATGTGCCTTTTTGATTTATGGTTGTCTCTGGGTATATGCCCAAAAGTGGGATTGCTGGGTCAGATGGTAATTCTATTTCTAGTTTTTTAAAGGAAACTCCATACTGTTCTCCATAGTGACTGTATCAATTTACATTCCCACCAATAGTGGAAGAGGGCTCCTTTTGTCCACACCCTCCCCAGAATTTGTTGTTTGTAGATTTTCTGATGATGCCGATTCTAACAGGTGTGAGGTGATACCTCATGGTAGTTTTGATTTGCATTTCTCTAATAATTAGTGCTCTTGAGCAGCTTTTCATGTGCGTCTTGGCCATCTCTGTGTCTTCTTTGAAGAAACGTCTCTTTAGATCTTCTGCCCATTTTTGTATTGGGTTGTTTGTTTTCTTAATAAGCTGCATGAGCTGTTTATATATATTGGAGATTAAACCTTTGTCCATTGATTCGTTTGCAACTATTTTCGCCCCTTCTGAGGGATGCCTTTTTCCATTCCCGTGTTTTTAACCAAAAAAGAAAGAAAGAAAAAGAAGCAGAACACTAATGTGCATAAAATATGCCTTTTGAAACGGTCGTTTTGAAATATGGACGTCCTTTAAATTTTTTGGTCGATATGTGGCCCCAGGATTTGTTTTCAGGGCAGGTGTCATTTACAGGCCTGCAATGATTTTGAATATCAACTGACCATTAGCCCTGGGATTAAAGCTGCTGTTGTGTGAAACGGCCACTAGCTGGCAGCAGTTCTCCCTTAACACATCTGGTTACTAGGGCAACAGAGCCTCAATGGATGTCGTGTTCTAGATTGGAATTTAGAATGGAATGTGCCAGGAGAAAGCCCCTCAAGTTTGACTCCCTACTTCTTGTTCGTATTTTTAAATAAATTTTTTTATTTTTTATTATAGCAAGTTTGATTACAATGTTTGGCTTGTTGTAGGTGTGGAAGATGTGGTTCTTTTACACATATACAGATGTCTGTTCTTCCTGGGATCCTTTTCCCATGTACGTTATGACAGAATGTTGAGTAGTCTTCTCTTGGTATTCCGTAGGTCTTTGGTGATTATATATGTCACCTCTGTTTGTATATGTCTGTTAACCCCGATATCGTAATGAAACCAATCCTCACACCTTTCCATTGGTGAACCATAAGTTTGTTGAATGAATCTATGATTGCACTTCTCAGTGGAAATGACTGCCCTGGTTTCTATTTTAGGTAACACCTATAAGTGATATGAAATGATATGTGTCTTTCACTTTGTGACTTACTCCAAGTCACGTGATTACCTCTAGAATCATCTACGGTGCTGCAAATGGCATTGTGTCCTTATTTTCCTTGGCTTCTATTCTGCCTTAGCGAGGTCCATTTTCAACAATGTGATTCCCTGAGGGTTGTGCATTAGCTGACCAGGGCAGCCTTACTCTGCCGGCCGGCCCTCCCCAGGTCTGCCTGGTTGAGGTCAATATAAACAGCGCTCCAGGCAGCAATAGCCCATGAAGCTGTGCCTGACTCCATATTCTCTGCCCCGTCAGCAGTCTCGGGGCTGTGCTGGTGGGAGGGAGTGAGGGGCCACAGCTTTGTTGGTGGCCCGGTGTGAGTGGGGTTCTGCTGGCCTTTCTGCAGGAGTTGCCAGGCTGCCACCTGTAAAGAAGAGGATGTGTCACCCATACCTTCCGCTGGAATTTCTCTCCGCACAGAGGTGAGGAAGGAAAAAAGCAGTGGGGGCCGGGACAAGAGGGGTATCTCAGGCAGGACAATGGAAAGCTTCCGGAAGAGCGCCCGGGGCCAGGATCACCCTGGCTGGCCTGCAGTCACCAAGTTGGCCTGCGTGCTGTCGCTGGTGTGGCTCCACGGCCCTTCCTCTAGGCTTTCAAGCCTTTGTACATATTCAGGTGTTTTACCTGGGAAGGGTGGGAACAGTTCAGCAGCAGCTGGCCTGGGGCTCAGCTCACCTGTATTCAGAGATGCCTCGGCACGGTCCCCCAGCTTTGCAATGAGGACGCTCCTTGCATGGGGGGTGGGTTGCTGGCTGTATGGGAGATGATTCCCCACCTCTGACCAATTTCAGAATTGTTTACCGCTGGAGCAAGTGCCCTGATAGGGTTTTCCTCTGTAAAACTGGTGGGTTCAGGGTTTTTTTTCGTTTATGGTTCAAGTTAGATTTTATTCCTCTTTTATGTATTTATAGATATAAGCATGGAAATTATTCATTCCTATAAATACATCTGTGTGAAGGGAAGAACTTTTTTCTGTTTTATTTTTAAATTTTATATTTTAAAATTTTGAAATTTAATTTTATTTACTTTTTAATACAGCGTGTTATTATTAGTTATGTATTTTATGCATATACATGTATACAGGTCAATCGCAAACTCCCAACTCATCCCACCACCACCACCCCAGGGCTTCCCACACTTGGTGTCCATACGTTTGTTCTCTACCTCTGTGTCTCTATTTCTTCCCTGCAAACCAGTTCATCTGTACCATTTTTTAGGTTCCACATATATGCATTAATATACAATATTTGTTTTCCTCTTTCTGACTTACTTCATTCTGTATGACAGTCTCTAGATCCATCGATGTCTCTACAAATGACCCAGTTTCATTCCTTTTTATGGCCGAGTAATATTCCATTTTATATATGTACCCCATCTTTATCCATTCATCTGTCTGTGGGCATTTAGGTTGCTTCCATTACCTGGCTATTGTAAATAGTGCTGCAATGAACCTTGTGGTGAATGTGCCTTTTTGATTTATGGTTGTCTCTGGGTATATGCCCAAAAGTGGGATTGCTGGGTCAGATGGTAATTCTATTTCTAGTTTCTTAAAGGAAACTCCATACTGTTCTCCATAGTGACTGTATCAATTTACATTCCCACCAATAGTGGAAGAGGGCTCCTTTTGTCCACACCCTCCCCAGAATTTGTTCTTTGTAGATTTTCTGATGATGCCGATTCTAACAGGTGTGAGGTGATACCTCATGGTAGTTTTGATTTGCATTTCTCTAATAATTAGTGCTCTTGAGCAGCTTTTCATGTGCGTCTTGGCCATCTCTGTGTCTTCTTTGAAGAAACGTCTCTTTAGATCTTCTGCCCATTTTTGTATTGGGTTGTTCGTTTTCTTAATAAGCTGCATGAGCTGTTTATATATATTGGAGATTAAACCTTTGTCCATTGATTCGTTTGCAACTATTTTCGCCCCTTCTGAGGGATGCCTTTTTCCATTCCCGTGTTTTTAACCAAAAAAGAAAGAAAGAAAAAGAAGCAGAACACTAATGTGCATAAAATATGCCTTTTGAAACGGTCGTTTTGAAATATGGACGTCCTTTAAATTTTTTGGTCGATATGTGGCCCCAGGATTTGTTTTCAGGGCAGGTGTCATTTACAGGCCTGCAATGATTTTGAATATCAACTGACCATTAGCCCTGGGATTAAAGCTGCTGTTGTGTGAAACGGCCACTAGCTGGCAGCAGTTCTCCCTTAACACATCTGGTTACTAGGGCAACAGAGCCTCAATGGACGTCGTGTTCTAGATTGGAATTTAGAATGGAATGTGCCAGGAGAAAGCCCCTCAAGTTTGACTCCCTACTTCTTGTTCGTATTTTTAAATTAATTTTTTTATTTTTTATTATAGCAAGTTTGATTACAATGTTTGGCTTGTTGTAGGTGTGGAAGATGTGGTTCTTTTACACATATACAGATGTCTGTTCTTCCTGGGATCCTTTTCCCATGTACGTTATGACAGAATGTTGAGTAGTCTTCTCTTGGTATTCCGTAGGTCTTTGGTGATTATATATGTCACCTCTGTTTGTATATGTCTGTTAACCCCGATATCGTAATGAAACCAATCCTCACACCTTTCCATTGGTGAACCATAAGTTTGTTGAATGAATCTATGATTGCACTTCTCAGTGGAAATGACTGCCCTGGTTCCTATTTTAGGTAACACCTATAAGTGATATGAAATGATATGTGTCTTTCACTTTCTGACTTACTCCAAGTCACGTGATTACCTCTAGACTCATCTACGGTGCTGCAAATGGCATTGTGTCCTTATTTTCCTTGGCTTCTATTCTGCCTTAGCGAGGTCCATTTTCAACAATGTGATTCCCTGAGGGTTGTGGATTAGCTGACCTGGGCAGCCTTACCCTGCCGGCCGGCCCTCCCCAGGTCTGCCTGGTTGAGGTCAATATAAACAGCGCTCCAGGCAGCAATAGCCCCTGAAGCTGTGCCTGACTCCATATTCTCTGCCCCGTCAGCAGTCTCGGGGCTGTGCTGGTGGGAGGGAGTGAGGGGCCACAGCTTTGTTGGTGGCCCGGTGTGAGTGGGGTTCTGCTGGCCTTTCTGCAGGAGTTGCCAGGCTGCCACCTGTAAAGAAGAGGATGTGTCACCCATACCTTCCGCTGGAATTTCTCTCCGCACAGAGGTGAGGAAGGAAAAAAGCAGTGGGGGCCGGGACAAGAGGGGTATCTCAGGCAGGACAATGGAAAGCTTCCGGAAGAGCGCCCGGGGCCAGGATCACCCTGGCTGGCCTGCAGTCACCAAGTTGGCCTGCGTGCTGTCGCTGGTGTGGCTCCACGGCCCTTCCTCTAGGCTTTCAAGCCTTTGTACATATTCAGGTGTTTTACCTGGGAAGGGTGGGAACAGTTCAGCAGCAGCTGGCCTGGGGCTCAGCTCACCTGTATTCAGAGATGCCTCGGCACGGTCCCCCAGCTTTGCAATGAGGACGCTCCTTGCATGGGGGTGGGTTGCTGGCTGTATGGGAGATGATTCCCCACCTCTGACCAATTTCAGAATTGTTTACCGCTGGAGCAAGTGCCCTGATAGGGTTTTCCTCTGTAAAACTGGTGGGTTCAGGGTTTTTTTTCGTTTATGGTTCAAGTTAGATTTTATTCCTCTTTTATGTATTTATAGATATAAGCATGGAAATAATTCATTCCTATAAATACATCTGTGTGAAGGGAAGAACTTTTTTCTGTTTTATTTTTAAATTTTATATTTTAAAATTTTGAAATTTAATTTTATTTACTTTTTTATACAGCGGGTTATTATTAGTTATGTATTTTATGCATATACATGTATACAGGTCAATCGCAAACTCCCAACTCATCCCACCACCACCACCCCAGGGCTTCCCACACTTGGTGTCCATACGTTTGTTCTCTACCTCTGTGTCTCTATTTCTTCCCTGCAAACCAGTTCATCTGTACCATTTTTTAGGTTCCACATATATGCATTAATATACAATATTTGTTTTCCTCTTTCTGACTTACTTCATTCTGTATGACAGTCTCTAGATCCATCGATGTCTCTACAAATGACCCAGTTTCATTCCTTTTTATGGCCGAGTAATATTCCATTTTATATATGTACCCCATCTTTATCCATTCATCTGTCTGTGGGCATTTAGGTTGCTTCCATTACCTGGCTATTGTAAATAGTGCTGCAATGAACCTTGTGGTGAATGTGCCTTTTTGATTTATGGTTGTCTCTGGGTATATGCCCAAAAGTGGGATTGCTGGGTCAGATGGTAATTCTATTTCTAGTTTTTTAAAGGAAACTCCATACTGTTCTCCATAGTGACTGTATCAATTTACATTCCCACCAATAGTGGAAGAGGGCTCCTTTTGTCCACACCCTCCCCAGAATTTGTTCTTTGTAGATTTTCTGATGATGCCGATTCTAACAGGTGTGAGGTGATACCTCATGGTAGTTTTGATTTGCATTTCTCTAATAATTAGTGCTCTTGAGCAGCTTTTCATGTGCGTCTTGGCCATCTCTGTGTCTTCTTTGAAGAAACGTCTCTTTAGATCTTCTGCCCATTTTTGTATTGGGTTGTTTGTTTTCTTAATAAGCTGCATGAGCTGTTTATATATATTGGAGATTAAACCTTTGTCCATTGATTCGTTTGCAACTATTTTCGCCCCTTCTGAGGGATGCCTTTTTCCATTCCCGTGTTTTTAACCAAAAAAGAAAGAAAGAAAAAGAAGCAGAACACTAATGTGCATAAAATATGCCTTTTGAAACGGTCGTTTTGAAATATGGACGTCCTTTAAATTTTTTGGTCGATATGTGGCCCCAGGATTTGTTTTCAGGGCAGGTGTCATTTACAGGCCTGCAATGATTTTGAATATCAACTGACCATTAGCCCTGGGAATAAAGCTGCTGTTGTGTGAAACGGCCACTAGCTGGCAGCAGTTCTCCCTTAACACATCTGGTTACTAGGGCAACAGAGCCTCAATGGACGTCGAGTTCTAGATTGGAATTTAGAATGGAATGTGCCAGGAGAAAGCCCCTCAAGTTTGACTCCCTACTTCTTGTTCGTATTTTTAAATTAATTTTTTTATTTTTTATTATAGCAAGTTTGATTACAATGTTTGGCTTGTTGTAGGTGTGGAAGATGTGGTTCTTTTACACATATACAGATGTCTGTTCTTCCTGGGATCCTTTTCCCATGTACGTTATGACAGAATGTTGAGTAGTCTTCTCTTGGTATTCCGTAGGTCTTTGGTGATTATATATGTCACCTCTGTTTGTATATGTCTGTTAACCCCGATATCGTAATGAAACCAATCCTCACACCTTTCCATTGGTGAACCATAAGTTTGTTTAATGAATCTATGATTGCACTTCTCAGTGGAAATGACTGCCCTGGTTTCTATTTTAGGTAACACCTATAAGTGATATGAAATGATATGTGTCTTTCACTTTCTGACTTACTCCAAGTCACGTGATTACCTCTAGAATCATCTACGGTGCTGCAAATGGCATTGTGTCCTTATTTTCCTTGGCTTCTATTCTGCCTTAGCGAGGTCCATTTTCAACAATGTGATTCCCTGAGGGTTGTGCATTAGCTGACCAGGGCAGCCTTACTCTGCCGGCCGGCCCTCCCCAGGTCTGCCTGGTTGAGGTCAATATAAACAGCGCTCCAGGCAGCAATAGCCCATGAAGCTGTGCCTGACTCCATATTCTCTGCCCCGTCAGCAGTCTCGGGGCTGTGCTGGTGGGAGGGAGTGAGGGGCCACAGCTTTGTTGGTGGCCCGGTGTGAGTGGGGATCTGCTGGCCTTTCTGCAGGAGTTGCCAGGCTGCCACCTGTAAAGAAGAGGATGTGTCACCCATACCTTCCGCTGGAATTTCTCTCCGCACAGAGGTGAGGAAGGAAAAAAGCAGTGGGGGCCGGGACAAGAGGGGTATCTCAGGCAGGACAATGGAAAGCTTCCGGAAGAGCGCCCGGGGCCAGGATCACCCTGGCTGGCCTGCACTCACCAAGTTGGCCTGCGTGCTGTCGCTGGTGTGGCTCCACGGCCCTTCCTTTAGGCTTTTAAGCCTTTGTACATATTCAGGTGTTTTACCTGGGAAGGGTGGGAACAGTTCAGCAGCAGCTGGCCTGGGGCTCAGCTCACCTGTATTCAGAGATGCCTCGGCACGGTCCCCCAGCTTTGCAATGAGGGCGCTCCTTGCATGGGGGGTGGGTTGCTGGCTGTATGGGAGATGATTCCCCACCTCTGACCAATTTCAGAATTGTTTACCGCTGGAGCAAGTGCCCTGATAGGGTTTTCCTCTGTAAAACTGGTGGGTTCAGGGTTTTTTTTCGTTTATGGTTCAAGTTAGATTTTATTCCTCTTTTATGTATTTATAGATATAAGCATGGAAATAATTCATTCCTATAAATACATCTGTGTGAAGGGAAGAACTTTTTTCTGTTTTATTTTTAAATTTTATATTTTAAAATTTTGAAATTTAATTTTATTTACTTTTTTATACAGCGGGTTATTATTAGTTATGTATTTTATGCATATACATGTATACAGGTCAATCGCAAACTCCCAACTCATCCCACCACCACCACCCCAGGGCTTCCCACACTTGGTGTCCATACGTTTGTTCTCTACCTCTGTGTCTCTATTTCTTCCCTGCAAACCAGTTCATCTGTACCATTTTTTAGGTTCCACATATATGCATTAATATACAATATTTGTTTTCCTCTTTCTGACTTACTTCATTCTGTATGACAGTCTCTAGATCCATCGATGTCTCTACAAATGACACAGTTTCATTCCTTTTTATGGCCGAGTAATATTCCATTTTATATATGTACCCCATCTTTATCCATTCATCTGTCTGTGGGCATTTAGGTTGCTTCCATTACCTGGCTATTGTAAATAGTGCTGCAATGAACCTTGTGGTGAATGTGCCTTTTTGATTTATGGTTGTCTCTGGGTATATGCCCAAAAGTGGGATTGCTGGGTCAGATGGTAATTCTATTTCTAGTTTTTTAAAGGAAACTCCATACTGTTCTCCATAGTGACTGTATCAATTTACATTCCCACCAATAGTGGAAGAGGGCTCCTTTTGTCCACACCCTCCCCAGAATTTGTTGTTTGTAGATTTTCTGATGATGCCGATTCTAACAGGTGTGAGGTGATACCTCATGGTAGTTTTGATTTGCATTTCTCTAATAATTAGTGCTCTTGAGCAGCTTTTCATGTGCGTCTTGGCCATCTCTGTGTCTTCTTTGAAGAAACGTCTCTTTAGATCTTCTGCCCATTTTTGTATTGGGTTGTTTGTTTTCTTAATAAGCTGCATGAGCTGTTTATATATATTGGAGATTAAACCTTTGTCCATTGATTCGTTTGCAACTATTTTCGCCCCTTCTGAGGGATGCCTTTTTCCATTCCCGTGTTTTTAACCAAAAAAGAAAGAAAGAAAAAGAAGCAGAACACTAATGTGCATAAAATATGCCTTTTGAAACGGTCGTTTTGAAATATGGACGTCCTTTAAATTTTTTGGTCGATATGTGGCCCCAGGATTTGTTTTCAGGGCAGGTGTCATTTACAGGCCTGCAATGATTTTGAATATCAACTGACCATTAGCCCAGGGATTAAAGCTGCTGTTGTGTGAAACGGCCACTAGCTGGCAGCAGTTCTCCCTTAACACATCTGGTTACTAGGGCAACAGAGCCTCAATGGAGGTCGTGTTCTAGATTGGAATTTAGAATGGAATGTGCCAGGAGAAAGCCCCTCAAGTTTGACTCCCTACTTCTTGTTCGTATTTTTAAATAAATTTTTTTATTTTTTATTATAGCAAGTTTGATTACAATGTTTGGCTTGTTGTAGGTGTGGAAGATGTGGTTCTTTTACACATATACAGATGTCTGTTCTTCCTGGGATCCTTTTCCCATGTACGTTATGACAGAATGTTGAGTAGTCTTCTCTTGGTATTCCGTAGGTCTTTGGTGATTATATATGTCACCTCTGTTTGTATATGTCTGTTAACCCCGATATCGTAATGAAACCAATCCTCACACCTTTCCATTGGTGAACCATAAGTTTGTTGAATGAATCTATGATTGCACTTCTCAGTGGAAATGACTGCCCTGGTTCCTATTTTAGGTAACACCTATAAGTGATATGAAATGATATGTGTCTTTCACTTTCTGACTTACTCCAAGTCACGTGATTACCTCTAGACTCATCTACGGTGCTGCAAATGGCATTGTGTCCTTATTTTCCTTGGCTTCTATTCTGCCTTAGCGAGGTCCATTTTCAACAATGTGATTCCCTGAGGGTTGTGGATTAGCTGACCTGGGCAGCCTTACCCTGCCGGCCGGCCCTCCCCAGGTCTGCCTGGTTGAGGTCAATATAAACAGCGCTCCAGGCAGCAATAGCCCCTGAAGCTGTGCCTGACTCCATATTCTCTGCCCCGTCAGCAGTCTCGGGGCTGTGCTGGTGGGAGGGAGTGAGGGGCCACAGCTTTGTTGGTGGCCCGGTGTGAGTGGGGTTCTGCTGGCCTTTCTGCAGGAGTTGCCAGGCTGCCACCTGTAAAGAAGAGGATGTGTCACCCATACCTTCCGCTGGAATTTCTCTCCGCACAGAGGTGAGGAAGGAAAAAAGCAGTGGGGGCCGGGACAAGAGGGGTATCTCAGGCAGGACAATGGAAAGCTTCCGGAAGAGCGCCCGGGGCCAGGATCACCCTGGCTGGCCTGCAGTCACCAAGTTGGCCTGCGTGCTGTCGCTGGTGTGGCTCCACGGCCCTTCCTCTAGGCTTTCAAGCCTTTGTACATATTCAGGTGTTTTACCTGGGAAGGGTGGGAACAGTTCAGCAGCAGCTGGCCTGGGGCTCAGCTCACCTGTATTCAGAGATGCCTCGGCACGGTCCCCCAGCTTTGCAATGAGGACGCTCCTTGCATGGGGGGTGGGTTGCTGGCTGTATGGGAGATGATTCCCCACCTCTGACCAATTTCAGAATTGTTTACCGCTGGAGCAAGTGCCCTGATAGGGTTTTCCTCTGTAAAACTGGTGGGTTCAGGGTTTTTTTTCGTTTATGGTTCAAGTTAGATTTTATTCCTCTTTTATGTATTTATAGATATAAGCATGGAAATAATTCATTCCTATAAATACATCTGTGTGAAGGGAAGAACTTTTTTCTGTTTTATTTTTAAATTTTATATTTTAAAATTTTGAAATTTAATTTTATTTACTTTTTAATACAGCGTGTTATTATTAGTTATGTATTTTATGCATATACATGTATACAGGTCAATCGCAAACTCCCAACTCATCCCACCACCACCACCCCCGGGCTTCCCACACTTGGTGTCCATACGTTTGTTCTCTACCTCTGTGTCTCTATTTCTTCCCTGCAAACCAGTTCATCTGTACCATTTTTTAGGTTCCACATATATGCATTAATATACAATATTTGTTTTCCTCTTTCTGACTTACTTCATTCTGTATGACAGTCTCTAGATCCATCGATGTCTCTACAAATGACCCAGTTTCATTCCTTTTTATGGCTGAGTAATATTCCATTTTATATATGTACCCCATCTTTATCCATTCATCTGTCTGTGGGCATTTAGGTTGCTTCCATTACCTGGCTATTGTAAATAGTGCTGCAATGAACCTTGTGGTGAATGTGCCTTTTTGATTTATGGTTGTCTCTGGGTATATGCCCAAAAGTGGGATTGCTGGGTCAGATGGTAATTCTATTTCTAGTTTTTTAAAGGAAACTCCATACTGTTCTCCATAGTGACTGTATCAATTTACATTCCCACCAATAGTGGAAGAGGGCTCCTTTTGTCCACACCCTCCCCAGAATTTGTTGTTTGTAGATTTTCTGATGATGCCGATTCTAACAGGTGTGAGGTGATACCTCATGGTAGTTTTGATTTGCATTTCTCTAATAATTAGTGCTCTTGAGCAGCTTTTCATGTGCGTCTTGGCCATCTCTGTGTCTTCTTTGAAGAAACGTCTCTTTAGATCTTCTGCCCATTTTTGTATTGGGTTGTTTGTTTTCTTAATAAGCTGCATGAGCTGTTTATATATATTGGAGATTAAACCTTTGTCCATTGATTCGTTTGCAACTATTTTCGCCCCTTCTGAGGGATGCCTTTTTCCATTCCCGTGTTTTTAACCAAAAAAGAAAGAAAGAAAAAGAAGCAGAACACTAATGTGCATAAAATATGCCTTTTGAAACGGTCGTTTTGAAATATGGACGTCCTTTAAATTTTTTGGTCGATATGTGGCCCCAGGATTTGTTTTCAGGGCAGGTGTCATTTACAGGCCTGCAATGATTTTGAATATCAACTGACCATTAGCCCTGGGATTAAAGCTGCTGTTGTGTGAAACGGCCACTAGCTGGCAGCAGTTCTCCCTTAACACATCTGGTTACTAGGGCAACAGAGCCTCAATGGATGTCGTGTTCTAGATTGGAATTTAGAATGGAATGTGCCAGGAGAAAGCCCCTCAAGTTTGACTCCCTACTTCTTGTTCGTATTTTTAAATAAATTTTTTTATTTTTTATTATAGCAAGTTTGATTACAATGTTTGGCTTGTTGTAGGTGTGGAAGATGTGGTTCTTTTACACATATACAGATGTCTGTTCTTCCTGGGATCCTTTTCCCATGTACGTTATGACAGAATGTTGAGTAGTCTTCTCTTGGTATTCCGTAGGTCTTTGGTGATTATATATGTCACCTCTGTTTGTATATGTCTGTTAACCCCGATATCGTAATGAAACCAATCCTCACACCTTTCCATTGGTGAACCATAAGTTTGTTGAATGAATCTATGATTGCACTTCTCAGTGGAAATGACTGCCCTGGTTTCTATTTTAGGTAACACCTATAAGTGATATGAAATGATATGTGTCTTTCACTTTGTGACTTACTCCAAGTCACGTGATTACCTCTAGAATCATCTACGGTGCTGCAAATGGCATTGTGTCCTTATTTTCCTTGGCTTCTATTCTGCCTTAGCGAGGTCCATTTTCAACAATGTGATTCCCTGAGGGTTGTGCATTAGCTGACCAGGGCAGCCTTACTCTGCCGGCCGGCCCTCCCCAGGTCTGCCTGGTTGAGGTCAATATAAACAGCGCTCCAGGCAGCAATAGCCCATGAAGCTGTGCCTGACTCCATATTCTCTGCCCCGTCAGCAGTCTCGGGGCTGTGCTGGTGGGAGGGAGTGAGGGGCCACAGCTTTGTTGGTGGCCCGGTGTGAGTGGGGTTCTGCTGGCCTTTCTGCAGGAGTTGCCAGGCTGCCACCTGTAAAGAAGAGGATGTGTCACCCATACCTTCCGCTGGAATTTCTCTCCGCACAGAGGTGAGGAAGGAAAAAAGCAGTGGGGGCCGGGACAAGAGGGGTATCTCAGGCAGGACAATGGAAAGCTTCCGGAAGAGCGCCCGGGGCCAGGATCACCCTGGCTGGCCTGCAGTCACCAAGTTGGCCTGCGTGCTGTCGCTGGTGTGGCTCCACGGCCCTTCCTCTAGGCTTTCAAGCCTTTGTACATATTCAGGTGTTTTACCTGGGAAGGGTGGGAACAGTTCAGCAGCAGCTGGCCTGGGGCTCAGCTCACCTGTATTCAGAGATGCCTCGGCACGGTCCCCCAGCTTTGCAATGAGGACGCTCCTTGCATGGGGGGTGGGTTGCTGGCTGTATGGGAGATGATTCCCCACCTCTGACCAATTTCAGAATTGTTTACCGCTGGAGCAAGTGCCCTGATAGGGTTTTCCTCTGTAAAACTGGTGGGTTCAGGGTTTTTTTTCGTTTATGGTTCAAGTTAGATTTTATTCCTCTTTTATGTATTTATAGATATAAGCATGGAAATAATTCATTCCTATAAATACATCTGTGTGAAGGGAAGAACTTTTTTCTGTTTTATTTTTAAATTTTATATTTTAAAATTTTGAAATTTAATTTTATTTACTTTTTAATACAGCGTGTTATTATTAGTTATGTATTTTATGCATATACATGTATACAGGTCAATCGCAAACTCCCAACTCATCCCACCACCACCACCCCAGGGCTTCCCACACTTGGTGTCCATACGTTTGTTCTCTACCTCTGTGTCTCTATTTCTTCCCTGCAAACCAGTTCATCTGTACCATTTTTTAGGTTCCACATATATGCATTAATATACAATATTTGTTTTCCTCTTTCTGACTTACTTCATTCTGTATGACAGTCTCTAGATCCATCGATGTCTCTACAAATGACCCAGTTTCATTCCTTTTTATGGCCGAGTAATATTCCATTTTATATATGTACCCCATCTTTATCCATTCATCTGTCTGTGGGCATTTAGGTTGCTTCCATTACCTGGCTATTGTAAATAGTGCTGCAATGAACCTTGTGGTGAATGTGCCTTTTTGATTTATGGTTGTCTCTGGGTATATGCCCAAAAGTGGGATTGCTGGGTCAGATGGTAATTCTATTTCTAGTTTCTTAAAGGAAACTCCATACTGTTCTCCATAGTGACTGTATCAATTTACATTCCCACCAATAGTGGAAGAGGGCTCCTTTTGTCCACACCCTCCCCAGAATTTGTTCTTTGTAGATTTTCTGATGATGCCGATTCTAACAGGTGTGAGGTGATACCTCATGGTAGTTTTGATTTGCATTTCTCTAATAATTAGTGCTCTTGAGCAGCTTTTCATGTGCGTCTTGGCCATCTCTGTGTCTTCTTTGAAGAAACGTCTCTTTAGATCTTCTGCCCATTTTTGTATTGGGTTGTTCGTTTTCTTAATAAGCTGCATGAGCTGTTTATATATATTGGAGATTAAACCTTTGTCCATTGATTCGTTTGCAACTATTTTCGCCCCTTCTGAGGGATGCCTTTTTCCATTCCCGTGTTTTTAACCAAAAAAGAAAGAAAGAAAAAGAAGCAGAACACTAATGTGCATAAAATATGCCTTTTGAAACGGTCGTTTTGAAATATGGACGTCCTTTAAATTTTTTGGTCGATATGTGGCCCCAGGATTTGTTTTCAGGGCAGGTGTCATTTACAGGCCTGCAATGATTTTGAATATCAACTGACCATTAGCCCTGGGATTAAAGCTGCTGTTGTGTGAAACGGCCACTAGCTGGCAGCAGTTCTCCCTTAACACATCTGGTTACTAGGGCAACAGAGCCTCAATGGACGTTGTGTTCTAGATTGGAATTTAGAATGGAATGTGCCAGGAGAAAGCCCCTCAAGTTTGACTCCCTACTTCTTGTTCGTATTTTTAAATTAATTTTTTTTATTTTTTATTATAGCAAGTTTGATTACAATGTTTGGCTTGTTGTAGGTGTGGAAGATGTGGTTCTTTTACACATATACAGATGTCTGTTCTTCCTGGGATCCTTTTCCCATGTACGTTATGACAGAATGTTGAGTAGTCTTCTCTTGGTATTCCGTAGGTCTTTGGTGATTATATATGTCACCTCTGTTTGTATATGTCTGTTAACCCCGATATCGTAATGAAACCAATCCTCACACCTTTCCATTGGTGAACCATAAGTTTGTTGAATGAATCTATGATTGCACTTCTCAGTGGAAATGACTGCCCTGGTTCCTATTTTAGGTAACACCTATAAGTGATATGAAATGATATGTGTCTTTCACTTTCTGACTTACTCCAAGTCACGTGATTACCTCTAGACTCATCTACGGTGCTGCAAATGGCATTGTGTCCTTATTTTCCTTGGCTTCTATTCTGCCTTAGCGAGGTCCATTTTCAACAATGTGATTCCCTGAGGGTTGTGGATTAGCTGACCTGGGCAGCCTTACCCTGCCGGCCGGCCCTCCCCAGGTCTGCCTGGTTGAGGTCAATATAAACAGCGCTCCAGGCAGCAATAGCCCCTGAAGCTGTGCCTGACTCCATATTCTCTGCCCCGTCAGCAGTCTCGGGGCTGTGCTGGTGGGAGGGAGTGAGGGGCCACAGCTTTGTTGGTGGCCCGGTGTGAGTGGGGTTCTGCTGGCCTTTCTGCAGGAGTTGCCAGGCTGCCACCTGTAAAGAAGAGGATGTGTCACCCATACCTTCCGCTGGAATTTCTCTCCGCACAGAGGTGAGGAAGGAAAAAAGCAGTGGGGGCCGGGACAAGAGGGGTATCTCAGGCAGGACAATGGAAAGCTTCCGGAAGAGCGCCCGGGGCCAGGATCACCCTGGCTGGCCTGCAGTCACCAAGTTGGCCTGCGTGCTGTCGCTGGTGTGGCTCCACGGCCCTTCCTCTAGGCTTTCAAGCCTTTGTACATATTCAGGTGTTTTACCTGGGAAGGGTGGGAACAGTTCAGCAGCAGCTGGCCTGGGGCTCAGCTCACCTGTATTCAGAGATGCCTCGGCACGGTCCCCCAGCTTTGCAATGAGGACGCTCCTTGCATGGGGGTGGGTTGCTGGCTGTATGGGAGATGATTCCCCACCTCTGACCAATTTCAGAATTGTTTACCGCTGGAGCAAGTGCCCTGATAGGGTTTTCCTCTGTAAAACTGGTGGGTTCAGGGTTTTTTTTCGTTTATGGTTCAAGTTAGATTTTATTCCTCTTTTATGTATTTATAGATATAAGCATGGAAATAATTCATTCCTATAAATACATCTGTGTGAAGGGAAGAACTTTTTTCTGTTTTATTTTTAAATTTTATATTTTAAAATTTTGAAATTTAATTTTATTTACTTTTTTATACATAGGGTTATTATTAGTTATGTATTTTATGCATATACATGTATACAGGTCAATCGCAAACTCCCAACTCATCCCACCACCACCACCCCAGGGCTTCCCACACTTGGTGTCCATACGTTTGTTCTCTACCTCTGTGTCTCTATTTCTTCCCTGCAAACCAGTTCATCTGTACCATTTTTTAGGTTCCACATATATGCATTAATATACAATATTTGTTTTCCTCTTTCTGACTTACTTCATTCTGTATGACAGTCTCTAGATCCATCGATGTCTCTACAAATGACCCAGTTTCATTCCTTTTTATGGCCGAGTAATATTCCATTTTATATATGTACCCCATCTTTATCCATTCATCTGTCTGTGGGCATTTAGGTTGCTTCCATTACCTGGCTATTGTAAATAGTGCTGCAATGAACCTTGTGGTGAATGTGCCTTTTTGATTTATGGTTGTCTCTGGGTATATGCCCAAAAGTGGGATTGCTGGGTCAGATGGTAATTCTATTTCTAGTTTTTTAAAGGAAACTCCATACTGTTCTCCATAGTGACTGTATCAATTTACATTCCCACCAATAGTGGAAGAGGGCTCCTTTTGTCCACACCCTCCCCAGAATTTGTTCTTTGTAGATTTTCTGATGATGCCGATTCTAACAGGTGTGAGGTGATACCTCATGGTAGTTTTGATTTGCATTTCTCTAATAATTAGTGCTCTTGAGCAGCTTTTCATGTGCGTCTTGGCCATCTCTGTGTCTTCTTTGAAGAAACGTCTCTTTAGATCTTCTGCCCATTTTTGTATTGGGTTGTTTGTTTTCTTAATAAGCTGCATGAGCTGTTTATATATATTGGAGATTAAACCTTTGTCCATTGATTCGTTTGCAACTATTTTCGCCCCTTCTGAGGGATGCCTTTTTCCATTCCCTTGTTTTTAACCAAAAAAGAAAGAAAGAAAAAGAAGCAGAACACTAATGTGCATAAAATATGCCTTTTGAAACGGTCGTTTTGAAATATGGACGTCCTTTAAATTTTTTGGTCGATATGTGGCCCCAGGATTTGTTTTCAGGGCAGGTGTCATTTACAGGCCTGCAATGATTTTGAATATCAACTGACCATTAGCCCTGGGATTAAAGCTGCTGTTGTGTGAAACGGCCACTAGCTGGCAGCAGTTCTCCCTTAACACATCTGGTTACTAGGGCAACAGAGCCTCAATGGACGTCGTGTTCTAGATTGGAATTTAGAATGGAATGTGCCAGGAGAAAGCCCCTCAAGTTTGACTCCCTACTTCTTGTTCGTATTTTTAAATTAATTTTTTTATTTTTTATTATAGCAAGTTTGATTACAATGTTTGGCTTGTTGTAGGTGTGGAAGATGTGGTTCTTTTACACATATACAGATGTCTGTTCTTCCTGGGATCCTTTTCCCATGTACGTTATGACAGAATGTTGAGTAGTCTTCTCTTGGTATTCCGTAGGTCTTTGGTGATTATATATGTCACCTCTGTTTGTATATGTCTGTTAACCCCGATATCGTAATGAAACCAATCCTCACACCTTTCCATTGGTGAACCATAAGTTTGTTTAATGAATCTATGATTGCACTTCTCAGTGGAAATGACTGCCCTGGTTTCTATTTTAGGTAACACCTATAAGTGATATGAAATGATATGTGTCTTTCACTTTCTGACTTACTCCAAGTCACGTGATTACCTCTAGAATCATCTACGGTGCTGCAAATGGCATTGTGTCCTTATTTTCCTTGGCTTCTATTCTGCCTTAGCGAGGTCCATTTTCAAAAATGTGATTCCCTGAGGGTTGTGCATTAGCTGACCAGGGCAGCCTTACTCTGCCGGCCGGCCCTCCCCAGGTCTGCCTGGTTGAGGTCAATATAAACAGCGCTCCAGGCAGCAATAGCCCATGAAGCTGTGCCTGACTCCATATTCTCTGCCCCGTCAGCAGTCTCGGGGCTGTGCTGGTGGGAGGGAGTGAGGGGCCACAGCTTTGTTGGTGGCCCGGTGTGAGTGGGGATCTGCTGGCCTTTCTGCAGGAGTTGCCAGGCTGCCACCTGTAAAGAAGAGGATGTGTCACCCATACCTTCCGCTGGAATTTCTCTCCGCACAGAGGTGAGGAAGGAAAAAAGCAGTGGGGGCCGGGACAAGAGGGGTATCTCAGGCAGGACAATGGAAAGCTTCCGGAAGAGCGCCCGGGGCCAGGATCACCCTGGCTGGCCTGCACTCACCAAGTTGGCCTGCGTGCTGTCGCTGGTGTGGCTCCACGGCCCTTCCTTTAGGCTTTTAAGCCTTTGTACATATTCAGGTGTTTTACCTGGGAAGGGTGGGAACAGTTCAGCAGCAGCTGGCCTGGGGCTCAGCTCACCTGTATTCAGAGATGCCTCGGCACGGTCCCCCAGCTTTGCAATGAGGGCGCTCCTTGCATGGGGGGTGGGTTGCTGGCTGTATGGGAGATGATTCCCCACCTCTGACCAATTTCAGAATTGTTTACCGCTGGAGCAAGTGCCCTGATAGGGTTTTCCTCTGTAAAACTGGTGGGTTCAGGGTTTTTTTTCGTTTATGGTTCAAGATAGATTTTATTCCTCTTTTATGTATTTATAGATATAAGCATGGAAATAATTCATTCCTATAAATACATCTGTGTGAAGGGAAGAACTTTTTTCTGTTTTATTTTTAAATTTTATATTTTAAAATTTTGAAATTTAATTTTATTTACTTTTTTATACAGCGGGTTATTATTAGTTATGTATTTTATGCATATACATGTATACAGGTCAATCGCAAACTCCCAACTCATCCCACCACCACCACCCCAGGGCTTCCCACACTTGGTGTCCATACGTTTGTTCTCTACCTCTGTGTCTCTATTTCTTCCCTGCAAACCAGTTCATCTGTACCATTTTTTAGGTTCCACATATATGCATTAATATACAATATTTGTTTTCCTCTTTCTGACTTACTTCATTCTGTATGACAGTCTCTAGATCCATCGATGTCTCTACAAATGACACAGTTTCATTCCTTTTTATGGCCGAGTAATATTCCATTTTATATATGTACCCCATCTTTATCCATTCATCTGTCTGTGGGCATTTAGGTTGCTTCCATTACCTGGCTATTGTATATAGTGCTGCAATGAAACTTGTGGTGAATGTGCCTTTTTGATTTATGGTTGTCTCTGGGTATATGCCCAAAAGTGGGATTGCTGGGTCAGATGGTAATTCTATTTCTAGTTTTTTAAAGGAAACTCCATACTGTTCTCCATAGTGACTGTATCAATTTACATTCCCACCAATAGTGGAAGAGGGCTCCTTTTGTCCACACCCTCCCCAGAATTTGTTGTTTGTAGATTTTCTGATGATGCCGATTCTAACAGGTGTGAGGTGATACCTCATGGTAGTTTTGATTTGCATTTCTCTAATAATTAGTGCTCTTGAGCAGCTTTTCATGTGCGTCTTGGCCATCTCTGTGTCTTCTTTGAAGAAACGTCTCTTTAGATCTTCTGCCCATTTTTGTATTGGGTTGTTTGTTTTCTTAATAAGCTGCATGAGCTGTTTATATATATTGGAGATTAAACCTTTGTCCATTGATTCGTTTGCAACTATTTTCGCCCCTTCTGAGGGATGCCTTTTTCCATTCCCGTGTTTTTAACCAAAAAAGAAAGAAAGAAAAAGAAGCAGAACACTAATGTGCATAAAATATGCCTTTTGAAACGGTCGTTTTGAAATATGGACGTCCTTTAAATTTTTTGGTCGATATGTGGCCCCAGGATTTGTTTTCAGGGCAGGTGTCATTTACAGGCCTGCAATGATTTTGAATATCAACTGACCATTAGCCCTGGGATTAAAGCTGCTGTTGGGTGAAACGGCCACTAGCTGGCAGCAGTTCTCCCTTAACACATCTGGTTACTTGGGCAACAGAGCCTCAATGGACGTCGTGTTCTAGATTGGAATTTAGAATGGAATGTGCCAGGAGAAAGCCCCTCAAGTTTGACTCCCTACTTCTTGTTCGTATTTTTAAATTAATTTTTTTATTTTTTATTATAGCAAGTTTGATTACAATGTTTGGCTTGTTGTAGGTGTGGAAGATGTGGTTCTTTTACACATATACAGATGTCTGTTCTTCCTGGGATCCTTTTCCCATGTACGTTATGACAGAATGTTGAGTAGTCTTCTCTTGGTATTCCGTAGGTCTTTGGTGATTATATATGTCACCTCTGTTTGTATATGTCTGTTAACCCCGATATCGTAATGAAACCAATCCTCACACCTTTCCATTGGTGAACCATAAGTTTGTTGAATGAATCTATGATTGCACTTCTCAGTGGAAATGACTGCCCTGGTTCCTATTTTAGGTAACACCTATAAGTGATATGAAATGATATGTGTCTTTCACTTTCTGACTTACTCCAAGTCACGTGATTACCTCTAGACTCATCTACGGTGCTGCAAATGGCATTGTGTCCTTATTTTCCTTGGCTTCTATTCTGCCTTAGCGAGGTCCATTTTCAACAATGTGATTCCCTGAGGGTTGTGGATTAGCTGACCTGGGCAGCCTTACCCTGCCGGCCGGCCCTCCCCAGGTCTGCCTGGTTGAGGTCAATATAAACAGCGCTCCAGGCAGCAATAGCCCCTGAAGCTGTGCCTGACTCCATATTCTCTGCCCCGTCAGCAGTCTCGGGGCTGTGCTGGTGGGAGGGAGTGAGGGGCCACAGCTTTGTTGGTGGCCCGGTGTGAGTGGGGTTCTGCTGGCCTTTCTGCAGGAGTTGCCAGGCTGCCACCTGTAAAGAAGAGGATGTGTCACCCATACCTTCCGCTGGAATTTCTCTCCGCACAGAGGTGAGGAAGGAAAAAAGCAGTGGGGGCCGGGACAAGAGGGGTATCTCAGGCAGGACAATGGAAAGCTTCCGGAAGAGCGCCCGGGGCCAGGATCACCCTGGCTGGCCTGCAGTCACCAAGTTGGCCTGCGTGCTGTCGCTGGTGTGGCTCCACGGCCCTTCCTCTAGGCTTTCAAGCCTTTGTACATATTCAGGTGTTTTACCTGGGAAGGGTGGGAACAGTTCAGCAGCAGCTGGCCTGGGGCTCAGCTCACCTGTATTCAGAGATGCCTCGGCACGGTCCCCCAGCTTTGCAATGAGGACGCTCCTTGCATGGGGGGTGGGTTGCTGGCTGTATGGGAGATGATTCCCCACCTCTGACCAATTTCAGAATTGTTTACCGCTGGAGCAAGTGCCCTGATAGGGTTTTCCTCTGTAAAACTGGTGGGTTCAGGGTTTTTTTTCGTTTATGGTTCAAGTTAGATTTTATTCCTCTTTTATGTATTTATAGATATAAGCATGGAAATAATTCATTCCTATAAATACATCTGTGTGAAGGGAAGAACTTTTTTCTGTTTTATTTTTAAATTTTATATTTTAAAATTTTGAAATTTAATTTTATTTACTTTTTTATACAGCGGGTTATTATTAGTTATGTATTTTATGCATATACATGTATACAGGTCAATCGCAAACTCCCAACTCATCCCACCACCACCACCCCAGGGCTTCCCACACTTGGTGTCCATACGTTTGTTCTCTACCTCTGTGTCTCTATTTCTTCCCTGCAAACCAGTTCATCTGTACCATTTTTTAGGTTCCACATATATGCATTAATATACAATATTTGTTTTCCTCTTTCTGACTTACTTCATTCTGTATGACAGTCTCTAGATCCATCGATGTCTCTACAAATGACCCAGTTTCATTCCTTTTTATGGCCGAGTAATATTCCATTTTATATATGTACCCCATCTTTATCCATTCATCTGTCTGTGGGCATTTAGGTTGCTTCCATTACCTGGCTATTGTAAATAGTGCTGCAATGAACCTTGTGGTGAATGTGCCTTTTTGATTTATGGTTGTCTCTGGGTATATGCCCAAAAGTGGGATTGCTGGGTCAGATGGTAATTCTATTTCTAGTTTTTTAAAGGAAACTCCATACTGTTCTCCATAGTGACTGTATCAATTTACATTCCCACCAATAGTGGAAGAGGGCTCCTTTTGTCCACACCCTCCCCAGAATTTGTTGTTTGTAGATTTTCTGATGATGCCGATTCTAACAGGTGTGAGGTGATACCTCATGGTAGTTTTGATTTGCATTTCTCTAATAATTAGTGCTCTTGAGCAGCTTTTCATGTGCGTCTTGGCCATCTCTGTGTCTTCTTTGAAGAAACGTCTCTTTAGATCTTCTGCCCATTTTTGTATTGGGTTGTTTGTTTTCTTAATAAGCTGCATGAGCTGTTTATATATATTGGAGATTAAACCTTTGTCCATTGATTCGTTTGCAACTATTTTCGCCCCTTCTGAGGGATGCCTTTTTCCATTCCCGTGTTTTTAACCAAAAAAGAAAGAAAGAAAAAGAAGCAGAACACTAATGTGCATAAAATATGTCTTTTGAAACGGTCGTTTTGAAATATGGACGTCCTTTAAATTTTTTGGTCGATATGTGGCCCCAGGATTTGTTTTCAGGGCAGGTGTCATTTACAGGCCTGCAATGATTTTGAATATCAACTGACCATTAGCCCTGGGATTAAAGCTGCTGTTGGGTGAAACGGCCACTAGCTGGCAGCAGTTCTCCCTTAACACATCTGGTTACTAGGGCAACAGAGCCTCAATGGACGTCGTGTTCTAGATTGGAATTTAGAATGGAATGTGCCAGGAGAAAGCCCCTCAAGTTTGACTCCCTACTTCTTGTTCGTATTTTTAAATTAATTTTTTTATTTTTTATTATAGCAAGTTTGATTACAATGTTTGGCTTGTTGTAGGTGTGGAAGATGTGGTTCTTTTACACATATACAGATGTCTGTTCTTCCTGGGATCCTTTTCCCATGTACGTTATGACAGAATGTTGAGTAGTCTTCTCTTGGTATTCCATAGGTCTTTGGTGATTATATATGTCACCTCTGTTTGTATATGTCTGTTAACCCCGATATCGTAATGAAACCAATCCTCACACCTTTCCATTGGTGAACCATAAGTTTGTTGAATGAATCTATGATTGCACTTCTCAGTGGAAATGACTGCCCTGGTTCCTATTTTAGGTAACACCTATAAGTGATATGAAATGATATGTGTCTTTCACTTTCTGACTTACTCCAAGTCACGTGATTACCTCTAGACTCATCTACGGTGCTGCAAATGGCATTGTGTCCTTATTTTCCTTGGCTTCTATTCTGCCTTAGCGAGGTCCATTTTCAACAATGTGATTCCCTGAGGGTTGTGGATTAGCTGACCTGGGCAGCCTTACCCTGCCGGCCGGCCCTCCCCAGGTCTGCCTGGTTGAGGTCAATATAAACAGCGCTCCAGGCAGCAATAGCCCCTGAAGCTGTGCCTGACTCCATATTCTCTGCCCCGTCAGCAGTCTCGGGGCTGTGCTGGTGGGAGGGAGTGAGGGGCCACAGCTTTGTTGGTGGCCCGGTGTGAGTGGGGTTCTGCTGGCCTTTCTGCAGGAGTTGCCAGGCTGCCACCTGTAAAGAAGAGGATGTGTCACCCATACCTTCCGCTGGAATTTCTCTCCGCACAGAGGTGAGGAAGGAAAAAAGCAGTGGGGGCCGGGACAAGAGGGGTATCTCAGGCAGGACAATGGAAAGCTTCCGGAAGAGCGCCCGGGGCCAGGATCACCCTGGCTGGCCTGCAGTC
Organism: Mesoplodon bidens; assembly: GCF_964165515.1. Classification (NCBI taxonomy): domain Eukaryota; kingdom Metazoa; phylum Chordata; class Mammalia; order Artiodactyla; family Ziphiidae; genus Mesoplodon; species Mesoplodon bidens. Next base: position 91,863 of record NW_027672637.1, on the reverse strand, counting down.
ACCAAGTTGGCCTGCGTGCTGTCGCTGGTGTGGCTCCACGGCCCTTCCTCTAGGCTTTCAAGCCTTTGTACATATTCAGGTGTTTTACCTGGGAAGGGTGGGAACAGTTCAGCAGCAGCTGGCCTGGGGCTCAGCTCACCTGTATTCAGAGATGCCTCGGCACGGTCCCCCAGCTTTGCAATGAGGACGCTCCTTGCATGGGGGGTGGGTTGCTGGCTGTATGGGAGATGATTCCCCACCTCTGACCAATTTCAGAATTGTTTACCGCTGGAGCAAGTGCCCTGATAGGGTTTTCCTCTGTAAAACTGGTGGGTTCAGGGTTTTTTTTCGTTTATGGTTCAAGTTAGATTTTATTCCTCTTTTATGTATTTATAGATATAAGCATGGAAATAATTCATTCCTATAAATACATCTGTGTGAAGGGAAGAACTTTTTTCTGTTTTATTTTTAAATTTTATATTTTAAAATTTTGAAATTTAATTTTATTTACTTTTTTATACAGCGGGTTATTATTAGTTATGTATTTTATGCATATACATGTATACAGGTCAATCGCAAACTCCCAACTCATCCCACCACCACCACCCCAGGGCTTCCCACACTTGGTGTCCATACGTTTGTTCTCTACCTCTGTGTCTCTATTTCTTCCCTGCAAACCAGTTCATCTGTACCATTTTTTAGGTTCCACATATATGCATTAATATACAATATTTGTTTTCCTCTTTCTGACTTACTTCATTCTGTATGACAGTCTCTAGATCCATCGATGTCTCTACAAATGACCCAGTTTCATTCCTTTTTATGGCCGAGTAATATTCCATTTTATATATGTACCCCATCTTTATCCATTCATCTGTCTGTGGGCATTTAGGTTGCTTCCATTACCTGGCTATTGTAAATAGTGCTGCAATGAACCTTGTGGTGAATGTGCCTTTTTGATTTATGGTTGTCTCTGGGTATATGCCCAAAAGTGGGATTGCTGGGTCAGATGGTAATTCTATTTCTAGTTTTTTAAAGGAAACTCCATACTGTTCTCCATAGTGACTGTATCAATTTACATTCCCACCAATAGTGGAAGAGGGCTCCTTTTGTCCACACCCTCCCCAGAATTTGTTGTTTGTAGATTTTCTGATGATGCCGATTCTAACAGGTGTGAGGTGATACCTCATGGTAGTTTTGATTTGCATTTCTCTAATAATTAGTGCTCTTGAGCAGCTTTTCATGTGCGTCTTGGCCATCTCTGTGTCTTCTTTGAAGAAACGTCTCTTTAGATCTTCTGCCCATTTTTGTATTGGGTTGTTTGTTTTCTTAATAAGCTGCATGAGCTGTTTATATATATTGGAGATTAAACCTTTGTCCATTGATTCGTTTGCAACTATTTTCGCCCCTTCTGAGGGATGCCTTTTTCCATTCCCGTGTTTTTAACCAAAAAAGAAAGAAAGAAAAAGAAGCAGAACACTAATGTGCATAAAATATGTCTTTTGAAACGGTCGTTTTGAAATATGGACGTCCTTTAAATTTTTTGGTCGATATGTGGCCCCAGGATTTGTTTTCAGGGCAGGTGTCATTTACAGGCCTGCAATGATTTTGAATATCAACTGACCATTAGCCCTGGGATTAAAGCTGCTGTTGGGTGAAACGGCCACTAGCTGGCAGCAGTTCTCCCTTAACACATCTGGTTACTAGGGCAACAGAGCCTCAATGGACGTCGTGTTCTAGATTGGAATTTAGAATGGAATGTGCCAGGAGAAAGCCCCTCAAGTTTGACTCCCTACTTCTTGTTCGTATTTTTAAATTAATTTTTTTATTTTTTATTATAGCAAGTTTGATTACAATGTTTGGCTTGTTGTAGGTGTGGAAGATGTGGTTCTTTTACACATATACAGATGTCTGTTCTTCCTGGGATCCTTTTCCCATGTACGTTATGACAGAATGTTGAGTAGTCTTCTCTTGGTATTCCATAGGTCTTTGGTGATTATATATGTCACCTCTGTTTGTATATGTCTGTTAACCCCGATATCGTAATGAAACCAATCCTCACACCTTTCCATTGGTGAACCATAAGTTTGTTGAATGAATCTATGATTGCACTTCTCAGTGGAAATGACTGCCCTGGTTCCTATTTTAGGTAACACCTATAAGTGATATGAAATGATATGTGTCTTTCACTTTCTGACTTACTCCAAGTCACGTGATTACCTCTAGACTCATCTACGGTGCTGCAAATGGCATTGTGTCCTTATTTTCCTTGGCTTCTATTCTGCCTTAGCGAGGTCCATTTTCAACAATGTGATTCCCTGAGGGTTGTGGATTAGCTGACCTGGGCAGCCTTACCCTGCCGGCCGGCCCTCCCCAGGTCTGCCTGGTTGAGGTCAATATAAACAGCGCTCCAGGCAGCAATAGCCCCTGAAGCTGTGCCTGACTCCATATTCTCTGCCCCGTCAGCAGTCTCGGGGCTGTGCTGGTGGGAGGGAGTGAGGGGCCACAGCTTTGTTGGTGGCCCGGTGTGAGTGGGGTTCTGCTGGCCTTTCTGCAGGAGTTCCCAGGCTGCCACCTGTAAAGAAGAGGATGTGTCACCCATACCTTCCGCTGGAATTTCTCTCCGCACAGAGGTGAGGAAGGAAAAAAGCAGTGGGGGCCGGGACAAGAGGGGTATCTCAGGCAGGACAATGGAAAGCTTCCGGAAGAGCGCCCGGGGCCAGGATCACCCTGGCTGGCCTGCAGTCACCAAGTTGGCCTGCGTGCTGTCGCTGGTGTGGCTCCACGGCCCTTCCTCTAGGCTTTCAAGCCTTTGTACATATTCAGGTGTTTTACCTGGGAAGGGTGGGAACAGTTCAGCAGCAGCTGGCCTGGGGCTCAGCTCACCTGTATTCAGAGATGCCTCGGCACGGTCCCCCAGCTTTGCAATGAGGACGCTCCTTGCATGGGGGGTGGGTTGCTGGCTGTATGGGAGATGATTCCCCACCTCTGACCAATTTCAGAATTGTTTACCGCTGGAGCAAGTGCCCTGATAGGGTTTTCCTCTGTAAAACTGGTGGGTTCAGGGTTTTTTTTCGTTTATGGTTCAAGTTAGATTTTATTCCTCTTTTATGTATTTATAGATATAAGCATGGAAATAATTCATTCCTATAAATACATCTGTGTGAAGGGAAGAACTTTTTTCTGTTTTATTTTTAAATTTTATATTTTAAAATTTTGAAATTTAATTTTATTTACTTTTTTATACAGCGGGTTATTATTAGTTATGTATTTTATGCATATACATGTATACAGGTCAATCGCAAACTCCCAACTCATCCCACCACCACCACCCCAGGGCTTCCCACACTTGGTGTCCATACGTTTGTTCTCTACCTCTGTGTCTCTATTTCTTCCCTGCAAACCAGTTCATCTGTACCATTTTTTAGGTTCCACATATATGCATTAATATACAATATTTGTTTTCCTCTTTCTGACTTACTTCATTCTGTATGACAGTCTCTAGATCCATCGATGTCTCTACAAATGACCCAGTTTCATTCCTTTTTATGGCCGAGTAATATTCCATTTTATATATGTACCCCATCTTTATCCATTCATCTGTCTGTGGGCATTTAGGTTGCTTCCATTACCTGGCTATTGTAAATAGTGCTGCAATGAACCTTGTGGTGAATGTGCCTTTTTGATTTATGGTTGTCTCTGGGTATATGCCCAAAAGTGGGATTGCTGGGTCAGATGGTAATTCTATTTCTAGTTTTTTAAAGGAAACTCCATACTGTTCTCCATAGTGACTGTATCAATTTACATTCCCACCAATAGTGGAAGAGGGCTCCTTTTGTCCACACCCTCCCCAGAATTTGTTGTTTGTAGATTTTCTGATGATGCCGATTCTAACAGGTGTGAGGTGATACCTCATGGTAGTTTTGATTTGCATTTCTCTAATAATTAGTGCTCTTGAGCAGCTTTTCATGTGCGTCTTGGCCATCTCTGTGTCTTCTTTGAAGAAACGTCTCTTTAGATCTTCTGCCCATTTTTGTATTGGGTTGTTTGTTTTCTTAATAAGCTGCATGAGCTGTTTATATATATTGGAGATTAAACCTTTGTCCATTGATTCGTTTGCAACTATTTTCGCCCCTTCTGAGGGATGCCTTTTTCCATTCCCGTGTTTTTAACCAAAAAAGAAAGAAAGAAAAAGAAGCAGAACACTAATGTGCATAAAATATGTCTTTTGAAACGGTCGTTTTGAAATATGGACGTCCTTTAAATTTTTTGGTCGATATGTGGCCCCAGGATTTGTTTTCAGGGCAGGTGTCATTTACAGGCCTGCAATGATTTTGAATATCAACTGACCATTAGCCCTGGGATTAAAGCTGCTGTTGTGTGAAACGGCCACTAGCTGGCAGCAGTTCTCCCTTAACACATCTGGTTACTAGGGCAACAGAGCCTCAATGGACGTCGTGTTCTAGATTGGAATTTAGAATGGAATGTGCCAGGAGAAAGCCCCTCAAGTTTGACTCCCTACTTCTTGTTCGTATTTTTAAATTAATTTTTTTATTTTTTATTATAGCAAGTTTGATTACAATGTTTGGCTTGTTGTAGGTGTGGAAGATGTGGTTCTTTTACACATATACAGATGTCTGTTCTTCCTGGGATCCTTTTCCCATGTACGTTATGACAGAATGTTGAGTAGTCTTCTCTTGGTATTCCATAGGTCTTTGGTGATTATATATGTCACCTCTGTTTGTATATGTCTGTTAACCCCGATATCGTAATGAAACCAATCCTCACACCTTTCCATTGGTGAACCATAAGTTTGTTGAATGAATCTATGATTGCACTTCTCAGTGGAAATGACTGCCCTGGTTCCTATTTTAGGTAACACCTATAAGTGATATGAAATGATATGTGTCTTTCACTTTCTGACTTACTCCAAGTCACGTGATTACCTCTAGACTCATCTACGGTGCTGCAAATGGCATTGTGTCCTTATTTTCCTTGGCTTCTATTCTGCCTTAGCGAGGTCCATTTTCAACAATGTGATTCCCTGAGGGTTGTGGATTAGCTGACCTGGGCAGCCTTACCCTGCCGGCCGGCCCTCCCCAGGTCTGCCTGGTTGAGGTCAATATAAACAGCGCTCCAGGCAGCAATAGCCCCTGAAGCTGTGCCTGACTCCATATTCTCTGCCCCGTCAGCAGTCTCGGGGCTGTGCTGGTGGGAGGGAGTGAGGGGCCACAGCTTTGTTGGTGGCCCGGTGTGAGTGGGGTTCTGCTGGCCTTTCTGCAGGAGTTCCCAGGCTGCCACCTGTAAAGAAGAGGATGTGTCACCCATACCTTCCGCTGGAATTTCTCTCCGCACAGAGGTGAGGAAGGAAAAAAGCAGTGGGGGCCGGGACAAGAGGGGTATCTCAGGCAGGACAATGGAAAGCTTCCGGAAGAGCGCCCGGGGCCAGGATCACCCTGGCTGGCCTGCAGTCACCAAGTTGGCCTGCGTGCTGTCGCTGGTGTGGCTCCACGGCCCTTCCTCTAGGCTTTCAAGCCTTTGTACATATTCAGGTGTTTTACCTGGGAAGGGTGGGAACAGTTCAGCAGCAGCTGGCCTGGGGCTCAGCTCACCTGTATTCAGAGATGCCTCGGCACGGTCCCCCAGCTTTGCAATGAGGACGCTCCTTGCATGGGGGGTGGGTTGCTGGCTGTATGGGAGATGATTCCCCACCTCTGACCAATTTCAGAATTGTTTACCGCTGGAGCAAGTGCCCTGATAGGGTTTTCCTCTGTAAAACTGGTGGGTTCAGGGTTTTTTTTCGTTTATGGTTCAAGTTAGATTTTATTCCTCTTTTATGTATTTATAGATATAAGCATGGAAATAATTCATTCCTATAAATACATCTGTGTGAAGGGAAGAACTTTTTTCTGTTTTATTTTTAAATTTTATATTTTAAAATTTTGAAATTTAATTTTATTTACTTTTTTATACAGCGGGTTATTATTAGTTATGTATTTTATGCATATACATGTATACAGGTCAATCGCAAACTCCCAACTCATCCCACCACCACCACCCCAGGGCTTCCCACACTTGGTGTCCATACGTTTGTTCTCTACCTCTGTGTCTCTATTTCTTCCCTGCAAACCAGTTCATCTGTACCATTTTTTAGGTTCCACATATATGCATTAATATACAATATTTGTTTTCCTCTTTCTGACTTACTTCATTCTGTATGACAGTCTCTAGATCCATCGATGTCTCTACAAATGACCCAGTTTCATTCCTTTTTATGGCCGAGTAATATTCCATTTTATATATGTACCCCATCTTTATCCATTCATCTGTCTGTGGGCATTTAGGTTGCTTCCATTACCTGGCTATTGTAAATAGTGCTGCAATGAACCTTGTGGTGAATGTGCCTTTTTGATTTATGGTTGTCTCTGGGTATATGCCCAAAAGTGGGATTGCTGGGTCAGATGGTAATTCTATTTCTAGTTTTTTAAAGGAAACTCCATACTGTTCTCCATAGTGACTGTATCAATTTACATTCCCACCAATAGTGGAAGAGGGCTCCTTTTGTCCACACCCTCCCCAGAATTTGTTGTTTGTAGATTTTCTGATGATGCCGATTCTAACAGGTGTGAGGTGATACCTCATGGTAGTTTTGATTTGCATTTCTCTAATAATTAGTGCTCTTGAGCAGCTTTTCATGTGCGTCTTGGCCATCTCTGTGTCTTCTTTGAAGAAACGTCTCTTTAGATCTTCTGCCCATTTTTGTATTGGGTTGTTTGTTTTCTTAATAAGCTGCATGAGCTGTTTATATATATTGGAGATTAAACCTTTGTCCATTGATTCGTTTGCAACTATTTTCGCCCCTTCTGAGGGATGCCTTTTTCCATTCCCGTGTTTTTAACCAAAAAAGAAAGAAAGAAAAAGAAGCAGAACACTAATGTGCATAAAATATGCCTTTTGAAACGGTCGTTTTGAAATATGGACGTCCTTTAAATTTTTTGGTCGATATGTGGCCCCAGGATTTGTTTTCAGGGCAGGTGTCATTTACAGGCCTGCAATGATTTTGAATATCAACTGACCATTAGCCCTGGGATTAAAGCTGCTGTTGTGTGAAACGGCCACTAGCTGGCAGCAGTTCTCCCTTAACACATCTGGTTACTAGGGCAACAGAGCCTCAATGGACGTCGTGTTCTAGATTGGAATTTAGAATGGAATGTGCCAGGAGAAAGCCCCTCAAGTTTGACTCCCTACTTCTTGTTCGTATTTTTAAATTAATTTTTTTATTTTTTATTATAGCAAGTTTGATTACAATGTTTGGCTTGTTGTAGGTGTGGAAGATGTGGTTCTTTTACACATATACAGATGTCTGTTCTTCCTGGGATCCTTTTCCCATGTACGTTATGACAGAATGTTGAGTAGTCTTCTCTTGGTATTCCGTAGGTCTTTGGTGATTATATATGTCACCTCTGTTTGTATATGTCTGTTAACCCCGATATCGTAATGAAACCAATCCTCACACCTTTCCATTGGTGAACCATAAGTTTGTTGAATGAATCTATGATTGCACTTCTCAGTGGAAATGACTGCCCTGGTTCCTATTTTAGGTAACACCTATAAGTGATATGAAATGATATGTGTCTTTCACTTTCTGACTTACTCCAAGTCACGTGATTACCTCTAGACTCATCTACGGTGCTGCAAATGGCATTGTGTCCTTATTTTCCTTGGCTTCTATTCTGCCTTAGCGAGGTCCATTTTCAACAATGTGATTCCCTGAGGGTTGTGGATTAGCTGACCTGGGCAGCCTTACCCTGCCGGCCGGCCCTCCCCAGGTCTGCCTGGTTGAGGTCAATATAAACAGCGCTCCAGGCAGCAATAGCCCCTGAAGCTGTGCCTGACTCCATATTCTCTGCCCCGTCAGCAGTCTCGGGGCTGTGCTGGTGGGAGGGAGTGAGGGGCCACAGCTTTGTTGGTGGCCCGGTGTGAGTGGGGTTCTGCTGGCCTTTCTGCAGGAGTTGCCAGGCTGCCACCTGTAAAGAAGAGGATGTGTCACCCATACCTTCCGCTGGAATTTCTCTCCGCACAGAGGTGAGGAAGGAAAAAAGCAGTGGGGGCCGGGACAAGAGGGGTATCTCAGGCAGGACAATGGAAAGCTTCCCGAAGAGCGCCCGGGGCCAGGATCACCCTGGCTGGCCTGCAGTCACCAAGTTGGCCTGCGTGCTGTCGCTGGTGTGGCTCCACGGCCCTTCCTCTAGGCTTTCAAGCCTTTGTACATATTCAGGTGTTTTACCTGGGAAGGGTGGGAACAGTTCAGCAGCAGCTGGCCTGGGGCTCAGCTCACCTGTATTCAGAGATGCCTCGGCACGGTCCCCCAGCTTTGCAATGAGGACGCTCCTTGCATGGGGGGTGGGTTGCTGGCTGTATGGGAGATGATTCCCCACCTCTGACCAATTTCAGAATTGTTTACCGCTGGAGCAAGTGCCCTGATAGGGTTTTCCTCTGTAAAACTGGTGGGTTCAGGGTTTTTTTTCGTTTATGGTTCAAGTTAGATTTTATTCCTCTTTTATGTATTTATAGATATAAGCATGGAAATAATTCATTCCTATAAATACATCTGTGTGAAGGGAAGAACTTTTTTCTGTTTTATTTTTAAATTTTATATTTTAAAATTTTGAAATTTAATTTTATTTACTTTTTTATACAGCGGGTTATTATTAGTTATGTATTTTATGCATATACATGTATACAGGTCAATCGCAAACTCCCAACTCATCCCACCACCACCACCCCAGGGCTTCCCACACTTGGTGTCCATACGTTTGTTCTCTACCTCTGTGTCTCTATTTCTTCCCTGCAAACCAGTTCATCTGTACCATTTTTTAGGTTCCACATATATGCATTAATATACAATATTTGTTTTCCTCTTTCTGACTTACTTCATTCTGTATGACAGTCTCTAGATCCATCGATGTCTCTACAAATGACCCAGTTTCATTCCTTTTTATGGCCGAGTAATATTCCATTTTATATATGTACCCCATCTTTATCCATTCATCTGTCTGTGGGCATTTAGGTTGCTTCCATTACCTGGCTATTGTAAATAGTGCTGCAATGAACCTTGTGGTGAATGTGCCTTTTTGATTTATGGTTGTCTCTGGGTATATGCCCAAAAGTGGGATTGCTGGGTCAGATGGTAATTCTATTTCTAGTTTTTTAAAGGAAACTCCATACTGTTCTCCATAGTGACTGTATCAATTTACATTCCCACCAATAGTGGAAGAGGGCTCCTTTTGTCCACACCCTCCCCAGAATTTGTTGTTTGTAGATTTTCTGATGATGCCGATTCTAACAGGTGTGAGGTGATACCTCATGGTAGTTTTGATTTGCATTTCTCTAATAATTAGTGCTCTTGAGCAGCTTTTCATGTGCGTCTTGGCCATCTCTGTGTCTTCTTTGAAGAAACGTCTCTTTAGATCTTCTGCCCATTTTTGTATTGGGTTGTTTGTTTTCTTAATAAGCTGCATGAGCTGTTTATATATATTGGAGATTAAACCTTTGTCCATTGATTCGTTTGCAACTATTTTCGCCCCTTCTGAGGGATGCCTTTTTCCATTCCCGTGTTTTTAACCAAAAAAGAAAGAAAGAAAAAGAAGCAGAACACTAATGTGCATAAAATATGCCTTTTGAAACGGTCGTTTTGAAATATGGACGTCCTTTAAATTTTTTGGTCGATATGTGGCCCCAGGATTTGTTTTCAGGGCAGGTGTCATTTACAGGCCTGCAATGATTTTGAATATCAACTGACCATTAGCCCTGGGATTAAAGCTGCTGTTGTGTGAAACGGCCACTAGCTGGCAGCAGTTCTCCCTTAACACATCTGGTTACTAGGGCAACAGAGCCTCAATGGATGTCGTGTTCTAGATTGGAATTTAGAATGGAATGTGCCAGGAGAAAGCCCCTCAAGTTTGACTCCCTACTTCTTGTTCGTATTTTTAAATTAATTTTTTTATTTTTTATTATAGCAAGTTTGATTACAATGTTTGGCTTGTTGTAGGTGTGGAAGATGTGGTTCTTTTACACATATACAGATGTCTGTTCTTCCTGGGATCCTTTTCCCATGTACGTTATGACAGAATGTTGAGTAGTCTTCTCTTGGTATTCCGTAGGTCTTTGGTGATTATATATGTCACCTCTGTTTGTATATGTCTGTTAACCCCGATATCGTAATGAAACCAATCCTCACACCTTTCCATTGGTGAACCATAAGTTTGTTGAATGAATCTATGATTGCACTTCTCAGTGGAAATGACTGCCCTGGTTCCTATTTTAGGTAACACCTATAAGTGATATGAAATGATATGTGTCTTTCACTTTCTGACTTACTCCAAGTCACGTGATTACCTCTAGACTCATCTACGGTGCTGCAAATGGCATTGTGTCCTTATTTTCCTTGGCTTCTATTCTGCCTTAGCGAGGTCCATTTTCAACAATGTGATTCCCTGAGGGTTGTGGATTAGCTGACCTGGGCAGCCTTACCCTGCCGGCCGGCCCTCCCCAGGTCTGCCTGGTTGAGGTCAATATAAACAGCGCTCCAGGCAGCAATAGCCCCTGAAGCTGTGCCTGACTCCATATTCTCTGCCCCGTCAGCAGTCTCGGGGCTGTGCTGGTGGGAGGGAGTGAGGGGCCACAGCTTTGTTGGTGGCCCGGTGTGAGTGGGGTTCTGCTGGCCTTTCTGCAGGAGTTGCCAGGCTGCCACCTGTAAAGAAGAGGATGTGTCACCCATACCTTCCGCTGGAATTTCTCTCCGCACAGAGGTGAGGAAGGAAAAAAGCAGTGGGGGCCGGGACAAGAGGGGTATCTCAGGCAGGACAATGGAAAGCTTCCCGAAGAGCGCCCGGGGCCAGGATCACCCTGGCTGGCCTGCAGTCACCAAGTTGGCCTGCGTGCTGTCGCTGGTGTGGCTCCACGGCCCTTCCTCTAGGCTTTCAAGCCTTTGTACATATTCAGGTGTTTTACCTGGGAAGGGTGGGAACAGTTCAGCAGCAGCTGGCCTGGGGCTCAGCTCACCTGTATTCAGAGATGCCTCGGCACGGTCCCCCAGCTTTGCAATGAGGTCGCTCCTTGCATGGGGGGTGGGTTGCTGGCTGTATGGGAGATGATTCCCCACCTCTGACCAATTTCAGAATTGTTTACCGCTGGAGCAAGTGCCCTGATAGGGTTTTCCTCTGTAAAACTGGTGGGTTCAGGGTTTTTTTTCGTTTATGGTTCAAGTTAGATTTTATTCCTCTTTTATGTATTTATAGATATAAGCATGGAAATAATTCATTCCTATAAATACATCTGTGTGAAGGGAAGAACTTTTTTCTGTTTTATTTTTAAATTTTATATTTTAAAATTTTGAAATTTAATTTTATTTACTTTTTAATACAGCGTGTTATTATTAGTTATGTATTTTATGCATATACATGTATACAGGTCAATCGCAAACTCCCAACTCATCCCACCACCACCACCCCAGGGCTTCCCACACTTGGTGTCCATACGTTTGTTCTCTACCTCTGTGTCTCTATTTCTTCCCTGCAAACCAGTTCATCTGTACCATTTTTTAGGTTCCACATATATGCATTAATATACAATATTTGTTTTCCTCTTTCTGACTTACTTCATTCTGTATGACAGTCTCTAGATCCATCGATGTCTCTACAAATGACACAGTTTCATTCCTTTTTATGGCCGAGTAATATTCCATTTTATATATGTACCCCATCTTTATCCATTCATCTGTCTGTGGGCATTTAGGTTGCTTCCATTACCTGGCTATTGTAAATAGTGCTGCAATGAACCTTGTGGTGAATGTGCCTTTTTGATTTATGGTTGTCTCTGGGTATATGCCCAAAAGTGGGATTGCTGGGTCAGATGGTAATTCTATTTCTAGTTTTTTAAAGGAAACTCCATACTGTTCTCCATAGTGACTGTATCAATTTACATTCCCACCAATAGTGGAAGAGGGCTCCTTTTGTCCACACCCTCCCCAGAATTTGTTGTTTGTAGATTTTCTGATGATGCCGATTCTAACAGGTGTGAGGTGATACCTCATGGTAGTTTTGATTTGCATTTCTCTAATAATTAGTGCTCTTGAGCAGCTTTTCATGTGCGTCTTGGCCATCTCTGTGTCTTCTTTGAAGAAACGTCTCTTTAGATCTTCTGCCCATTTTTGTATTGGGTTGTTTGTTTTCTTAATAAGCTGCATGAGCTGTTTATATATATTGGAGATTAAACCTTTGTCCATTGATTCGTTTGCAACTATTTTCGCCCCTTCTGAGGGATGCCTTTTTCCATTCCCGTGTTTTTAACCAAAAAAGAAAGAAAGAAAAAGAAGCAGAACACTAATGTGCATAAAATATGTCTTTTGAAACGGTCGTTTTGAAATATGGACGTCCTTTAAATTTTTTGGTCGATATGTGGCCCCAGGATTTGTTTTCAGGGCAGGTGTCATTTACAGGCCTGCAATGATTTTGAATATCAACTGACCATTAGCCCTGGGATTAAAGCTGCTGTTGTGTGAAACGGCCACTAGCTGGCAGCAGTTCTCCCTTAACACATCTGGTTACTAGGGCAACAGAGCCTCAATGGACGTCGTGTTCTAGATTGGAATTTAGAATGGAATGTGCCAGGAGAAAGCCCCTCAAGTTTGACTCCCTACTTCTTGTTCGTATTTTTAAATTAATTTTTTTATTTTTTATTATAGCAAGTTTGATTACAATGTTTGGCTTGTTGTAGGTGTGGAAGATGTGGTTCTTTTACACATATACAGATGTCTGTTCTTCCTGGGATCCTTTTCCCATGTACGTTATGACAGAATGTTGAGTAGTCTTCTCTTGGTATTCCATAGGTCTTTGGTGATTATATATGTCACCTCTGTTTGTATATGTCTGTTAACCCCGATATCGTAATGAAACCAATCCTCACACCTTTCCATTGGTGAACCATAAGTTTGTTGAATGAATCTATGATTGCACTTCTCAGTGGAAATGACTGCCCTGGTTCCTATTTTAGGTAACACCTATAAGTGATATGAAATGATATGTGTCTTTCACTTTCTGACTTACTCCAAGTCACGTGATTACCTCTAGACTCATCTACGGTGCTGCAAATGGCATTGTGTCCTTATTTTCCTTGGCTTCTATTCTGCCTTAGCGAGGTCCATTTTCAACAATGTGATTCCCTGAGGGTTGTGGATTAGCTGACCTGGGCAGCCTTACCCTGCCGGCCGGCCCTCCCCAGGTCTGCCTGGTTGAGGTCAATATAAACAGCGCTCCAGGCAGCAATAGCCCCTGAAGCTGTGCCTGACTCCATATTCTCTGCCCCGTCAGCAGTCTCGGGGCTGTGCTGGTGGGAGGGAGTGAGGGGCCACAGCTTTGTTGGTGGCCCGGTGTGAGTGGGGTTCTGCTGGCCTTTCTGCAGGAGTTGCCAGGCTGCCACCTGTAAAGAAGAGGATGTGTCACCCATACCTTCCGCTGGAATTTCTCTCCGCACAGAGGTGAGGAAGGAAAAAAGCAGTGGGGGCCGGGACAAGAGGGGTATCTCAGGCAGGACAATGGAAAGCTTCCGGAAGAGCGCCCGGGGCCAGGATCACCCTGGCTGGCCTGCAGTCACCAAGTTGGCCTGCGTGCTGTCGCTGGTGTGGCTCCACGGCCCTTCCTCTAGGCTTTCAAGCCTTTGTACATATTCAGGTGTTTTACCTGGGAAGGGTGGGAACAGTTCAGCAGCAGCTGGCCTGGGGCTCAGCTCACCTGTATTCAGAGATGCCTCGGCACGGTCCCCCAGCTTTGCAATGAGGACGCTCCTTGCATGGGGGGTGGGTTGCTGGCTGTATGGGAGATGATTCCCCACCTCTGACCAATTTCAGAATTGTTTACCGCTGGAGCAAGTGCCCTGATAGGGTTTTCCTCTGTAAAACTGGTGGGTTCAGGGTTTTTTTTCGTTTATGGTTCAAGTTAGATTTTATTCCTCTTTTATGTATTTATAGATATAAGCATGGAAATAATTCATTCCTATAAATACATCTGTGTGAAGGGAAGAACTTTTTTCTGTTTTATTTTTAAATTTTATATTTTAAAATTTTGAAATTTAATTTTATTTACTTTTTTATACAGCGGGTTATTATTAGTTATGTATTTTATGCATATACATGTATACAGGTCAATCGCAAACTCCCAACTCATCCCACCACCACCACCCCAGGGCTTCCCACACTTGGTGTCCATACGTTTGTTCTCTACCTCTGTGTCTCTATTTCTTCCCTGCAAACCAGTTCATCTGTACCATTTTTTAGGTTCCACATATATGCATTAATATACAATATTTGTTTTCCTCTTTCTGACTTACTTCATTCTGTATGACAGTCTCTAGATCCATCGATGTCTCTACAAATGACCCAGTTTCATTCCTTTTTATGGCCGAGTAATATTCCATTTTATATATGTACCCCATCTTTATCCATTCATCTGTCTGTGGGCATTTAGGTTGCTTCCATTACCTGGCTATTGTAAATAGTGCTGCAATGAACCTTGTGGTGAATGTGCCTTTTTGATTTATGGTTGTCTCTGGGTATATGCCCAAAAGTGGGATTGCTGGGTCAGATGGTAATTCTATTTCTAGTTTTTTAAAGGAAACTCCATACTGTTCTCCATAGTGACTGTATCAATTTACATTCCCACCAATAGTGGAAGAGGGCTCCTTTTGTCCACACCCTCCCCAGAATTTGTTGTTTGTAGATTTTCTGATGATGCCGATTCTAACAGGTGTGAGGTGATACCTCATGGTAGTTTTGATTTGCATTTCTCTAATAATTAGTGCTCTTGAGCAGCTTTTCATGTGCGTCTTGGCCATCTCTGTGTCTTCTTTGAAGAAACGTCTCTTTAGATCTTCTGCCCATTTTTGTATTGGGTTGTTTGTTTTCTTAATAAGCTGCATGAGCTGTTTATATATATTGGAGATTAAACCTTTGTCCATTGATTCGTTTGCAACTATTTTCGCCCCTTCTGAGGGATGCCTTTTTCCATTCCCGTGTTTTTAACCAAAAAAGAAAGAAAGAAAAAGAAGCAGAACACTAATGTGCATAAAATATGCCTTTTGAAACGGTCGTTTTGAAATATGGACGTCCTTTAAATTTTTTGGTCGATATGTGGCCCCAGGATTTGTTTTCAGGGCAGGTGTCATTTACAGGCCTGCAATGATTTTGAATATCAACTGACCATTAGCCCTGGGATTAAAGCTGCTGTTGTGTGAAACGGCCACTAGCTGGCAGCAGTTCTCCCTTAACACATCTGGTTACTAGGGCAACAGAGCCTCAATGGACGTCGTGTTCTAGATTGGAATTTAGAATGGAATGTGCCAGGAGAAAGCCCCTCAAGTTTGACTCCCTACTTCTTGTTCGTATTTTTAAATTAATTTTTTTATTTTTTATTATAGCAAGTTTGATTACAATGTTTGGCTTGTTGTAGGTGTGGAAGATGTGGTTCTTTTACACATATACAGATGTCTGTTCTTCCTGGGATCCTTTTCCCATGTACGTTATGACAGAATGTTGAGTAGTCTTCTCTTGGTATTCCGTAGGTCTTTGGTGATTATATATGTCACCTCTGTTTGTATATGTCTGTTAACCCCGATATCGTAATGAAACCAATCCTCACACCTTTCCATTGGTGAACCATAAGTTTGTTGAATGAATCTATGATTGCACTTCTCAGTGGAAATGACTGCCCTGGTTCCTATTTTAGGTAACACCTATAAGTGATATGAAATGATATGTGTCTTTCACTTTCTGACTTACTCCAAGTCACGTGATTACCTCTAGACTCATCTACGGTGCTGCAAATGGCATTGTGTCCTTATTTTCCTTGGCTTCTATTCTGCCTTAGCGAGGTCCATTTTCAACAATGTGATTCCCTGAGGGTTGTGGATTAGCTGACCTGGGCAGCCTTACCCTGCCGGCCGGCCCTCCCCAGGTCTGCCTGGTTGAGGTCAATATAAACAGCGCTCCAGGCAGCAATAGCCCCTGAAGCTGTGCCTGACTCCATATTCTCTGCCCCGTCAGCAGTCTCGGGGCTGTGCTGGTGGGAGGGAGTGAGGGGCCACAGCTTTGTTGGTGGCCCGGTGTGAGTGGGGTTCTGCTGGCCTTTCTGCAGGAGTTGCCAGGCTGCCACCTGTAAAGAAGAGGATGTGTCACCCATACCTTCCGCTGGAATTTCTCTCCGCACAGAGGTGAGGAAGGAAAAAAGCAGTGGGGGCCGGGACAAGAGGGGTATCTCAGGCAGGACAATGGAAAGCTTCCGGAAGAGCGCCCGGGGCCAGGATCACCCTGGCTGGCCTGCAGTCACCAAGTTGGCCTGCGTGCTGTCGCTGGTGTGGCTCCACGGCCCTTCCTCTAGGCTTTCAAGCCTTTGTACATATTCAGGTGTTTGACCTGGGAAGGGTGGGAACAGTTCAGCAGCAGCTGGCCTGGGGCTCAGCTCACCTGTATTCAGAGATGCCTCGGCACGGTCCCCCAGCTTTGCAATGAGGTCGCTCCTTGCATGGGGGGTGGGTTGCTGGCTGTATGGGAGATGATTCCCCACCTCTGACCAATTTCAGAATTGTTTACCGCTGGAGCAAGTGCCCTGATAGGGTTTTCCTCTGTAAAACTGGTGGGTTCAGGGTTTTTTTTCGTTTATGGTTCAAGTTAGATTTTATTCCTCTTTTATGTATTTATAGATATAAGCATGGAAATAATTCATTCCTATAAATACATCTGTGTGAAGGGAAGAACTTTTTTCTGTTTTATTTTTAAATTTTATATTTTAAAATTTTGAAATTTAATTTTATTTACTTTTTTATACAGCGGGTTATTATTAGTTATGTATTTTATGCATATACATGTATACAGGTCAATCGCAAACTCCCAACTCATCCCACCACCACCACCCCAGGGCTTCCCACCCTTGGTGTCCATACGTTTGTTCTCTACCTCTGTGTCTCTATTTCTTCCCTGCAAACCAGTTCATCTGTACCATTTTTTAGGTTCCACATATATGCATTAATATACAATATTTGTTTTCCTCTTTCTGACTTACTTCATTCTGTATGACAGTCTCTAGATCCATCGATGTCTCTACAAATGACCCAGTTTCATTCCTTTTTATGGCCGAGTAATATTCCATTTTATATATGTACCCCATCTTTATCCATTCATCTGTCTGTGGGCATTTAGGTTGCTTCCATTACCTGGCTATTGTAAATAGTGCTGCAATGAACCTTGTGGTGAATGTGCCTTTTTGATTTATGGTTGTCTCTGGGTATATGCCCAAAAGTGGGATTGCTGGGTCAGATGGTAATTCTATTTCTAGTTTTTTAAAGGAAACTCCATACTGTTCTCCATAGTGACTGTATCAATTTACATTCCCACCAATAGTGGAAGAGGGCTCCTTTTGTCCACACCCTCCCCAGAATTTGTTGTTTGTAGATTTTCTGATGATGCCGATTCTAACAGGTGTGAGGTGATACCTCATGGTAGTTTTGATTTGCATTTCTCTAATAATTAGTGCTCTTGAGCAGCTTTTCATGTGCGTCTTGGCCATCTCTGTGTCTTCTTTGAAGAAACGTCTCTTTAGATCTTCTGCCCATTTTTGTATTGGGTTGTTTGTTTTCTTAATAAGCTGCATGAGCTGTTTATATATATTGGAGATTAAACCTTTGTCCATTGATTCGTTTGCAACTATTTTCGCCCCTTCTGAGGGATGCCTTTTTCCATTCCCGTGTTTTTAACCAAAAAAGAAAGAAAGAAAAAGAAGCAGAACACTAATGTGCATAAAATATGCCTTTTGAAACGGTCGTTTTGAAATATGGACGTCCTTTAAATTTTTTGGTCGATATGTGGCCCCAGGATTTGTTTTCAGGGCAGGTGTCATTTACAGGCCTGCAATGATTTTGAATATCAACTGACCATTAGCCCTGGGATTAAAGCTGCTGTTGTGTGAAACGGCCACTAGCTGGCAGCAGTTCTCCCTTAACACATCTGGTTACTAGGGCAACAGAGCCTCAATGGACGTCGTGTTCTAGATTGGAATTTAGAATGGAATGTGCCAGGAGAAAGCCCCTCAAGTTTGACTCCCTACTTCTTGTTCGTATTTTTAAATTAATTTTTTTATTTTTTATTATAGCAAGTTTGATTACAATGTTTGGCTTGTTGTAGGTGTGGAAGATGTGGTTCTTTTACACATATACAGATGTCTGTTCTTCCTGGGATCCTTTTCCCATGTACGTTATGACAGAATGTTGAGTAGTCTTCTCTTGGTATTCCGTAGGTCTTTGGTGATTATATATGTCACCTCTGTTTGTATATGTCTGTTAACCCCGATATCGTAATGAAACCAATCCTCACACCTTTCCATTGGTGAACCATAAGTTTGTTGAATGAATCTATGATTGCACTTCTCAGTGGAAATGACTGCCCTGGTTCCTATTTTAGGTAACACCTATAAGTGATATGAAATGATATGTGTCTTTCACTTTCTGACTTACTCCAAGTCACGTGATTACCTCTAGACTCATCTACGGTGCTGCAAATGGCATTGTGTCCTTATTTTCCTTGGCTTCTATTCTGCCTTAGCGAGGTCCATTTTCAACAATGTGATTCCCTGAGGGTTGTGGATTAGCTGACCTGGGCAGCCTTACCCTGCCGGCCGGCCCTCCCCAGGTCTGCCTGGTTGAGGTCAATATAAACAGCGCTCCAGGCAGCAATAGCCCCTGAAGCTGTGCCTGACACCATATTCTCTGCCCCGTCAGCAGTCTCGGGGCTGTGCTGGTGGGAGGGAGTGAGGGGCCACAGCTTTGTTGGTGGCCCGGTGTGAGTGGGGTTCTGCTGGCCTTTCTGCAGGAGTTGCCAGGCTGCCACCTGTAAAGAAGAGGATGTGTCACCCATACCTTCCGCTGGAATTTCTCTCCGCACAGAGGTGAGGAAGGAAAAAAGCAGTGGGGGCCGGGACAAGAGGGGTATCTCAGGCAGGACAATGGAAAGCTTCCGGAAGAGCGCCCGGGGCCAGGATCACCCTGGCTGGCCTGCACTCACCAAGTTGGCCTGCGTGCTGTCGCTGGTGTGGCTCCACGGCCCTTCCTCTAGGCTTTCAAGCCTTTGTACATATTCAGGTGTTTTACCTGGGAAGGGTGGGAACAGTTCAGCAGCAGCTGGCCTGGGGCTCAGCTCACCTGTATTCAGAGATGCCTCGGCACGGTCCCCGAGCTTTGCAATGAGGACGCTCCTTGCATGGGGGGTGGGTTGCTGGCTGTATGGGAGATGATTCCCCACCTCTGACCAATTTCAGAATTGTTTACCGCTGGAGCAAGTGCCCTGATAGGGTTTTCCTCTGTAAAACTGGTGGGTTCAGGGTTTTTTTTCGTTTATGGTTCAAGTTAGATTTTATTCCTCTTTTATGTATTTATAGATATAAGCATGGAAATAATTCATTCCTATAAATACATCTGTGTGAAGGGAAGAACTTTTTTCTGTTTTATTTTTAAATTTTATATTTTAAAATTTTGAAATTTAATTTTATTTACTTTTTTATACAGCGGGTTATTATTAGTTATGTATTTTATGCATATACATGTATACAGGTCAGTCGCAAACTCCCAACTCATCCCACCACCACCACCCCATGGCTTCCCACACTTGGTGTCCATACGTTTGTTCTCTACCTCTGTGTCTCTATTTCTTCCCTGCAAACCAGTTCATCTGTACCATTTTTTAGGTTCCACATATATGCATTAATATACAATATTTGTTTTCCTCTTTCTGACTTACTTCATTCTGTATGACAGTCTCTAGATCCATCGATGTCTCTACAAATGACCCAGTTTCATTCCTTTTTATGGCCGAGTAATATTCCATTTTATATATGTACCCCATCTTTATCCATTCATCTGTCTGTGGGCATTTAGGTTGCTTCCATTACCTGGCTATTGTAAATAGTGCTGCAATGAACCTTGTGGTGAATGTGCCTTTTTGATTTATGGTTGTCTCTGGGTATACGCCCAAAAGTGGGATTGCTGGGTCAGATGGTAATTCTATTTCTAGTTTTTTAAAGGAAACTCCATACTGTTCTCCATAGAGACTGTATCAATTTACATT
Organism: Mesoplodon bidens; assembly: GCF_964165515.1. Classification (NCBI taxonomy): domain Eukaryota; kingdom Metazoa; phylum Chordata; class Mammalia; order Artiodactyla; family Ziphiidae; genus Mesoplodon; species Mesoplodon bidens. The sequence goes on along the minus strand of NW_027672637.1, from coordinate 71,720 downwards.
CCCACCAATAGTGGAAGAGGGCTCCTTTTGTCCACACCCTCCCCAGAATTTGTTGTTTGTAGATTTTCTGATGATGCCGATTCTAACAGGTGTGAGGTGATACCTCATGGTAGTTTTGATTTGCATTTCTCTAATAATTAGTGCTCTTGAGCAGCTTTTCATGTGCGTCTTGGCCATCTCTGTGTCTTCTTTGAAGAAACGTCTCTTTAGATCTTCTGCCCATTTTTGTGTTGGGTTGTTTGTTTTCTTAATAAGCTGCATGAGCTGTTTATATATATTGGAGATTAAACCTTTGTCCATTGATTCGTTTGCAACTATTTTCGCCCCTTCTGAGGGATGCCTTTTTCCATTCCCGTGTTTTTAACCAAAAAAGAAAGAAAGAAAAAGAAGCAGAACACTAATGTGCATAAAATATGCCTTTTGAAACGGTCGTTTTGAAATATGGACGTCCTTTAAATTTTTTGGTCGATATGTGGCCCCAGGATTTGTTTTCAGGGCAGGTGTCATTTACAGGCCTGCAATGATTTTGAATATCAACTGACCATTAGCCCTGGGATTAAAGCTGCTGTTGTGTGAAACGGCCACTAGCTGGCAGCAGTTCTCCCTTAACACATCTGGTTACTAGGGCAACAGAGCCTCAATGGAAGTCGTGTTCTAGATTGGAATTTAGAATGGAATGTGCCAGGAGAAAGCCCCTCAAGTTTGACTCCCTACTTCTTGTTCGTATTTTTAAATTAATTTTTTTATTTTTTATTATAGCAAGTTTGATTACAATGATTGGCTTGTTGTAGGTGTGGAAGATGTGGTTCTTTTACACATATACAGATGTCTGTTCTTCCTGGGATCCTTTTCCCATGTACGTTATGACAGAATGTTGAGTAGTCTTCTCTTGGTATTCCGTAGGTCTTTGGTGATTATATATGTCACCTCTGTTTGTATATGTCTGTTAACCCCGATATCGTAATGAAACCAATCCTCACACCTTTCCATTGGTGAACCATAAGTTTGTTGAATGAATCTATGATTGCACTTCTCAGTGGAAATGACTGCCCTGGTTCCTATTTTAGGTAACACCTATAAGTGATATGAAATGATATGTGTCTTTCACTTTCTGACTTACTCCAAGTCACGTGATTACCTCTAGACTCATCTACGGTGCTGCAAATGGCATTGTGTCCTTATTTTCCTTGGCTTCTATTCTGCCTTAGCGAGGTCCATTTTCAACAATGTGATTCCCTGAGGATTGTGGATTAGCTGACCTGGGCAGCCTTACCCTGCCGGCCGGCCCTCCCCAGGTCTGCCTGGTTGAGGTCAATATAAACAGCGCTCCAGGCAGCAATAGCCCCTGAAGCTGTGCCTGACTCCATATTCTCTGCCCCGTCAGCAGTCTCGGGGCTGTGCTGGTGGGAGGGAGTGAGGGGCCACAGCTTTGTTGGTGGCCCGGTGTGAGTGGGGTTCTGCTGGCCTTTCTGCAGGAGTTGCCAGGCTGCCACCTGTAAAGAAGAGGATGTGTCACCCATACCTTCCGCTGGAATTTCTCTCCGCACAGAGGTGAGGAAGGAAAAAAGCAGTGGGGGCCGGGACAAGAGGGGTATCTCAGGCAGGACAATGGAAAGCTTCCGGAAGAGCGCCCGGGGCCAGGATCACCCTGGCTGGCCTGCACTCACCAAGTTGGCCTGCGTGCTGTCGCTGGTGTGGCTCCACGGCCCTTCCTCTAGGCTTTCAAGCCTTTGTACATATTCAGGTGTTTTACCTGGGAAGGGTGGGAACAGTTCAGCAGCAGCTGGCCTGGGGCTCAGCTCACCTGTATTCAGAGATGCCTCGGCACGGTCCCCCAGCTTTGCAATGAGGACGCTCCTTGCATGGGGGGTGGGTTGCTGGCTGTATGGGAGATGATTCCCCACCTCTGACCAATTTCAGAATTGTTTACCGCTGGAGCAAGTGCCCTGATAGGGTTTTCCTCTGTAAAACTGGTGGGTTCAGGGTTTTTTTTCGTTTATGGTTCAAGTTAGATTTTATTCCTCTTTTATGTATTTATAGATATAAGCATGGAAATAATTCATTCCTATAAATACATCTGTGTGAAGGGAAGAACTTTTTTCTGTTTTATTTTTAAATTTTATATTTTAAAATTTTGAAATTTAATTTTATTTACTTTTTTATACAGCGGGTTATTATTAGTTATGTATTTTATGCATATACATGTATACAGGTCAATCGCAAACTCCCAACTCATCCCACCACCACCACCCCAGGGCTTCCCACACTTGGTGTCCATACGTTTGTTCTCTACCTCTGTGTCTCTATTTCTTCCCTGCAAACCAGTTCATCTGTACCATTTTTTAGGTTCCACATATATGCATTAATATACAATATTTGTTTTCCTCTTTCTGACTTACTTCATTCTGTATGACAGTCTCTAGATCCATCGATGTCTCTACAAATGACCCAGTTTCATTCCTTTTTATGGCCGAGTAATATTCCATTTTATATATGTACCCCATCTTTATCCATTCATCTGTCTGTGGGCATTTAGGTTGCTTCCATTACCTGGCTATTGTAAATAGTGCTGCAATGAACCTTGTGGTGAATGTGCCTTTTTGATTTATGGTTGTCTCTGGGTATATGCCCAAAAGTGGGATTGCTGGGTCAGATGGTAATTCTATTTCTAGTTTTTTAAAGGAAACTCCATACTGTTCTCCATAGTGACTGTATCAATTTACATTCCCACCAATAGTGGAAGAGGGCTCCTTTTGTCCACACCCTCCCCAGAATTTGTTGTTTGTAGATTTTCTGATGATGCCGATTCTAACAGGTGTGAGGTGATACCTCATGGTAGTTTTGATTTGCATTTCTCTAATAATTAGTGCTCTTGAGCAGCTTTTCATGTGCGTCTTGGCCATCTCTGTGTCTTCTTTGAAGAAACGTCTCTTTAGATCTTCTGCCCATTTTTGTATTGGGTTGTTTGTTTTCTTAATAAGCTGCATGAGCTGTTTATATATATTGGAGATTAAACCTTTGTCCATTGATTCGTTTGCAACTATTTTCGCCCCTTCTGAGGGATGCCTTTTTCCATTCCCGTGTTTTTAACCAAAAAAGAAAGAAAGAAAAAGAAGCAGAACACTAATGTGCATAAAATATGTCTTTTGAAACGGTCGTTTTGAAATATGGACGTCCTTTAAATTTTTTGGTCGATATGTGGCCCCAGGATTTGTTTTCAGGGCAGGTGTCATTTACAGGCCTGCAATGATTTTGAATATCAACTGACCATTAGCCCTGGGATTAAAGCTGCTGTTGTGTGAAACGGCCACTAGCTGGCAGCAGTTCTCCCTTAACACATCTGGTTACTAGGGCAACAGAGCCTCAATGGACGTCGTGTTCTAGATTGGAATTTAGAATGGAATGTGCCAGGAGAAAGCCCCTCAAGTTTGACTCCCTACTTCTTGTTCGTATTTTTAAATTAATTTTTTTATTTTTTATTATAGCAAGTTTGATTACAATGTTTGGCTTGTTGTAGGTGTGGAAGATGTGGTTCTTTTACACATATACAGATGTCTGTTCTTCCTGGGATCCTTTTCCCATGTACGTTATGACAGAATGTTGAGTAGTCTTCTCTTGGTATTCCATAGGTCTTTGGTGATTATATATGTCACCTCTGTTTGTATATGTCTGTTAACCCCGATATCGTAATGAAACCAATCCTCACACCTTTCCATTGGTGAACCATAAGTTTGTTGAATGAATCTATGATTGCACTTCTCAGTGGAAATGACTGCCCTGGTTCCTATTTTAGGTAACACCTATAAGTGATATGAAATGATATGTGTCTTTCACTTTCTGACTTACTCCAAGTCACGTGATTACCTCTAGACTCATCTACGGTGCTGCAAATGGCATTGTGTCCTTATTTTCCTTGGCTTCTATTCTGCCTTAGCGAGGTCCATTTTCAACAATGTGATTCCCTGAGGGTTGTGGATTAGCTGACCTGGGCAGCCTTACCCTGCCGGCCGGCCCTCCCCAGGTCTGCCTGGTTGAGGTCAATATAAACAGCGCTCCAGGCAGCAATAGCCCTTGAAGCTGTGCCTGACTCCATATTCTCTGCCCCGTCAGCAGTCTCGGGGCTGTGCTGGTGGGAGGGAGTGAGGGGCCACAGCTTTGTTGGTGGCCCGGTGTGAGTGGGGTTCTGCTGGCCTTTCTGCAGGAGTTGCCAGGCTGCCACCTGTAAAGAAGAGGATGTGTCACCCATACCTTCCGCTGGAATTTCTCTCCGCACAGAGGTGAGGAAGGAAAAAAGCAGTGGGGGCCGGGACAAGAGGGGTATCTCAGGCAGGACAATGGAAAGCTTCCGGAAGAGCGCCCGGGGCCAGGATCACCCTGGCTGGCCTGCAGTCACCAAGTTGGCCTGCGTGCTGTCGCTGGTGTGGCTCCACGGCCCTTCCTCTAGGCTTTCAAGCCTTTGTACATATTCAGGTGTTTGACCTGGGAAGGGTGGGAACAGTTCAGCAGCAGCTGGCCTGGGGCTCAGCTCACCTGTATTCAGAGATGCCTCGGCACGGTCCCCCAGCTTTGCAATGAGGACGCTCCTTGCATGGGGGGTGGGTTGCTGGCTGTATGGGAGATGATTCCCCACCTCTGACCAATTTCAGAATTGTTTACCGCTGGAGCAAGTGCCCTGATAGGGTTTTCCTCTGTAAAACTGGTGGGTTCAGGGTTTTTTTTCGTTTATGGTTCAAGTTAGATTTTATTCCTCTTTTATGTATTTATAGATATAAGCATGGAAATAATTCATTCCTATAAATACATCTGTGTGAAGGGAAGAACTTTTTTCTGTTTTATTTTTAAATTTTATATTTTAAAATTTTGAAATTTAATTTTATTTTCTTTTTTATACAGCGGGTTATTATTAGTTATGTATTTTATGCATATACATGTATACAGGTCAATCGCAAACTCCCAACTCATCCCACCACCACCACCCCAGGGCTTCCCACACTTGGTGTCCATACGTTTGTTCTCTACCTCTGTGTCTCTATTTCTTCCCTGCAAACCAGTTCATCTGTACCATTTTTTAGGTTCCACATATATGCATTAATATACAATATTTGTTTTCCTCTTTCTGACTTACTTCATTCTGTATGACAGTCTCTAGATCCATCGATGTCTCTACAAATGACCCAGTTTCATTCCTTTTTATGGCCGAGTAATATTCCATTTTATATATGTACCCCATCTTTATCCATTCATCTGTCTGTGGGCATTTAGGTTGCTTCCATTACCTGGCTATTGTAAATAGTGCTGCAATGAACCTTGTGGTGAATGTGCCTTTTTGATTTATGGTTGTCTCTGGGTATATGCCCAAAAGTGGGATTGCTGGGTCAGATGGTAATTCTATTTCTAGTTTTTTAAAGGAAACTCCATACTGTTCTCCATAGTGACTGTATCAATTTACATTCCCACCAATAGTGGAAGAGGGCTCCTTTTGTCCACACCCTCCCCAGAATTTGTTGTTTGTAGATTTTCTGATGATGCCGATTCTAACAGGTGTGAGGTGATACCTCATGGTAGTTTTGATTTGCATTTCTCTAATAATTAGTGCTCTTGAGCAGCTTTTCATGTGCGTCTTGGCCATCTCTGTGTCTTCTTTGAAGAAACGTCTCTTTAGATCTTCTGCCCATTTTTGTATTGGGTTGTTTGTTTTCTTAATAAGCTGCATGAGCTGTTTATATATATTGGAGATTAAACCTTTGTCCATTGATTCGTTTGCAACTATTTTCGCCCCTTCTGAGGGATGCCTTTTTCCATTCCCGTGTTTTTAACCAAAAAAGAAAGAAAGAAAAAGAAGCAGAACACTAATGTGCATAAAATATGCCTTTTGAAACGGTCGTTTTGAAATATGGACGTCCTTTAAATTTTTTGGTCGATATGTGGCCCCAGGATTTGTTTTCAGGGCAGGTGTCATTTACAGGCCTGCAATGATTTTGAATATCAACTGACCATTAGCCCTGGGATTAAAGCTGCTGTTGTGTGAAACGGCCACTAGCTGGCAGCAGTTCTCCCTTAACACATCTGGTTACTAGGGCAACAGAGCCTCAATGGATGTCGTGTTCTAGATTGGAATTTAGAATGGAATGTGCCAGGAGAAAGCCCCTCAAGTTTGACTCCCTACTTCTTGTTCGTATTTTTAAATTAATTTTTTTATTTTTTATTATAGCAAGTTTGATTACAATGTTTGGCTTTTTGTAGGTGTGGAAGATGTGGTTCTTTTACACATATACAGATGTCTGTTCTTCCTGGGATCCTTTTCCCATGTACGTTATGACAGAATGTTGAGTAGTCTTCTCTTGGTATTCCGTAGGTCTTTGGTGATTATATATGTCACCTCTGTTTGTATATGTCTGTTAACCCCGATATCGTAATGAAACCAATCCTCACACCTTTCCATTGGTGAACCATAAGTTTGTTGAATGAATCTATGATTGCACTTCTCAGTGGAAATGACTGCCCTGGTTCCTATTTTAGGTAACACCTATAAGTGATATGAAATGATATGTGTCTTTCACTTTCTGACTTACTCCAAGTCACGTGATTACCTCTAGACTCATCTACGGTGCTGCAAATGGCATTGTGTCCTTATTTTCCTTGGCTTCTATTCTGCCTTAGCGAGGTCCATTTTCAACAATGTGATTCCCTGAGGGTTGTGGATTAGCTGACCTGGGCAGCCTTACCCTGCCGGCCGGCCCTCCCCAGGTCTGCCTGGTTGAGGTCAATATAAACAGCGCTCCAGGCAGCAATAGCCCCTGAAGCTGTGCCTGACTCCATATTCTCTGCCCCGTCAGCAGTCTCGGGGCTGTGCTGGTGGGAGGGAGTGAGGGGCCACAGCTTTGTTGGTGGCCCGGTGTGAGTGGGGTTCTGCTGGCCTTTCTGCAGGAGTTGCCAGGCTGCCACCTGTAAAGAAGAGGATGTGTCACCCATACCTTCCGCTGGAATTTCTCTCCGCACAGAGGTGAGGAAGGAAAAAAGCAGTGGGGGCCGGGACAAGAGGGGTATCTCAGGCAGGACAATGGAAAGCTTCCGGAAGAGCGCCCGGGGCCAGGATCACCCTGGCTGGCCTGCAGTCACCAAGTTGGCCTGCGTGCTGTCGCTGGTGTGGCTCCACGGCCCTTCCTCTAGGCTTTCAAGCCTTTGTACATATTCAGGTGTTTGACCTGGGAAGGGTGGGAACAGTTCAGCAGCAGCTGGCCTGGGGCTCAGCTCACCTGTATTCAGAGATGCCTCGGCACGGTCCCCCAGCTTTGCAATGAGGTCGCTCCTTGCATGGGGGGTGGGTTGCTGGCTGTATGGGAGATGATTCCCCACCTCTGACCAATTTCAGAATTGTTTACCGCTGGAGCAAGTGCCCTGATAGGGTTTTCCTCTGTAAAACTGGTGGGTTCAGGGTTTTTTTTCGTTTATGGTTCAAGTTAGATTTTATTCCTCTTTTATGTATTTATAGATATAAGCATGGAAATAATTCATTCCTATAAATACATCTGTGTGAAGGGAAGAACTTTTTTCTGTTTTATTTTTAAATTTTATATTTTAAAATTTTGAAATTTAATTTTATTTACTTTTTTATACAGCGGGTTATTATTAGTTATGTATTTTATGCATATACATGTATACAGGTCAATCGCAAACTCCCAACTCATCCCACCACCACCACCCCAGGGCTTCCCACCCTTGGTGTCCATACGTTTGTTCTCTACCTCTGTGTCTCTATTTCTTCCCTGCAAACCAGTTCATCTGTACCATTTTTTAGGTTCCACATATATGCATTAATATACAATATTTGTTTTCCTCTTTCTGACTTACTTCATTCTGTATGACAGTCTCTAGATCCATCGATGTCTCTACAAATGACCCAGTTTCATTCCTTTTTATGGCCGAGTAATATTCCATTTTATATATGTACCCCATCTTTATCCATTCATCTGTCTGTGGGCATTTAGGTTGCTTCCATTACCTGGCTATTGTAAATAGTGCTGCAATGAACCTTGTGGTGAATGTGCCTTTTTGATTTATGGTTGTCTCTGGGTATATGCCCAAAAGTGGGATTGCTGGGTCAGATGGTAATTCTATTTCTAGTTTTTTAAAGGAAACTCCATACTGTTCTCCATAGTGACTGTATCAATTTACATTCCCACCAATAGTGGAAGAGGGCTCCTTTTGTCCACACCCTCCCCAGAATTTGTTGTTTGTAGATTTTCTGATGATGCCGATTCTAACAGGTGTGAGGTGATACCTCATGGTAGTTTTGATTTGCATTTCTCTAATAATTAGTGCTCTTGAGCAGCTTTTCATGTGCGTCTTGGCCATCTCTGTGTCTTCTTTGAAGAAACGTCTCTTTAGATCTTCTGCCCATTTTTGTATTGGGTTGTTTGTTTTCTTAATAAGCTGCATGAGCTGTTTATATATATTGGAGATTAAACCTTTGTCCATTGATTCGTTTGCAACTATTTTCGCCCCTTCTGAGGGATGCCTTTTTCCATTCCCGTGTTTTTAACCAAAAAAGAAAGAAAGAAAAAGAAGCAGAACACTAATGTGCATAAAATATGCCTTTTGAAACGGTCGTTTTGAAATATGGACGTCCTTTAAATTTTTTGGTCGATATGTGGCCCCAGGATTTGTTTTCAGGGCAGGTGTCATTTACAGGCCTGCAATGATTTTGAATATCAACTGACCATTAGCCCTGGGATTAAAGCTGCTGTTGTGTGAAACGGCCACTAGCTGGCAGCAGTTCTCCCTTAACACATCTGGTTACTAGGGCAACAGAGCCTCAATGGACGTCGTGTTCTAGATTGGAATTTAGAATGGAATGTGCCAGGAGAAAGCCCCTCAAGTTTGACTCCCTACTTCTTGTTCGTATTTTTAAATTAATTTTTTTATTTTTTATTATAGCAAGTTTGATTACAATGTTTGGCTTGTTGTAGGTGTGGAAGATGTGGTTCTTTTACACATATACAGATGTCTGTTCTTCCTGGGATCCTTTTCCCATGTACGTTATGACAGAATGTTGAGTAGTCTTCTCTTGGTATTCCGTAGGTCTTTGGTGATTATATATGTCACCTCTGTTTGTATATGTCTGTTAACCCCGATATCGTAATGAAACCAATCCTCACACCTTTCCATTGGTGAACCATAAGTTTGTTGAATGAATCTATGATTGCACTTCTCAGTGGAAATGACTGCCCTGGTTCCTATTTTAGGTAACACCTATAAGTGATATGAAATGATATGTGTCTTTCACTTTCTGACTTACTCCAAGTCACGTGATTACCTCTAGACTCATCTACGGTGCTGCAAATGGCATTGTGTCCTTATTTTCCTTGGCTTCTATTCTGCCTTAGCGAGGTCCATTTTCAACAATGTGATTCCCTGAGGGTTGTGGATTAGCTGACCTGGGCAGCCTTACCCTGCCGGCCGGCCCTCCCCAGGTCTGCCTGGTTGAGGTCAATATAAACAGCGCTCCAGGCAGCAATAGCCCCTGAAGCTGTGCCTGACACCATATTCTCTGCCCCGTCAGCAGTCTCGGGGCTGTGCTGGTGGGAGGGAGTGAGGGGCCACAGCTTTGTTGGTGGCCCGGTGTGAGTGGGGTTCTGCTGGCCTTTCTGCAGGAGTTGCCAGGCTGCCACCTGTAAAGAAGAGGATGTGTCACCCATACCTTCCGCTGGAATTTCTCTCCGCACAGAGGTGAGGAAGGAAAAAAGCAGTGGGGGCCGGGACAAGAGGGGTATCTCAGGCAGGACAATGGAAAGCTTCCGGAAGACCGCCCGGGGCCAGGATCACCCTGGCTGGCCTGCACTCACCAAGTTGGCCTGCGTGCTGTCGCTGGTGTGGCTCCACGGCCCTTCCTCTAGGCTTTCAAGCCTTTGTACATATTCAGGTGTTTTACCTGGGAAGGGTGGGAACAGTTCAGCAGCAGCTGGCCTGGGGCTCAGCTCACCTGTATTCAGAGATGCCTCGGCACGGTCCCCCAGCTTTGCAATGAGGACGCTCCTTGCATGGGGGGTGGGTTGCTGGCTGTATGGGAGATGATTCCCCACCTCTGACCAATTTCAGAATTGTTTACCGCTGGAGCAAGTGCCCTGATAGGGTTTTCCTCTGTAAAACTGGTGGGTTCAGGGTTTTTTTTCGTTTATGGTTCAAGTTAGATTTTATTCCTCTTTTATGTATTTATAGATATAAGCATGGAAATAATTCATTCCTATAAATACATCTGTGTGAAGGGAAGAACTTTTTTCTGTTTTATTTTTAAATTTTATATTTTAAAATTTTGAAATTTAATTTTATTTACTTTTTAATACAGCGTGTTATTATTAGTTATGTATTTTATGCATATACATGTATACAGGTCAATCGCAAACTCCCAACTCATCCCACCACCACCACCCCAGGGCTTCCCACACTTGGTGTCCATACGTTTGTTCTCTACCTCTGTGTCTCTATTTCTTCCCTGCAAACCAGTTCATCTGTACCATTTTTTAGGTTCCACATATATGCATTAATATACAATATTTGTTTTCCTCTTTCTGACTTACTTCATTCTGTATGACAGTCTCTAGATCCATCGATGTCTCTACAAATGACCCAGTTTCATTCCTTTTTATGGCCGAGTAATATTCCATTTTATATATGTACCCCATCTTTATCCATTCATCTGTCTGTGGGCATTTAGGTTGCTTCCATTACCTGGCTATTGTAAATAGTGCTGCAATGAACCTTGTGGTGAATGTGCCTTTTTGATTTATGGTTGTCTCTGGGTATATGCCCAAAAGTGGGATTGCTGGGTCAGATGGTAATTCTATTTCTACTTTTTTAAAGGAAACTCCATACTGTTCTCCATAGTGACTGTATCAATTTACATTCCCACCAATAGTGGAAGAGGGCTCCTTTTGTCCACACCCTCCCCAGAATTTGTTGTTTGTAGATTTTCTGATGATGCCGATTCTAACAGGTGTGAGGTGATACCTCATGGTAGTTTTGATTTGCATTTCTCTAATAATTAGTGCTCTTGAGCAGCTTTTCATGTGCGTCTTGGCCATCTCTGTGTCTTCTTTGAAGAAACGTCTCTTTAGATCTTCTGCCCATTTTTGTATTGGGTTGTTTGTTTTCTTAATAAGCTGCATGAGCTGTTTATATATATTGGAGATTAAACCTTTGTCCATTGATTCGTTTGCAACTATTTTCGCCCCTTCTGAGGGATGCCTTTTTCCATTCCCGTGTTTTTAACCAAAAAAGAAAGAAAGAAAAAGAAGCAGAACACTAATGTGCATAAAATATGTCTTTTGAAACGGTCGTTTTGAAATATGGACGTCCTTTAAATTTTTTGGTCGATATGTGGCCCCAGGATTTGTTTTCAGGGCAGGTGTCATTTACAGGCCTGCAATGATTTTGAATATCAACTGACCATTAGCCCTGGGATTAAAGCTGCTGTTGTGTGAAACGGCCACTAGCTGGCAGCAGTTCTCCCTTAACACATCTGGTTACTAGGGCAACAGAGCCTCAATGGACGTCGTGTTCTAGATTGGAATTTAGAATGGAATGTGCCAGGAGAAAGCCCCTCAAGTTTGACTCCCTACTTCTTGTTCGTATTTTTAAATTAATTTTTTTATTTTTTATTATAGCAAGTTTGATTACAATGTTTGGCTTGTTGTAGGTGTGGAAGATGTGGTTCTTTTACACATATACAGATGTCTGTTCTTCCTGGGATCCTTTTCCCATGTACGTTATGACAGAATGTTGAGTAGTCTTCTCTTGGTATTCCATAGGTCTTTGGTGATTATATATGTCACCTCTGTTTGTATATGTCTGTTAACCCCGATATCGTAATGAAACCAATCCTCACACCTTTCCATTGGTGAACCATAAGTTTGTTGAATGAATCTATGATTGCACTTCTCAGTGGAAATGACTGCCCTGGTTCCTATTTTAGGTAACACCTATAAGTGATATGAAATGATATGTGTCTTTCACTTTCTGACTTACTCCAAGTCACGTGATTACCTCTAGACTCATCTACGGTGCTGCAAATGGCATTGTGTCCTTATTTTCCTTGGCTTCTATTCTGCCTTAGCGAGGTCCATTTTCAACAATGTGATTCCCTGAGGGTTGTGGATTAGCTGACCTGGGCAGCCTTACCCTGCCGGCCGGCCCTCCCCAGGTCTGCCTGGTTGAGGTCAATATAAACAGCGCTCCAGGCAGCAATAGCCCCTGAAGCTGTGCCTGACTCCATATTCTCTGCCCCGTCAGCAGTCTCGGGGCTGTGCTGGTGGGAGGGAGTGAGGGGCCACAGCTTTGTTGGTGGCCCGGTGTGAGTGGGGTTCTGCTGGCCTTTCTGCAGGAGTTGCCAGGCTGCCACCTGTAAAGAAGAGGATGTGTCACCCATACCTTCCGCTGGAATTTCTCTCCGCACAGAGGTGAGGAAGGAAAAAAGCAGTGGGGGCCGGGACAAGAGGGGTATCTCAGGCAGGACAATGGAAAGCTTCCGGAAGAGCGCCCGGGGCCAGGATCACCCTGGCTGGCCTGCAGTCACCAAGTTGGCCTGCGTGCTGTCGCTGGTGTGGCTCCACGGCCCTTCCTCTAGGCTTTCAAGCCTTTGTACATATTCAGGTGTTTTACCTGGGAAGGGTGGGAACAGTTCAGCAGCAGCTGGCCTGGGGCTCAGCTCACCTGTATTCAGAGATGCCTCGGCACGGTCCCCCAGCTTTGCAATGAGGACGCTCCTTGCATGGGGGGTGGGTTGCTGGCTGTATGGGAGATGATTCCCCACCTCTGACCAATTTCAGAATTGTTTACCGCTGGAGCAAGTGCCCTGATAGGGTTTTCCTCTGTAAAACTGGTGGGTTCAGGGTTTTTTTTCGTTTATGGTTCAAGTTAGATTTTATTCCTCTTTTATGTATTTATAGATATAAGCATGGAAATAATTCATTCCTATAAATACATCTGTGTGAAGGGAAGAACTTTTTTCTGTTTTATTTTTAAATTTTATATTTTAAAATTTTGAAATTTAATTTTATTTACTTTTTTATACAGCGGGTTATTATTAGTTATGTATTTTATGCATATACATGTATACAGGTCAATCGCAAACTCCCAACTCATCCCACCACCACCACCCCAGGGCTTCCCACACTTGGTGTCCATACGTTTGTTCTCTACCTCTGTGTCTCTATTTCTTCCCTGCAAACCAGTTCATCTGTACCATTTTTTAGGTTCCACATATATGCATTAATATACAATATTTGTTTTCCTCTTTCTGACTTACTTCATTCTGTATGACAGTCTCTAGATCCATCGATGTCTCTACAAATGACCCAGTTTCATTCCTTTTTATGGCCGAGTAATATTCCATTTTATATATGTACCCCATCTTTATCCATTCATCTGTCTGTGGGCATTTAGGTTGCTTCCATTACCTGGCTATTGTAAATAGTGCTGCAATGAACCTTGTGGTGAATGTGCCTTTTTGATTTATGGTTGTCTCTGGGTATATGCCCAAAAGTGGGATTGCTGGGTCAGATGGTAATTCTATTTCTAGTTTTTTAAAGGAAACTCCATACTGTTCTCCATAGTGACTGTATCAATTTACATTCCCACCAATAGTGGAAGAGGGCTCCTTTTGTCCACACCCTCCCCAGAATTTGTTGTTTGTAGATTTTCTGATGATGCCGATTCTAACAGGTGTGAGGTGATACCTCATGGTAGTTTTGATTTGCATTTCTCTAATAATTAGTGCTCTTGAGCAGCTTTTCATGTGCGTCTTGGCCATCTCTGTGTCTTCTTTGAAGAAACGTCTCTTTAGATCTTCTGCCCATTTTTGTATTGGGTTGTTTGTTTTCTTAATAAGCTGCATGAGCTGTTTATATATATTGGAGATTAAACCTTTGTCCATTGATTCGTTTGCAACTATTTTCGCCCCTTCTGAGGGATGCCTTTTTCCATTCCCGTGTTTTTAACCAAAAAAGAAAGAAAGAAAAAGAAGCAGAACACTAATGTGCATAAAATATGCCTTTTGAAACGGTCGTTTTGAAATATGGACGTCCTTTAAATTTTTTGGTCGATATGTGGCCCCAGGATTTGTTTTCAGGGCAGGTGTCATTTACAGGCCTGCAATGATTTTGAATATCAACTGACCATTAGCCCTGGGATTAAAGCTGCTGTTGTGTGAAACGGCCACTAGCTGGCAGCAGTTCTCCCTTAACACATCTGGTTACTAGGGCAACAGAGCCTCAATGGACGTCGTGTTCTAGATTGGAATTTAGAATGGAATGTGCCAGGAGAAAGCCCCTCAAGTTTGACTCCCTACTTCTTGTTCGTATTTTTAAATTAATTTTTTTATTTTTTATTATAGCAAGTTTGATTACAATGTTTGGCTTGTTGTAGGTGTGGAAGATGTGGTTCTTTTACACATATACAGATGTCTGTTCTTCCTGGGATCCTTTTCCCATGTACGTTATGACAGAATGTTGAGTAGTCTTCTCTTGGTATTCCGTAGGTCTTTGGTGATTATATATGTCACCTCTGTTTGTATATGTCTGTTAACCCCGATATCGTAATGAAACCAATCCTCACACCTTTCCATTGGTGAACCATAAGTTTGTTGAATGAATCTATGATTGCACTTCTCAGTGGAAATGACTGCCCTGGTTCCTATTTTAGGTAACACCTATAAGTGATATGAAATGATATGTGTCTTTCACTTTCTGACTTACTCCAAGTCACGTGATTACCTCTAGACTCATCTACGGTGCTGCAAATGGCATTGTGTCCTTATTTTCCTTGGCTTCTATTCTGCCTTAGCGAGGTCCATTTTCAACAATGTGATTCCCTGAGGGTTGTGGATTAGCTGACCTGGGCAGCCTTACCCTGCCGGCCGGCCCTCCCCAGGTCTGCCTGGTTGAGGTCAATATAAACAGCGCTCCAGGCAGCAATAGCCCCTGAAGCTGTGCCTGACTCCATATTCTCTGCCCCGTCAGCAGTCTCGGGGCTGTGCTGGTGGGAGGGAGTGAGGGGCCACAGCTTTGTTGGTGGCCCGGTGTGAGTGGGGTTCTGCTGGCCTTTCTGCAGGAGTTGCCAGGCTGCCACCTGTAAAGAAGAGGATGTGTCACCCATACCTTCCGCTGGAATTTCTCTCCGCACAGAGGTGAGGAAGGAAAAAAGCAGTGGGGGCCGGGACAAGAGGGGTATCTCAGGCAGGACAATGGAAAGCTTCCGGAAGAGCGCCCGGGGCCAGGATCACCCTGGCTGGCCTGCAGTCACCAAGTTGGCCTGCGTGCTGTCGCTGGTGTGGCTCCACGGCCCTTCCTCTAGGCTTTCAAGCCTTTGTACATATTCAGGTGTTTGACCTGGGAAGGGTGGGAACAGTTCAGCAGCAGCTGGCCTGGGGCTCAGCTCACCTGTATTCAGAGATGCCTCGGCACGGTCCCCCAGCTTTGCAATGAGGTCGCTCCTTGCATGGGGGGTGGGTTGCTGGCTGTATGGGAGATGATTCCCCACCTCTGACCAATTTCAGAATTGTTTACCGCTGGAGCAAGTGCCCTGATAGGGTTTTCCTCTGTAAAACTGGTGGGTTCAGGGTTTTTTTTCGTTTATGGTTCAAGTTAGATTTTATTCCTCTTTTATGTATTTATAGATATAAGCATGGAAATAATTCATTCCTATAAATACATCTGTGTGAAGGGAAGAACTTTTTTCTGTTTTATTTTTAAATTTTATATTTTAAAATTTTGAAATTTAATTTTATTTACTTTTTTATACAGCGGGTTATTATTAGTTATGTATTTTATGCATATACATGTATACAGGTCAATCGCAAACTCCCAACTCATCCCACCACCACCACCCCAGGGCTTCCCACCCTTGGTGTCCATACGTTTGTTCTCTACCTCTGTGTCTCTATTTCTTCCCTGCAAACCAGTTCATCTGTACCATTTTTTAGGTTCCACATATATGCATTAATATACAATATTTGTTTTCCTCTTTCTGACTTACTTCATTCTGTATGACAGTCTCTAGATCCATCGATGTCTCTACAAATGACCCAGTTTCATTCCTTTTTATGGCCGAGTAATATTCCATTTTATATATGTACCCCATCTTTATCCATTCATCTGTCTGTGGGCATTTAGGTTGCTTCCATTACCTGGCTATTGTAAATAGTGCTGCAATGAACCTTGTGGTGAATGTGCCTTTTTGATTTATGGTTGTCTCTGGGTATATGCCCAAAAGTGGGATTGCTGGGTCAGATGGTAATTCTATTTCTAGTTTTTTAAAGGAAACTCCATACTGTTCTCCATAGTGACTGTATCAATTTACATTCCCACCAATAGTGGAAGAGGGCTCCTTTTGTCCACACCCTCCCCAGAATTTGTTGTTTGTAGATTTTCTGATGATGCCGATTCTAACAGGTGTGAGGTGATACCTCATGGTAGTTTTGATTTGCATTTCTCTAATAATTAGTGCTCTTGAGCAGCTTTTCATGTGCGTCTTGGCCATCTCTGTGTCTTCTTTGAAGAAACGTCTCTTTAGATCTTCTGCCCATTTTTGTATTGGGTTGTTTGTTTTCTTAATAAGCTGCATGAGCTGTTTATATATATTGGAGATTAAACCTTTGTCCATTGATTCGTTTGCAACTATTTTCGCCCCTTCTGAGGGATGCCTTTTTCCATTCCCGTGTTTTTAACCAAAAAAGAAAGAAAGAAAAAGAAGCAGAACACTAATGTGCATAAAATATGCCTTTTGAAACGGTCGTTTTGAAATATGGACGTCCTTTAAATTTTTTGGTCGATATGTGGCCCCAGGATTTGTTTTCAGGGCAGGTGTCATTTACAGGCCTGCAATGATTTTGAATATCAACTGACCATTAGCCCTGGGATTAAAGCTGCTGTTGTGTGAAACGGCCACTAGCTGGCAGCAGTTCTCCCTTAACACATCTGGTTACTAGGGCAACAGAGCCTCAATGGACGTCGTGTTCTAGATTGGAATTTAGAATGGAATGTGCCAGGAGAAAGCCCCTCAAGTTTGACTCCCTACTTCTTGTTCGTATTTTTAAATTAATTTTTTTATTTTTTATTATAGCAAGTTTGATTACAATGTTTGGCTTGTTGTAGGTGTGGAAGATGTGGTTCTTTTACACATATACAGATGTCTGTTCTTCCTGGGATCCTTTTCCCATGTACGTTATGACAGAATGTTGAGTAGTCTTCTCTTGGTATTCCGTAGGTCTTTGGTGATTATATATGTCACCTCTGTTTGTATATGTCTGTTAACCCCGATATCGTAATGAAACCAATCCTCACACCTTTCCATTGGTGAACCATAAGTTTGTTGAATGAATCTATGATTGCACTTCTCAGTGGAAATGACTGCCCTGGTTCCTATTTTAGGTAACACCTATAAGTGATATGAAATGATATGTGTCTTTCACTTTCTGACTTACTCCAAGTCACGTGATTACCTCTAGACTCATCTACGGTGCTGCAAATGGCATTGTGTCCTTATTTTCCTTGGCTTCTATTCTGCCTTAGCGAGGTCCATTTTCAACAATGTGATTCCCTGAGGGTTGTGGATTAGCTGACCTGGGCAGCCTTACCCTGCCGGCCGGCCCTCCCCAGGTCTGCCTGGTTGAGGTCAATATAAACAGCGCTCCAGGCAGCAATAGCCCCTGAAGCTGTGCCTGACACCATATTCTCTGCCCCGTCAGCAGTCTCGGGGCTGTGCTGGTGGGAGGGAGTGAGGGGCCACAGCTTTGTTGGTGGCCCGGTGTGAGTGGGGTTCTGCTGGCCTTTCTGCAGGAGTTGCCAGGCTGCCACCTGTAAAGAAGAGGATGTGTCACCCATACCTTCCGCTGGAATTTCTCTCCGCACAGAGGTGAGGAAGGAAAAAAGCAGTGGGGGCCGGGACAAGAGGGGTATCTCAGGCAGGACAATGGAAAGCTTCCGGAAGAGCGCCCGGGGCCAGGATCACCCTGGCTGGCCTGCACTCACCAAGTTGGCCTGCGTGCTGTCGCTGGTGTGGCTCCACGGCCCTTCCTCTAGGCTTTCAAGCCTTTGTACATATTCAGGTGTTTTACCTGGGAAGGGTGGGAACAGTTCAGCAGCAGCTGGCCTGGGGCTCAGCTCACCTGTATTCAGAGATGCCTCGGCACGGTCCCCGAGCTTTGCAATGAGGACGCTCCTTGCATGGGGGGTGGGTTGCTGGCTGTATGGGAGATGATTCCCCACCTCTGACCAATTTCAGAATTGTTTACCGCTGGAGCAAGTGCCCTGATAGGGTTTTCCTCTGTAAAACTGGTGGGTTCAGGGTTTTTTTTCGTTTATGGTTCAAGTTAGATTTTATTCCTCTTTTATGTATTTATAGATATAAGCATGGAAATAATTCATTCCTATAAATACATCTGTGTGAAGGGAAGAACTTTTTTCTGTTTTATTTTTAAATTTTATATTTTAAAATTTTGAAATTTAATTTTATTTACTTTTTTATACAGCGGGTTATTATTAGTTATGTATTTTATGCATATACATGTATACAGGTCAGTCGCAAACTCCCAACTCATCCCACCACCACCACCCCATGGCTTCCCACACTTGGTGTCCATACGTTTGTTCTCTACCTCTGTGTCTCTATTTCTTCCCTGCAAACCAGTTCATCTGTACCATTTTTTAGGTTCCACATATATGCATTAATATACAATATTTGTTTTCCTCTTTCTGACTTACTTCATTCTGTATGACAGTCTCTAGATCCATCGATGTCTCTACAAATGACCCAGTTTCATTCCTTTTTATGGCCGAGTAATATTCCATTTTATATATGTACCCCATCTTTATCCATTCATCTGTCTGTGGGCATTTAGGTTGCTTCCATTACCTGGCTATTGTAAATAGTGCTGCAATGAACCTTGTGGTGAATGTGCCTTTTTGATTTATGGTTGTCTCTGGGTATACGCCCAAAAGTGGGATTGCTGGGTCAGATGGTAATTCTATTTCTAGTTTTTTAAAGGAAACTCCATACTGTTCTCCATAGAGACTGTATCAATTTACATTCCCACCAATAGTGGAAGAGGGCTCCTTTTGTCCACACCCTCCCCAGAATTTGTTGTTTGTAGATTTTCTGATGATGCCGATTCTAACAGGTGTGAGGTGATACCTCATGGTAGTTTTGATTTGCATTTCTCTAATAATTAGTGCTCTTGAGCAGCTTTTCATGTGCGTCTTGGCCATCTCTGTGTCTTCTTTGAAGAAACGTCTCTTTAGATCTTCTGCCCATTTTTGTGTTGCGTTGTTTGTTTTCTTAATAAGCTGCATGAGCTGTTTATATATATTGGAGATTAAACCTTTGTCCATTGATTCGTTTGCAACTATTTTCGCCCCTTCTGAGGGATGCCTTTTTCCATTCCCGTGTTTTTAACCAAAAAAGAAAGAAAGAAAAAGAAGCAGAACACTAATGTGCATAAAATATGCCTTTTGAAACGGTCGTTTTGAAATATGGACGTCCTTTAAATTTTTTGGTCGATATGTGGCCCCAGGATTTGTTTTCAGGGCAGGTGTCATTTACAGGCCTGCAATGATTTTGAATATCAACTGACCATTAGCCCTGGGATTAAAGCTGCTGTTGTGTGAAACGGCCACTAGCTGGCAGCAGTTCTCCCTTAACACATCTGGTTACTAGGGCAACAGAGCCTCAATGGACGTCGTGTTCTAGATTGGAATTTAGAATGGAATGTGCCAGGAGAAAGCCCCTCAAGTTTGACTCCCTACTTCTTGTTCGTATTTTTAAATTAATTTTTTTATTTTTTATTATAGCAAGTTTGATTACAATGTTTGGCTTGTTGTAGGTGTGGAAGATGTGGTTCTTTTACACATATACAGATGTCTGTTCTTCCTGGGATCCTTTTCCCATGTACGTTATGACAGAATGTTGAGTAGTCTTCTCTTGGTATTCCATAGGTCTTTGGTGATTATATATGTCACCTCTGTTTGTATATGTCTGTTAACCCCGATATCGTAATGAAACCAATCCTCACACCTTTCCATTGGTGAACCATAAGTTTGTTGAATGAATCTATGATTGCACTTCTCAGTGGAAATGACTGCCCTGGTTCCTATTTTAGGTAACACCTATAAGTGATATGAAATGATATGTGTCTTTCACTTTCTGACTTACTCCAAGTCACGTGATTACCTCTAGACTCATCTACGGTGCTGCAAATGGCATTGTGTCCTTATTTTCCTTGGCTTCTATTCTGCCTTAGCGAGGTCCATTTTCAACAATGTGATTCCCTGAGGGTTGTGGATTAGCTGACCTGGGCAGCCTTACCCTGCCGGCCGGCCCTCCCCAGGTCTGCCTGGTTGAGGTCAATATAAACAGCGCTCCAGGCAGCAATAGCCCCTGAAGCTGTGCCTGACTCCATATTCTCTGCCCCGTCAGCAGTCTCGGGGCTGTGCTGGTGGGAGGGAGTGAGGGGCCACAGCTTTGTTGGTGGCCCGGTGTGAGTGGGGTTCTGCTGGCCTTTCTGCAGGAGTTGCCAGGCTGCCACCTGTAAAGAAGAGGATGTGTCACCCATACCTTCCGCTGGAATTTCTCTCCGCACAGAGGTGAGGAAGGAAAAAAGCAGTGGGGGCCGGGACAAGAGGGGTATCTCAGGCAGGACAATGGAAAGCTTCCGGAAGAGCGCCCGGGGCCAGGATCACCCTGGCTGGCCTGCAGTCACCAAGTTGGCCTGCGTGCTGTCGCTGGTGTGGCTCCACGGCCCTTCCTCTAGGCTTTCAAGCCTTTGTACATATTCAGGTGTTTTACCTGGGAAGGGTGGGAACAGTTCAGCAGCAGCTGGCCTGGGGCTCAGCTCACCTGTATTCAGAGATGCCTCGGCACGGTCCCCCAGCTTTGCAATGAGGACGCTCCTTGCATGGGGGGTGGGTTGCTGGCTGTATGGGAGATGATTCCCCACCTCTGACCAATTTCAGAATTGTTTACCGCTGGAGCAAGTGCCCTGATAGGGTTTTCCTCTGTAAAACTGGTGGGTTCAGGGTTTTTTTTCGTTTATGGTTCAAGTTAGATTTTATTCCTCTTTTATGTATTTATAGATATAAGCATGGAAATAATTCATTCCTATAAATACATCTGTGTGAAGGGAAGAACTTTTTTCTGTTTTATTTTTAAATTTTATATTTTAAAATTTTGAAATTTAATTTTATTTACTTTTTTATACAGCGGGTTATTATTAGTTATGTATTTTATGCATATACATGTATACAGGTCAATCGCAAACTCCCAACTCATCCCACCACCACCAACCCAGGGCTTCCCACACTTGGTGTCCATACGTTTGTTCTCTACCTCTGTGTCTCTATTTCTTCCCTGCAAACCAGTTCATCTGTACCATTTTTTAGGTTCCACATATATGCATTAATATACAATATTTGTTTTCCTCTTTCTGACTTACTTCATTCTGTATGACAGTCTCTAGATCCATCGATGTCTCTACAAATGACCCAGTTTCATTCCTTTTTATGGCCGAGTAATATTCCATTTTATATATGTACCCCATCTTTATCCATTCATCTGTCTGTGGGCATTTAGGTTGCTTCCATTACCTGGCTATTGTAAATAGTGCTGCAATGAACCTTGTGGTGAATGTGCCTTTTTGATTTATGGTTGTCTCTGGGTATATGCCCAAAAGTGGGATTGCTGGGTCAGATGGTAATTCTATTTCTAGTTTTTTAAAGGAAACTCCATACTGTTCTCCATAGTGACTGTATCAATTTACATTCCCACCAATAGTGGAAGAGGGCTCCTTTTGTCCACACCCTCCCCAGAATTTGTTGTTTGTAGATTTTCTGATGATGCCGATTCTAACAGGTGTGAGGTGATACCTCATGGTAGTTTTGATTTGCATTTCTCTAATAATTAGTGCTCTTGAGCAGCTTTTCATGTGCGTCTTGGCCATCTCTGTGTCTTCTTTGAAGAAACGTCTCTTTAGATCTTCTGCCCATTTTTGTATTGGGTTGTTTGTTTTCTTAATAAGCTGCATGAGCTGTTTATATATATTGGAGATTAAACCTTTGTCCATTGATTCGTTTGCAACTATTTTCGCCCCTTCTGAGGGATGCCTTTTTCCATTCCCGTGTTTTTAACCAAAAAAGAAAGAAAGAAAAAGAAGCAGAACACTAATGTGCATAAAATATGCCTTTTGAAACGGTCGTTTTGAAATATGGACGTCCTTTAAATTTTTTGGTCGATATGTGGCCCCAGGATTTGTTTTCAGGGCAGGTGTCATTTACAGGCCTGCAATGATTTTGAATATCAACTGACCATTAGCCCTGGGATTAAAGCTGCTGTTGTGTGAAACGGCCACTAGCTGGCAGCAGTTCTCCCTTAACACATCTGGTTACTAGGGCAACAGAGCCTCAATGGACGTCGTGTTCTAGATTGGAATTTAGAATGGAATGTGCCAGGAGAAAGCCCCTCAAGTTTGACTCCCTACTTCTTGTTCGTATTTTTAAATTAATTTTTTTATTTTTTATTATAGCAAGTTTGATTACAATGTTTGGCTTGTTGTAGGTGTGGAAGATGTGGTTCTTTTACACATATACAGATGTCTGTTCTTCCTGGGATCCTTTTCCCATGTACGTTATGACAGAATGTTGAGTAGTCTTCTCTTGGTATTCCGTAGGTCTTTGGTGATTATATATGTCACCTCTGTTTGTATATGTCTGTTAACCCCGATATCGTAATGAAACCAATCCTCACACCTTTCCATTGGTGAACCATAAGTTTGTTGAATGAATCTATGATTGCACTTCTCAGTGGAAATGACTGCCCTGGTTCCTATTTTAGGTAACACCTATAAGTGATATGAAATGATATGTGTCTTTCACTTTCTGACTTACTCCAAGTCACGTGATTACCTCTAGACTCATCTACGGTGCTGCAAATGGCATTGTGTCCTTATTTTCCTTGGCTTCTATTCTGCCTTAGCGAGGTCCATTTTCAACAATGTGATTCCCTGAGGGTTGTGGATTAGCTGACCTGGGCAGCCTTACCCTGCCGGCCGGCCCTCCCCAGGTCTGCCTGGTTGAGGTCAATATAAACAGCGCTCCAGGCAGCAATAGCCCCTGAAGCTGTGCCTGACTCCATATTCTCTGCCCCGTCAGCAGTCTCGGGGCTGTGCTGGTGGGAGGGAGTGAGGGGCCACAGCTTTGTTGGTGGCCCGGTGTGAGTGGGGTTCTGCTGGCCTTTCTGCAGGAGTTGCCAGGCTGCCACCTGTAAAGAAGAGGATGTGTCACCCATAACTTCCGCTGGAATTTCTCTCCGCACAGAGGTGAGGAAGGAAAAAAGCAGTGGGGGCCGGGACAAGAGGGGTATCTCAGGCAGGACAATGGAAAGCTTCCGGAAGAGCGCCCGGGGCCAGGATCACCCTGGCTGGCCTGCAGTCACCAAGTTGGCCTGCGTGCTGTCGCTGGTGTGGCTCCACGGCCCTTCCTCTAGGCTTTCAAGCCTTTGTACATATTCAGGTGTTTTACCTGGGAAGGGTGGGAACAGTTCAGCAGCAGCTGGCCTGGGGCTCAGCTCACCTGTATTCAGAGATGCCTCGGCACGGTCCCCCAGCTTTGCAATGAGGACGCTCCTTGCATGGGGGGTGGGTTGCTGGCTGTATGGGA
This sequence comes from Mesoplodon bidens, assembly GCF_964165515.1. Taxonomy (NCBI): domain Eukaryota; kingdom Metazoa; phylum Chordata; class Mammalia; order Artiodactyla; family Ziphiidae; genus Mesoplodon; species Mesoplodon bidens. The sequence continues at coordinate 48,021 of NW_027672637.1, read as the reverse complement.
GATGATTCCCCACCTCTGACCAATTTCAGAATTGTTTACCGCTGGAGCAAGTGCCCTGATAGGGTTTTCCTCTGTAAAACTGGTGGGTTCAGGGTTTTTTTTCGTTTATGGTTCAAGTTAGATTTTATTCCTCTTTTATGTATTTATAGATATAAGCATGGAAATAATTCATTCCTATAAATACATCTGTGTGAAGGGAAGAACTTTTTTCTGTTTTATTTTTAAATTTTATATTTTAAAATTTTGAAATTTAATTTTATTTACTTTTTTATACAGCGGGTTATTATTAGTTATGTATTTTATGCATATACATGTATACAGGTCAATCGCAAACTCCCAACTCATCCCACCACCACCACCCCAGGGCTTCCCACACTTGGTGTCCATACGTTTGTTCTCTACCTCTGTGTCTCTATTTCTTCCCTGCAAACCAGTTCATCTGTACCATTTTTTAGGTTCCACATATATGCATTAATATACAATATTTGTTTTCCTCTTTCTGACTTACTTCATTCTGTATGACAGTCTCTAGATCCATCGATGTCTCTACAAATGACCCAGTTTCATTCCTTTTTATGGCCGAGTAATATTCCATTTTATATATGTACCCCATCTTTATCCATTCATCTGTCTGTGGGCATTTAGGTTGCTTCCATTACCTGGCTATTGTAAATAGTGCTGCAATGAACCTTGTGGTGAATGTGCCTTTTTGATTTATGGTTGTCTCTGGGTATATGCCCAAAAGTGGGATTGCTGGGTCAGATGGTAATTCTATTTCTAGTTTTTTAAAGGAAACTCCATACTGTTCTCCATAGTGACTGTATCAATTTACATTCCCACCAATAGTGGAAGAGGGCTCCTTTTGTCCACACCCTCCCCAGAATTTGTTGTTTGTAGATTTTCTGATGATGCCGATTCTAACAGGTGTGAGGTGATACCTCATGGTAGTTTTGATTTGCATTTCTCTAATAATTAGTGCTCTTGAGCAGCTTTTCATGTGCGTCTTGGCCATCTCTGTGTCTTCTTTGAAGAAACGTCTCTTTAGATCTTCTGCCCATTTTTGTATTGGGTTGTTTGTTTTCTTAATAAGCTGCATGAGCTGTTTATATATATTGGAGATTAAACCTTTGTCCATTGATTCGTTTGCAACTATTTTCGCCCCTTCTGAGGGATGCCTTTTTCCATTCCCGTGTTTTTAACCAAAAAAGAAAGAAAGAAAAAGAAGCAGAACACTAATGTGCATAAAATATGCCTTTTGAAACGGTCGTTTTGAAATATGGACGTCCTTTAAATTTTTTGGTCGATATGTGGCCCCAGGATTTGTTTTCAGGGCAGGTGTCATTTACAGGCCTGCAATGATTTTGAATATCAACTGACCATTAGCCCTGGGATTAAAGCTGCTGTTGTGTGAAACGGCCACTAGCTGGCAGCAGTTCTCCCTTAACACATCTGGTTACTAGGGCAACAGAGCCTCAATGGACGTCGTGTTCTAGATTGGAATTTAGAATGGAATGTGCCAGGAGAAAGCCCCTCAAGTTTGACTCCCTACTTCTTGTTCGTATTTTTAAATTAATTTTTTTATTTTTTATTATAGCAAGTTTGATTACAATGTTTGGCTTGTTGTAGGTGTGGAAGATGTGGTTCTTTTACACATATACAGATGTCTGTTCTTCCTGGGATCCTTTTCCCATGTACGTTATGACAGAATGTTGAGTAGTCTTCTCTTGGTATTCCGTAGGTCTTTGGTGATTATATATGTCACCTCTGTTTGTATATGTCTGTTAACCCCGATATCGTAATGAAACCAATCCTCACACCTTTCCATTGGTGAACCATAAGTTTGTTGAATGAATCTATGATTGCACTTCTCAGTGGAAATGACTGCCCTGGTTCCTATTTTAGGTAACACCTATAAGTGATATGAAATGATATGTGTCTTTCACTTTCTGACTTACTCCAAGTCACGTGATTACCTCTAGACTCATCTACGGTGCTGCAAATGGCATTGTGTCCTTATTTTCCTTGGCTTCTATTCTGCCTTAGCGAGGTCCATTTTCAACAATGTGATTCCCTGAGGGTTGTGGATTAGCTGACCTGGGCAGCCTTACCCTGCCGGCCGGCCCTCCCCAGGTCTGCCTGGTTGAGGTCAATATAAACAGCGCTCCAGGCAGCAATAGCCCCTGAAGCTGTGCCTGACTCCATATTCTCTGCCCCGTCAGCAGTCTCGGGGCTGTGCTGGTGGGAGGGAGTGAGGGGCCACAGCTTTGTTGGTGGCCCGGTGTGAGTGGGGTTCTGCTGGCCTTTCTGCAGGAGTTGCCAGGCTGCCACCTGTAAAGAAGAGGATGTGTCACCCATAACTTCCGCTGGAATTTCTCTCCGCACAGAGGTGAGGAAGGAAAAAAGCAGTGGGGGCCGGGACAAGAGGGGTATCTCAGGCAGGACAATGGAAAGCTTCCGGAAGAGCGCCCGGGGCCAGGATCACCCTGGCTGGCCTGCAGTCACCAAGTTGGCCTGCGTGCTGTCGCTGGTGTGGCTCCACGGCCCTTCCTCTAGGCTTTCAAGCCTTTGTACATATTCAGGTGTTTTACCTGGGAAGGGTGGGAACAGTTCAGCAGCAGCTGGCCTGGGGCTCAGCTCACCTGTATTCAGAGATGCCTCGGCACGGTCCCCCAGCTTTGCAATGAGGACGCTCCTTGCATGGGGGGTGGGTTGCTGGCTGTATGGGAGATGATTCCCCACCTCTGACCAATTTCAGAATTGTTTACCGCTGGAGCAAGTGCCCTGATAGGGTTTTCCTCTGTAAAACTGGTGGGTTCAGGGTTTTTTTTCGTTTATGGTTCAAGTTAGATTTTATTCCTCTTTTATGTATTTATAGATATAAGCATGGAAATAATTCATTCCTATAAATACATCTGTGTGAAGGGAAGAACTTTTTTCTGTTTTATTTTTAAATTTTATATTTTAAAATTTTGAAATTTAATTTTATTTACTTTTTTATACAGCGGGTTATTATTAGTTATGTATTTTATGCATATACATGTATACAGGTCAATCGCAAACTCCCAACTCATCCCACCACCACCACCCCAGGGCTTCCCACACTTGGTGTCCATACGTTTGTTCTCTACCTCTGTGTCTCTATTTCTTCCCTGCAAACCAGTTCATCTGTACCATTTTTTAGGTTCCACATATATGCATTAATATACAATATTTGTTTTCCTCTTTCTGACTTACTTCATTCTGTATGACAGTCTCTAGATCCATCGATGTCTCTACAAATGACCCAGTTTCATTCCTTTTTATGGCCGAGTAATATTCCATTTTATATATGTACCCCATCTTTATCCATTCATCTGTCTGTGGGCATTTAGGTTGCTTCCATTACCTGGCTATTGTAAATAGTGCTGCAATGAACCTTGTGGTGAATGTGCCTTTTTGATTTATGGTTGTCTCTGGGTATATGCCCAAAAGTGGGATTGCTGGGTCAGATGGTAATTCTATTTCTAGTTTTTTAAAGGAAACTCCATACTGTTCTCCATAGTGACTGTATCAATTTACATTCCCACCAATAGTGGAAGAGGGCTCCTTTTGTCCACACCCTCCCCAGAATTTGTTGTTTGTAGATTTTCTGATGATGCCGATTCTAACAGGTGTGAGGTGATACCTCATGGTAGTTTTGATTTGCATTTCTCTAATAATTAGTGCTCTTGAGCAGCTTTTCATGTGCGTCTTGGCCATCTCTGTGTCTTCTTTGAAGAAACGTCTCTTTAGATCTTCTGCCCATTTTTGTATTGGGTTGTTTGTTTTCTTAATAAGCTGCATGAGCTGTTTATATATATTGGAGATTAAACCTTTGTCCATTGATTCGTTTGCAACTATTTTCGCCCCTTCTGAGGGATGCCTTTTTCCATTCCCGTGTTTTTAACCAAAAAAGAAAGAAAGAAAAAGAAGCAGAACACTAATGTGCATAAAATATGCCTTTTGAAACGGTCGTTTTGAAATATGGACGTCCTTTAAATTTTTTGGTCGATATGTGGCCCCAGGATTTGTTTTCAGGGCAGGTGTCATTTACAGGCCTGCAATGATTTTGAATATCAACTGACCATTAGCCCTGGGATTAAAGCTGCTGTTGTGTGAAACGGCCACTAGCTGGCAGCAGTTCTCCCTTAACACATCTGGTTACTAGGGCAACAGAGCCTCAATGGACGTCGTGTTCTAGATTGGAATTTAGAATGGAATGTGCCAGGAGAAAGCCCCTCAAGTTTGACTCCCTACTTCTTGTTCGTATTTTTAAATTAATTTTTTTATTTTTTATTATAGCAAGTTTGATTACAATGTTTGGCTTGTTGTAGGTGTGGAAGATGTGGTTCTTTTACACATATACAGATGTCTGTTCTTCCTGGGATCCTTTTCCCATGTACGTTATGACAGAATGTTGAGTAGTCTTCTCTTGGTATTCCGTAGGTCTTTGGTGATTATATATGTCACCTCTGTTTGTATATGTCTGTTAACCCCGATATCGTAATGAAACCAATCCTCACACCTTTCCATTGGTGAACCATAAGTTTGTTGAATGAATCTATGATTGCACTTCTCAGTGGAAATGACTGCCCTGGTTCCTATTTTAGGTAACACCTATAAGTGATATGAAATGATATGTGTCTTTCACTTTCTGACTTACTCCAAGTCACGTGATTACCTCTAGACTCATCTACGGTGCTGCAAATGGCATTGTGTCCTTATTTTCCTTGGCTTCTATTCTGCCTTAGCGAGGTCCATTTTCAACAATGTGATTCCCTGAGGGTTGTGGATTAGCTGACCTGGGCAGCCTTACCCTGCCGGCCGGCCCTCCCCAGGTCTGCCTGGTTGAGGTCAATATAAACAGCGCTCCAGGCAGCAATAGCCCCTGAAGCTGTGCCTGACTCCATATTCTCTGCCCCGTCAGCAGTCTCGGGGCTGTGCTGGTGGGAGGGAGTGAGGGGCCACAGCTTTGTTGGTGGCCCGGTGTGAGTGGGGTTCTGCTGGCCTTTCTGCAGGAGTTGCCAGGCTGCCACCTGTAAAGAAGAGGATGTGTCACCCATACCTTCCGCTGGAATTTCTCTCCGCACAGAGGTGAGGAAGGAAAAAAGCAGTGGGGGCCGGGACAAGAGGGGTATCTCAGGCAGGACAATGGAAAGCTTCCGGAAGAGCGCCCGGGGCCAGGATCACCCTGGCTGGCCTGCAGTCACCAAGTTGGCCTGCGTGCTGTCGCTGGTGTGGCTCCACGGCCCTTCCTCTAGGCTTTCAAGCCTTTGTACATATTCAGGTGTTTGACCTGGGAAGGGTGGGAACAGTTCAGCAGCAGCTGGCCTGGGGCTCAGCTCACCTGTATTCAGAGATGCCTCGGCACGGTCCCCCAGCTTTGCAATGAGGTCGCTCCTTGCATGGGGGGTGGGTTGCTGGCTGTATGGGAGATGATTCCCCACCTCTGACCAATTTCAGAATTGTTTACCGCTGGAGCAAGTGCCCTGATAGGGTTTTCCTCTGTAAAACTGGTGGGTTCAGGGTATTTTTTCGTTTATGGTTCAAGTTAGATTTTATTCCTCTTTTATGTATTTATAGATATAAGCATGGAAATAATTCATTCCTATAAATACATCTGTGTGAAGGGAAGAACTTTTTTCTGTTTTATTTTTAAATTTTATATTTTAAAATTTTGAAATTTAATTTTATTTACTTTTTTATACAGCGGGTTATTATTAGTTATGTATTTTATGCATATACATGTATACAGGTCAATCGCAAACTCCCAACTCATCCCACCACCACCACCCCAGGGCTTCCCACCCTTGGTGTCCATACGTTTGTTCTCTACCTCTGTGTCTCTATTTCTTCCCTGCAAACCAGTTCATCTGTACCATTTTTTAGGTTCCACATATATGCATTAATATACAATATTTGTTTTCCTCTTTCTGACTTACTTCATTCTGTATGACAGTCTCTAGATCCATCGATGTCTCTACAAATGACCCAGTTTCATTCCTTTTTATGGCCGAGTAATATTCCATTTTATATATGTACCCCATCTTTATCCATTCATCTGTCTGTGGGCATTTAGGTTGCTTCCATTACCTGGCTATTGTAAATAGTGCTGCAATGAACCTTGTGGTGAATGTGCCTTTTTGATTTATGGTTGTCTCTGGGTATATGCCCAAAAGTGGGATTGCTGGGTCAGATGGTAATTCTATTTCTAGTTTTTTAAAGGAAACTCCATACTGTTCTCCATAGTGACTGTATCAATTTACATTCCCACCAATAGTGGAAGAGGGCTCCTTTTGTCCACACCCTCCCCAGAATTTGTTGTTTGTAGATTTTCTGATGATGCCGATTCTAACAGGTGTGAGGTGATACCTCATGGTAGTTTTGATTTGCATTTCTCTAATAATTAGTGCTCTTGAGCAGCTTTTCATGTGCGTCTTGGCCATCTCTGTGTCTTCTTTGAAGAAACGTCTCTTTAGATCTTCTGCCCATTTTTGTATTGGGTTGTTTGTTTTCTTAATAAGCTGCATGAGCTGTTTATATATATTGGAGATTAAACCTTTGTCCATTGATTCGTTTGCAACTATTTTCGCCCCTTCTGAGGGATGCCTTTTTCCATTCCCGTGTTTTTAACCAAAAAAGAAAGAAAGAAAAAGAAGCAGAACACTAATGTGCATAAAATATGCCTTTTGAAACGGTCGTTTTGAAATATGGACGTCCTTTAAATTTTTTGGTCGATATGTGGCCCCAGGATTTGTTTTCAGGGCAGGTGTCATTTACAGGCCTGCAATGATTTTGAATATCAACTGACCATTAGCCCTGGGATTAAAGCTGCTGTTGTGTGAAACGGCCACTAGCTGGCAGCAGTTCTCCCTTAACACATCTGGTTACTAGGGCAACAGAGCCTCAATGGACGTCGTGTTCTAGATTGGAATTTAGAATGGAATGTGCCAGGAGAAAGCCCCTCAAGTTTGACTCCCTACTTCTTGTTCGTATTTTTAAATTAATTTTTTTATTTTTTATTATAGCAAGTTTGATTACAATGTTTGGCTTGTTGTAGGTGTGGAAGATGTGGTTCTTTTACACATATACAGATGTCTGTTCTTCCTGGGATCCTTTTCCCATGTACGTTATGACAGAATGTTGAGTAGTCTTCTCTTGGTATTCCGTAGGTCTTTGGTGATTATATATGTCACCTCTGTTTGTATATGTCTGTTAACCCCGATATCGTAATGAAACCAATCCTCACACCTTTCCATTGGTGAACCATAAGTTTGTTGAATGAATCTATGATTGCACTTCTCAGTGGAAATGACTGCCCTGGTTCCTATTTTAGGTAACACCTATAAGTGATATGAAATGATATGTGTCTTTCACTTTCTGACTTACTCCAAGTCACGTGATTACCTCTAGACTCATCTACGGTGCTGCAAATGGCATTGTGTCCTTATTTTCCTTGGCTTCTATTCTGCCTTAGCGAGGTCCATTTTCAACAATGTGATTCCCTGAGGGTTGTGGATTAGCTGACCTGGGCAGCCTTACCCTGCCGGCCGGCCCTCCCCAGGTCTGCCTGGTTGAGGTCAATATAAACAGCGCTCCAGGCAGCAATAGCCCCTGAAGCTGTGCCTGACACCATATTCTCTGCCCCGTCAGCAGTCTCGGGGCTGTGCTGGTGGGAGGGAGTGAGGGGCCACAGCTTTGTTGGTGGCCCGGTGTGAGTGGGGTTCTGCTGGCCTTTCTGCAGGAGTTGCCAGGCTGCCACCTGTAAAGAAGAGGATGTGTCACCCATACCTTCCGCTGGAATTTCTCTCCGCACAGAGGTGAGGAAGGAAAAAAGCAGTGGGGGCCGGGACAAGAGGGGTATCTCAGGCAGGACAATGGAAAGCTTCCGGAAGAGCGCCCGGGGCCAGGATCACCCTGGCTGGCCTGCACTCACCAAGTTGGCCTGCGTGCTGTCGCTGGTGTGGCTCCACGGCCCTTCCTCTAGGCTTTCAAGCCTTTGTACATATTCAGGTGTTTTACCTGGGAAGGGTGGGAACAGTTCAGCAGCAGCTGGCCTGGGGCTCAGCTCACCTGTATTCAGAGATGCCTCGGCACGGTCCCCGAGCTTTGCAATGAGGACGCTCCTTGCATGGGGGGTGGGTTGCTGGCTGTATGGGAGATGATTCCCCACCTCTGACCAATTTCAGAATTGTTTACCGCTGGAGCAAGTGCCCTGATAGGGTTTTCCTCTGTAAAACTGGTGGGTTCAGGGTTTTTTTTCGTTTATGGTTCAAGTTAGATTTTATTCCTCTTTTATGTATTTATAGATATAAGCATGGAAATAATTCATTCCTATAAATACATCTGTGTGAAGGGAAGAACTTTTTTCTGTTTTATTTTTAAATTTTATATTTTAAAATTTTGAAATTTAATTTTATTTACTTTTTTATACAGCGGGTTATTATTAGTTATGTATTTTATGCATATACATGTATACAGGTCAGTCGCAAACTCCCAACTCATCCCACCACCACCACCCCATGGCTTCCCACACTTGGTGTCCATACGTTTGTTCTCTACCTCTGTGTCTCTATTTCTTCCCTGCAAACCAGTTCATCTGTACCATTTTTTAGGTTCCACATATATGCATTAATATACAATATTTGTTTTCCTCTTTCTGACTTACTTCATTCTGTATGACAGTCTCTAGATCCATCGATGTCTCTACAAATGACCCAGTTTCATTCCTTTTTATGGCCGAGTAATATTCCATTTTATATATGTACCCCATCTTTATCCATTCATCTGTCTGTGGGCATTTAGGTTGCTTCCATTACCTGGCTATTGTAAATAGTGCTGCAATGAACCTTGTGGTGAATGTGCCTTTTTGATTTATGGTTGTCTCTGGGTATACGCCCAAAAGTGGGATTGCTGGGTCAGATGGTAATTCTATTTCTAGTTTTTTAAAGGAAACTCCATACTGTTCTCCATAGAGACTGTATCAATTTACATTCCCACCAATAGTGGAAGAGGGCTCCTTTTGTCCACACCCTCCCCAGAATTTGTTGTTTGTAGATTTTCTGATGATGCCGATTCTAACAGGTGTGAGGTGATACCTCATGGTAGTTTTGATTTGCATTTCTCTAATAATTAGTGCTCTTGAGCAGCTTTTCATGTGCGTCTTGGCCATCTCTGTGTCTTCTTTGAAGAAACGTCTCTTTAGATCTTCTGCCCATTTTTGTGTTGGGTTGTTTGTTTTCTTAATAAGCTGCATGAGCTGTTTATATATATTGGAGATTAAACCTTTGTCCATTGATTCGTTTGCAACTATTTTCGCCCCTTCTGAGGGATGCCTTTTTCCATTCCCGTGTTTTTAACCAAAAAAGAAAGAAAGAAAAAGAAGCAGAACACTAATGTGCATAAAATATGCCTTTTGAAACGGTCGTTTTGAAATATGGACGTCCTTTAAATTTTTTGGTCGATATGTGGCCCCAGGATTTGTTTTCAGGGCAGGTGTCATTTACAGGCCTGCAATGATTTTGAATATCAACTGACCATTAGCCCTGGGATTAAAGCTGCTGTTGTGTGAAACGGCCACTAGCTGGCAGCAGTTCTCCCTTAACACATCTGGTTACTAGGGCAACAGAGCCTCAATGGACGTCGTGTTCTAGATTGGAATTTAGAATGGAATGTGCCAGGAGAAAGCCCCTCAAGTTTGACTCCCTACTTCTTGTTCGTATTTTTAAATTAATTTTTTTATTTTTTATTATAGCAAGTTTGATTACAATGTTTGGCTTGTTGTAGGTGTGGAAGATGTGGTTCTTTTACACATATACAGATGTCTGTTCTTCCTGGGATCCTTTTCCCATGTACGTTATGACAGAATGTTGAGTAGTCTTCTCTTGGTATTCCATAGGTCTTTGGTGATTATATATGTCACCTCTGTTTGTATATGTCTGTTAACCCCGATATCGTAATGAAACCAATCCTCACACCTTTCCATTGGTGAACCATAAGTTTGTTGAATGAATCTATGATTGCACTTCTCAGTGGAAATGACTGCCCTGGTTCCTATTTTAGGTAACACCTATAAGTGATATGAAATGATATGTGTCTTTCACTTTCTGACTTACTCCAAGTCACGTGATTACCTCTAGACTCATCTACGGTGCTGCAAATGGCATTGTGTCCTTATTTTCCTTGGCTTCTATTCTGCCTTAGCGAGGTCCATTTTCAACAATGTGATTCCCTGAGGGTTGTGGATTAGCTGACCTGGGCAGCCTTACCCTGCCGGCCGGCCCTCCCCAGGTCTGCCTGGTTGAGGTCAATATAAACAGCGCTCCAGGCAGCAATAGCCCCTGAAGCTGTGCCTGACTCCATATTCTCTGCCCCGTCAGCAGTCTCGGGGCTGTGCTGGTGGGAGGGAGTGAGGGGCCACAGCTTTGTTGGTGGCCCGGTGTGAGTGGGGTTCTGCTGGCCTTTCTGCAGGAGTTGCCAGGCTGCCACCTGTAAAGAAGAGGATGTGTCACCCATACCTTCCGCTGGAATTTCTCTCCGCACAGAGGTGAGGAAGGAAAAAAGCAGTGGGGGCCGGGACAAGAGGGGTATCTCAGGCAGGACAATGGAAAGCTTCCGGAAGAGCGCCCGGGGCCAGGATCACCCTGGCTGGCCTGCAGTCACCAAGTTGGCCTGCGTGCTGTCGCTGGTGTGGCTCCACGGCCCTTCCTCTAGGCTTTCAAGCCTTTGTACATATTCAGGTGTTTTACCTGGGAAGGGTGGGAACAGTTCAGCAGCAGCTGGCCTGGGGCTCAGCTCACCTGTATTCAGAGATGCCTCGGCACGGTCCCCCAGCTTTGCAATGAGGTCGCTCCTTGCATGGGGGGTGGGTTGCTGGCTGTATGGGAGATGATTCCCCACCTCTGACCAATTTCAGAATTGTTTACCGCTGGAGCAAGTGCCCTGATAGGGTTTTCCTCTGTAAAACTGGTGGGTTCAGGGTTTTTTTTCGTTTATGGTTCAAGTTAGATTTTATTCCTCTTTTATGTATTTATAGATATAAGCATGGAAATAATTCATTCCTATAAATACATCTGTGTGAAGGGAAGAAGTTTTTTCTGTTTTATTTTTAAATTTTATATTTTAAAATTTTGAAATTTAATTTTATTTACTTTTTTATACAGCGGGTTATTATTAGTTATGTATTTTATGCATATACATGTATACAGGTCAATCGCAAACTCCCAACTCATCCCACCACCACCAACCCAGGGCTTCCCACACTTGGTGTCCATACGTTTGTTCTCTACCTCTGTGTCTCTATTTCTTCCCTGCAAACCAGTTCATCTGTACCATTTTTTAGGTTCCACATATATGCATTAATATACAATATTTGTTTTCCTCTTTCTGACTTACTTCATTCTGTATGACAGTCTCTAGATCCATCGATGTCTCTACAAATGACCCAGTTTCATTCCTTTTTATGGCCGAGTAATATTCCATTTTATATATGTACCCCATCTTTATCCATTCATCTGTCTGTGGGCATTTAGGTTGCTTCCATTACCTGGCTATTGTAAATAGTGCTGCAATGAACCTTGTGGTGAATGTGCCTTTTTGATTTATGGTTGTCTCTGGGTATATGCCCAAAAGTGGGATTGCTGGGTCAGATGGTAATTCTATTTCTAGTTTTTTAAAGGAAACTCCATACTGTTCTCCATAGTGACTGTATCAATTTACATTCCCACCAATAGTGGAAGAGGGCTCCTTTTGTCCACACCCTCCCCAGAATTTGTTGTTTGTAGATTTTCTGATGATGCCGATTCTAACAGGTGTGAGGTGATACCTCATGGTAGTTTTGATTTGCATTTCTCTAATAATTAGTGCTCTTGAGCAGCTTTTCATGTGCGTCTTGGCCATCTCTGTGTCTTCTTTGAAGAAACGTCTCTTTAGATCTTCTGCCCATTTTTGTATTGGGTTGTTTGTTTTCTTAATAAGCTGCATGAGCTGTTTATATATATTGGAGATTAAACCTTTGTCCATTGATTCGTTTGCAACTATTTTCGCCCCTTCTGAGGGATGCCTTTTTCCATTCCCGTGTTTTTAACCAAAAAAGAAAGAAAGAAAAAGAAGCAGAACACTAATGTGCATAAAATATGCCTTTTGAAACGGTCGTTTTGAAATATGGACGTCCTTTAAATTTTTTGGTCGATATGTGGCCCCAGGATTTGTTTTCAGGGCAGGTGTCATTTACAGGCCTGCAATGATTTTGAATATCAACTGACCATTAGCCCTGGGATTAAAGCTGCTGTTGTGTGAAACGGCCACTAGCTGGCAGCAGTTCTCCCTTAACACATCTGGTTACTAGGGCAACAGAGCCTCAATGGACGTCGTGTTCTAGATTGGAATTTAGAATGGAATGTGCCAGGAGAAAGCCCCTCAAGTTTGACTCCCTACTTCTTGTTCGTATTTTAAAATTAATTTTTTTTATTTTTTATTATAGCAAGTTTGATTACAATGTTTGGCTTGTTGTAGGTGTGGAAGATGTGGTTCTTTTACACATATACAGATGTCTGTTCTTCCTGGGATCCTTTTCCCATGTACGTTATGACAGAATGTTGAGTAGTCTTCTCTTGGTATTCCGTAGGTCTTTGGTGATTATATATGTCACCTCTGTTTGTATATGTCTGTTAACCCCGATATCGTAATGAAACCAATCCTCACACCTTTCCATTGGTGAACCATAAGTTTGTTGAATGAATCTATGATTGCACTTCTCAGTGGAAATGACTGCCCTGGTTCCTATTTTAGGTAACACCTATAAGTGATATGAAATGATATGTGTCTTTCACTTTCTGACTTACTCCAAGTCACGTGATTACCTCTAGACTCATCTACGGTGCTGCAAATGGCATTGTGTCCTTATTTTCCTTGGCTTCTATTCTGCCTTAGCGAGGTCCATTTTCAACAATGTGATTCCCTGAGGGTTGTGGATTAGCTGACCTGGGCAGCCTTACCCTGCCGGCCGGCCCTCCCCAGGTCTGCCTGGTTGAGGTCAATATAAACAGCGCTCCAGGCAGCAATAGCCCCTGAAGCTGTGCCTGACTCCATATTCTCTGCCCCGTCAGCAGTCTCGGGGCTGTGCTGGTGGGAGGGAGTGAGGGGCCACAGCTTTGTTGGTGGCCCGGTGTGAGTGGGGTTCTGCTGGCCTTTCTGCAGGAGTTGCCAGGCTGCCACCTGTAAAGAAGAGGATGTGTCACCCATAACTTCCGCTGGAATTTCTCTCCGCACAGAGGTGAGGAAGGAAAAAAGCAGTGGGGGCCGGGACAAGAGGGGTATCTCAGGCAGGACAATGGAAAGCTTCCGGAAGAGCGCCCGGGGCCAGGATCACCCTGGCTGGCCTGCAGTCACCAAGTTGGCCTGCGTGCTGTCGCTGGTGTGGCTCCACGGCCCTTCCTCTAGGCTTTCAAGCCTTTGTACATATTCAGGTGTTTTACATGGGAAGGGTGGGAACAGTTCAGCAGCAGCTGGCCTGGGGCTCAGCTCACCTGTATTCAGAGATGCCTCGGCACGGTCCCCCAGCTTTGCAATGAGGTCGCTCCTTGCATGGGGGGTGGGTTGCTGGCTGTATGGGAGATGATTCCCCACCTCTGACCAATTTCAGAATTGTTTACCGCTGGAGCAAGTGCCCTGATAGGGTTTTCCTCTGTAAAACTGGTGGGTTCAGGGTTTTTTTTCGTTTATGGTTCAAGTTAGATTTTATTCCTCTTTTATGTATTTATAGATATAAGCATGGAAATAATTCATTCCTATAAATACATCTGTGTGAAGGGAAGAACTTTTTTCTGTTTTATTTTTAAATTTTATATTTTAAAATTTTGAAATTTAATTTTATTTACTTTTTTATACAGCGGGTTATTATTAGTTATGTATTTTATGCATATACATGTATACAGGTCAATCGCAAACTCCCAACTCATCCCACCACCACCACCCCAGGGCTTCCCACCCTTGGTGTCCATACGTTTGTTCTCTACCTCTGTGTCTCTATTTCTTCCCTGCAAACCAGTTCATCTGTACCATTTTTTAGGTTCCACATATATGCATTAATATACAATATTTGTTTTCCTCTTTCTGACTTACTTCATTCTGTATGACAGTCTCTAGATCCATCGATGTCTCTACAAATGACCCAGTTTCATTCCTTTTTATGGCCGAGTAATATTCCATTTTATATATGTACCCCATCTTTATCCATTCATCTGTCTGTGGGCATTTAGGTTGCTTCCATTACCTGGCTATTGTAAATAGTGCTGCAATGAACCTTGTGGTGAATGTGCCTTTTTGATTTATGGTTGTCTCTGGGTATATGCCCAAAAGTGGGATTGCTGGGTCAGATGGTAATTCTATTTCTAGTTTTTTAAAGGAAACTCCATACTGTTCTCCATAGTGACTGTATCAATTTACATTCCCACCAATAGTGGAAGAGGGCTCCTTTTGTCCACACCCTCCCCAGAATTTGTTGTTTGTAGATTTTCTGATGATGCCGATTCTAACTGGTGTGAGGTGATACCTCATGGTAGTTTTGATTTGCATTTCTCTAATAATTAGTGCTCTTGAGCAGCTTTTCATGTGCGTCTTGGCCATCTCTGTGTCTTCTTTGAAGAAACGTCTCTTTAGATCTTCTGCCCATTTTTGTATTGGGTTGTTTGTTTTCTTAATAAGCTGCATGAGCTGTTTATATATATTGGAGATTAAACCTTTGTCCATTGATTCGTTTGCAACTATTTTCGCCCCTTCTGAGGGATGCCTTTTTCCATTCCCGTGTTTTTAACCAAAAAAGAAAGAAAGAAAAAGAAGCAGAACACTAATGTGCATAAAATATGCCTTTTGAAACGGTCGTTTTGAAATATGGACGTCCTTTAAATTTTTTGGTCAATATGTGGCCCCAGGATTTGTTTTCAGGGCAGGTGTCATTTACAGGCCTGCAATGATTTTGAATATCAACTGACCATTAGCCCTGGGATTAAAGCTGCTGTTGTGTGAAACGGCCACTAGCTGGCAGCAGTTCTCCCTTAACACATCTGGTTACTAGGGCAACAGAGCCTCAATGGACGTCGTGTTCTAGATTGGAATTTAGAATGGAATGTGCCAGGAGAAAGCCCCTCAAGTTTGACTCCCTACTTCTTGTTCGTATTTTTAAATTAATTTTTTTATTTTTTATTATAGCAAGTTTGATTACAATGTTTGGCTTGTTGTAGGTGTGGAAGATGTGGTTCTTTTACACATATACAGATGTCTGTTCTTCCTGGGATCCTTTTCCCATGTACGTTATGACAGAATGTTGAGTAGTCTTCTCTTGGTATTCCGTAGGTCTTTGGTGATTATATATGTCACCTCTGTTTGTATATGTCTGTTAACCCCGATATCGTAATGAAACCAATCCTCACACCTTTCCATTGGTGAACCATAAGTTTGTTGAATGAATCTATGATTGCACTTCTCAGTGGAAATGACTGCCCTGGTTCCTATTTTAGGTAACACCTATAAGTGATATGAAATGATATGTGTCTTTCACTTTCTGACTTACTCCAAGTCACGTGATTACCTCTAGACTCATCTACGGTGCTGCAAATGGCATTGTGTCCTTATTTTCCTTGGCTTCTATTCTGCCTTAGCGAGGTCCATTTTCAACAATGTGATTCCCTGAGGGTTGTGGATTAGCTGACCTGGGCAGCCTTACCCTGCCGGCCGGCCCTCCCCAGGTCTGCCTGGTTGAGGTCAATATAAACAGCGCTCCAGGCAGCAATAGCCCCTGAAGCTGTGCCTGACTCCATATTCTCTGCCCCGTCAGCAGTCTCGGGGCTGTGCTGGTGGGAGGGAGTGAGGGGCCACAGCTTTGTTGGTGGCCCGGTGTGAGTGGGGTTCTGCTGGCCTTTCTGCAGGAGTTGCCAGGCTGCCACCTGTAAAGAAGAGGATGTGTCACCCATACCTTCCGCTGGAATTTCTCTCCGCACAGAGGTGAGGAAGGAAAAAAGCAGTGGGGGCCGGGACAAGACGGGTATCTCAGGCAGGACAATGGAAAGCTTCCGGAAGAGCGCCCGGGGCCAGGATCACCCTGGCTGGCCTGCAGTCACCAAGTTGGCCTGCGTGCTGTCGCTGGTGTGGCTCCACGGCCCTTCCTCTAGGCTTTCAAGCCTTTGTACATATTCAGGTGTTTTACCTGGGAAGGGTGGGAACAGTTCAGCAGCAGCTGGCCTGGGGCTCAGCTCACCTGTATTCAGAGATGCCTCGGCACGGTCCCCCAGCTTTGCAATGAGGACGCTCCTTGCATGGGGGGTGGGTTGCTGGCTGTATGGGAGATGATTCCCCACCTCTGACCAATTTCAGAATTGTTTACCGCTGGAGCAAGTGCCCTGATAGGGTTTTCCTCTGTAAAACTGGTGGGTTCAGGGTTTTTTTTCGTTTATGGTTCAAGTTAGATTTTATTCCTCTTTTATGTATTTATAGATATAAGCATGGAAATAATTCATTCCTATAAATACATCTGTGTGAAGGGAAGAACTTTTTTCTGTTTTATTTTTAAATTTTATATTTTAAAATTTTGAAATTTAATTTTATTTACTTTTTAATACAGCGTGTTATTATTAGTTATGTATTTTATGCATATACATGTATACAGGTCAATCGCAAACTCCCAACTCATCCCACCACCACCACCCCAGGGCTTCCCACACTTGGTGTCCATACGTTTGTTCTCTACCTCTGTGTCTCTATTTCTTCCCTGCAAACCAGTTCATCTGTACCATTTTTTAGGTTCCACATATATGCATTTATATACAATATTTGTTTTCCTCTTTCTGACTTACTTCATTCTGTATGACAGTCTCTAGATCCATCGATGTCTCTACAAATGACCCAGTTTCATTCCTTTTTATGGCCGAGTAATATTCCATTTTATATATGTACCCCATCTTTATCCATTCATCTGTCTGTGGGCATTTAGGTTGCTTCCATTACCTGGCTATTGTAAATAGTGCTGCAATGAACCTTGTGGTGAATGTGCCTTTTTGATTTATGGTTGTCTCTGGGTATATGCCCAAAAGTGGGATTGCTGGGTCAGATGGTAATTCTATTTCTAGTTTTTTAAAGGAAACTCCATACTGTTCTCCATAGTGACTGTATCAATTTACATTCCCACCAATAGTGGAAGAGGGCTCCTTTTGTCCACACCCTCCCCAGAATTTGTTGTTTGTAGATTTTCTGATGATGCCGATTCTAACAGGTGTGAGGTGATACCTCATGGTAGTTTTGATTTGCATTTCTCTAATAATTAGTGCTCTTGAGCAGCTTTTCATGTGCGTCTTGGCCATCTCTGTGTCTTCTTTGAAGAAACGTCTCTTTAGATCTTCTGCCCATTTTTGTATTGGGTTGTTTGTTTTCTTAATAAGCTGCATGAGCTGTTTATATATATTGGAGATTAAACCTTTGTCCATTGATTCGTTTGCAACTATTTTCGCCCCTTCTGAGGGATGCCTTTTTCCATTCCCGTGTTTTTAACCAAAAAAGAAAGAAAGAAAAAGAAGCAGAACACTAATGTGCATAAAATATGCCTTTTGAAACGGTCGTTTTGAAATATGGACGTCCTTTAAATTTTTTGGTCGATATGTGGCCCCAGGATTTGTTTTCAGGGCAGGTGTCATTTACAGGCCTGCAATGATTTTGAATATCAACTGACCATTAGCCCTGGGATTAAAGCTGCTGTTGTGTGAAACGGCCACTAGCTGGCAGCAGTTCTCCCTTAACACATCTGGTTACTAGGGCAACAGAGCCTCAATGGACGTCGTGTTCTAGATTGGAATTTAGAATGGAATGTGCCAGGAGAAAGCCCCTCAAGTTTGACTCCCTACTTCTTGTTCGTATTTTTAAATTAATTTTTTATTTTTTATTATAGCAAGTTTGATTACAATGTTTGGCTTGTTGTAGGTGTGGAAGATGTGGTTCTTTTACACATATACAGATGTCTGTTCTTCCTGGGATCCTTTTCCCATGTACGTTATGACAGAATGTTGAGTAGTCTTCTCTTGGTATTCCGTAGGTCTTTGGTGATTATATATGTCACCTCTGTTTGTATATGTCTGTTAACCCCGATATCGTAATGAAACCAATCCTCACACCTTTCCATTGGTGAACCATAAGTTTGTTGAATGAATCTATGATTGCACTTCTCAGTGGAAATGACTGCCCTGGTTCCTATTTTAGGTAACACCTATAAGTGATATGAAATGATATGTGTCTTTCACTTTCTGACTTACTCCAAGTCACGTGATTACCTCTAGACTCATCTACGGTGCTGCAAATGGCATTGTGTCCTTATTTTCCTTGGCTTCTATTCTGCCTTAGCGAGGTCCATTTTCAACAATGTGATTCCCTGAGGGTTGTGGGTTAGCTGACCTGGGCAGCCTTACCCTGCCGGCCGGCCCTCCCCAGGTCTGCCTGGTTGAGGTCAATATAAACAGCGCTCCAGGCAGCAATAGCCCCTGAAGCTGTGCCTGACTCCATATTCTCTGCCCCGTCAGCAGTCTCGGGGCTGTGCTGGTGGGAGGGAGTGAGGGGCCACAGCTTTGTTGGTGGCCCGGTGTGAGTGGGGTTCTGCTGGCCTTTCTGGAGGAGTTGCCAGGCTGCCACCTGTAAAGAAGAGGATGTGTCACCCATACCTTCCGCTGGAATTTCTCTCCGCACAGAGGTGAGGAAGGAAAATAGCAGTGGGGGCCGGGACAAGAGGGGTATCTCAGGCAGGACAATGGAAAGCTTCCGGAAGAGCGCCCGGGGCCAGGATCACCCTGGCTGGCCTGCACTCACCAAGTTGGCCTGCGTGCTGTCGCTGGTGTGGCTCCACGGCCCTTCCTCTAGGCTTTCAAGCCTTTGTACATATTCAGGTGTTTTACCTGGGAAGGGTGGGAACAGTTCAGCAGCAGCTGGCCTGGGGCTCAGCTCACCTGTATTCAGAGATGCCTCGGCACGGTCCCCCAGCTTTGCAATGAGGACGCTCCTTGCATGGGGGGTGGGTTGCTGGCTGTATGGGAGATGATTCCCCACCTCTGACCAATTTCAGAATTGTTTACCGCTGGAGCAAGTGCCCTGATAGGGTTTTCCTCTGTAAAACTGGTGGGTTCAGGGTTTTTTTTCGTTTATGGTTCAAGTTAGATTTTATTCCTCTTTTATGTATTTATAGATATAAGCATGGAAATAATTCATTCCTATAAATACATCTGTGTGAAGGGAAGAACTTTTTTCTGTTTTATTTTTAAATTTTATATTTTAAAATTTTGAAATTTAATTTTATTTACTTTTTTATACAGCGGGTTATTATTAGTTATGTATTTTATGCATATACATGTATACAGGTCAATCGCAAACTCCCAACTCATCCCACCACCACCACCCCAGGGCTTCCCACACTTGGTGTCCATACGTTTGTTCTCTACCTCTGTGTCTCTATTTCTTCCCTGCAAACCAGTTCATCTGTACCATTTTTTAGGTTCCACATATATGCATTAATATACAATATTTGTTTTCCTCTTTCTGACTTACTTCATTCTGTATGACAGTCTCTAGATCCATCGATGTCTCTACAAATGACCCAGTTTCATTCCTTTTTATGGCCGAGTAATATTCCATTTTATATATGTACCCCATCTTTATCCATTCATCTGTCTGTGGGCATTTAGGTTGCTTCCATTACCTGGCTATTGTAAATAGTGCTGCAATGAACCTTGTGGTGAATGTGCCTTTTTGATTTATGGTTGTCTCTGGGTATATGCCCAAAAGTGGGATTGCTGGGTCAGATGGTAATTCTATTTCTAGTTTTTTAAAGGAAACTCCATACTGTTCTCCATAGTGACTGTATCAATTTACATTCCCACCAATAGTGGAAGAGGGCTCCTTTTGTCCACACCCTCCCCAGAATTTGTTGTTTGTAGATTTTCTGATGATGCCGATTCTAACAGGTGTGAGGTGATACCTCATGGTAGTTTTGATTTGCATTTCTCTAATAATTAGTGCTCTTGAGCAGCTTTTCATGTGCGTCTTGGCCATCTCTGTGTCTTCTTTGAAGAAACGTCTCTTTAGATCTTCTGCCCATTTTTGTATTGGGTTGTTTGTTTTCTTAATAAGCTGCATGAGCTGTTTATATATATTGGAGATTAAACCTTTGTCCATTGATTCGTTTGCAACTATTTTCGCCCCTTCTGAGGGATGCCTTTTTCCATTCCCGTGTTTTTAACCAAAAAAGAAAGAAAGAAAAAGAAGCAGAACACTAATGTGCATAAAATATGCCTTTTGAAACGGTCGTTTTGAAATATGGACGTCCTTTAAATTTTTTGGTCGATATGTGGCCCCAGGATTTGTTTTCAGGGCAGGTGTCATTTACAGGCCTGCAATGATTTTGAATATCAACTGACCATTAGCCCTGGGATTAAAGCTGCTGTTGTGTGAAACGGCCACTAGCTGGCAGCAGTTCTCCCTTAACACATCTGGTTACTAGGGCAACAGAGCCTCAATGGACGTTGTGTTCTAGATTGGAATTTAGAATGGAATGTGCCAGGAGAAAGCCCCTCAAGTTTGACTCCCTACTTCTTGTTCGTATTTTTAAATTAATTTTTTTTATTTTTTATTATAGCAAGTTGGATTACAATGTTTGGCTTGTTGTAGGTGTGGAAGATGTGGTTCTTTTACACATATACAGATGTCTGTTCTTCCTGGGATCCTTTTCCCATGTACGTTATGACAGAATGTTGAGTAGTCTTCTCTTGGTATTCCGTAGGTCTTTGGTGATTATATATGTCACCTCTGTTTGTATATGTCTGTTAACCCCGATATCGTAATGAAACCAATCCTCACACCTTTCCATTGGTGAACCATAAGTTTGTTGAATGAATCTGTGATTGCACTTCTCAGTGGAAATGACTGCCCTGGTTCCTATTTTAGGTAACACCTATAAGTGATATGAAATGATATGTGTCTTTCACTTTCTGACTTACTCCAAGTCACGTGATTACCTCTAGACTCATCTACGGTGCTGCAAATGGCATTGTGTCCTTATTTTCCTTGGCTTCTATTCTGCCTTAGCGAGGTCCATTTTCAACAATGTGATTCCCTGAGGGTTGTGGATTAGCTGACCTGGGCAGCCTTACCCTGCCGGCCGGCCCTCCCCAGGTCTGCCTGGTTGAGGTCAATATAAACAGCGCTCCAGGCAGCAATAGCCCCTGAAGCTGTGCCTGACTCCATATTCTCTGCCCCGTCAGCAGTCTCGGGGCTGTGCTGGTGGGAGGGAGTGAGGGGCCACAGCTTTGTTGGTGGCCCGGTGTGAGTGGGGTTCTGCTGGCCTTTCTGCAGGAGTTGCCAGGCTGCCACCTGTAAAGAAGAGGATGTGTCACCCATACCTTCCGCTGGAATTTCTCTCCGCACAGAGGTGAGGAAGGAAAAAAGCAGTGGGGGCCGGGACAAGAGGGGTATCTCAGGCAGGACAATGGAAAGCTTCCGGAAGAGCGCCCGGGGCCAGGATCACCCTGGCTGGCCTGCAGTCACCAAGTTGGCCTGCGTGCTGTCGCTGGTGTGGCTCCACGGCCCTTCCTCTAGGCTTTCAAGCCTTTGTACATATTCAGGTGTTTTACCTGGGAAGGGTGGGAACAGTTCAGCAGCAGCTGGCCTGGGGCTCAGCTCACCTGTATTCAGAGATGCCTCGGCACGGTCCCCCAGCTTTGCAATGAGGACGCTCCTTGCATGGGGGGTGGGTTGCTGGCTGTATGGGAGATGATTCCCCACCTCTGACCAATTTCAGAATTGTTTACCGCTGGAGCAAGTGCCCTGATAGGGTTTTCCTCTGTAAAACTGGTGGGTTCAGGGTTTTTTTTCGTTTATGGTTCAAGTTAGATTTTATTCCTCTTTTATGTATTTATAGATATAAGCATGGAAATAATTCATTCCTATAAATACATCTGTGTGAAGGGAAGAACTTTTTTCTGTTTTATTTTTAAATTTTATATTTTAAAATTTTGAAATTTAATTTTATTTACTTTTTTATACAGCGGGTTATTATTAGTTATGTATTTTATGCATATACATGTATACAGGTCAATCGCAAACTCCCAACTCATCCCACCACCACCACCCCAGGGCTTCCCACACTTGGTGTCCATACGTTTGTTCTCTACCTCTGTGTCTCTATTTCTTCCCTGCAAACCAGTTCATCTGTACCATTTTTTAGGTTCCACATATATGCATTAATATACAATATTTGTTTTCCTCTTTCTGACTTACTTCATTCTGTATGACAGTCTCTAGATCCATCGATGTCTCTACAAATGACCCAGTTTCATTCCTTTTTATGGCCGAGTAATATTCCATTTTATATATGTACCCCATCTTTATCCATTCATCTGTCTGTGGGCATTTAGGTTGCTTCCATTACCTGGCTATTGTAAATAGTGCTGCAATGAACCTTGTGGTGAATGTGCCTTTTTGATTTATGGTTGTCTCTGGGTATATGCCCAAAAGTGGGATTGCTGGGTCAGATGGTAATTCTATTTCTAGTTTTTTAAAGGAAACTCCATACTGTTCTCCATAGTGACTGTATCAATTTACATTCCCACCAATAGTGGAAGAGGGCTCCTTTTGTCCACACCCTCCCCAGAATTTGTTGTTTGTAGATTTTCTGATGATGCCGATTCTAACAGGTGTGAGGTGATACCTCATGGTAGTTTTGATTTGCATTTCTCTAATAATTAGTGCTCTTGAGCAGCTTTTCATGTGCGTCTTGGCCATCTCTGTGTCTTCTTTGAAGAAACGTCTCTTTAGATCTTCTGCCCATTTTTGTATTGGGTTGTTTGTTTTCTTAATAAGCTGCATGAGCTGTTTATATATATTGGAGATTAAACCTTTGTCCATTGATTCGTTTGCAACTATTTTCGCCCCTTCTGAGGGATGCCTTTTTCCATTCCCGTGTTTTTAACCAAAAAAGAAAGAAAGAAAAAGAAGCAGAACACTAATGTGCATAAAATATGCCTTTTGAAACGGTCGTTTTGAAATATGGACGTCCTTTAAATTTTTTGGTCGATATGTGGCCCCAGGATTTGTTTTCAGGGCAGGTGTCATTTACAGGCCTGCAATGATTTTGAATATCAACTGACCATTAGCCCTGGGATTAAAGCTGCTGTTGTGTGAAACGGCCACTAGCTGGCAGCAGTTCTCCCTTAACACATCTGGTTACTAGGGCAACAGAGCCTCAATGGACGTCGTGTTCTAGATTGGAATTTAGAATGGAATGTGCCAGGAGAAAGCCCCTCAAGTTTGACTCCCTACTTCTTGTTCGTATTTTTAAATTAATTTTTTTATTTTTTATTATAGCAAGTTTGATTACAATGTTTGGCTTGTTGTAGGTGTGGAAGATGTGGTTCTTTTACACATATACAGATGTCTGTTCTTCCTGGGATCCTTTTCCCATGTACGTTATGACAGAATGTTGAGTAGTCTTCTCTTGGTATTCCGTAGGTCTTTGGTGATTATATATGTCACCTCTGTTTGTATATGTCTGTTAACCCCGATATCGTAATGAAACCAATCCTCACACCTTTCCATTGGTGAACCATAAGTTTGTTGAATGAATCTATGATTGCACTTCTCAGTGGAAATGACTGCCCTGGTTCCTATTTTAGGTAACACCTATAAGTGATATGAAATGATATGTGTCTTTCACTTTCTGACTTACTCCAAGTCACGTGATTACCTCTAGACTCATCTACGGTGCTGCAAATGGCATTGTGTCCTTATTTTCCTTGGCTTCTATTCTGCCTTAGCGAGGTCCATTTTCAACAATGTGATTCCCTGAGGGTTGTGGATTAGCTGACCTGGGCAGCCTTACCCTGCCGGCCGGCCCTCCCCAGGTCTGCCTGGTTGAGGTCAATGTAAACAGCGCTCCAGGCAGCAATAGCCCCTGAAGCTGTGCCTGACTCCATATTCTCTGCCCCGTCAGCAGTCTCGGGGCTGTGCTGGTGGGAGGGAGTGAGGGGCCACAGCTTTGTTGGTGGCCCGGTGTGAGTGGGGTTCTGCTGGCCTTTCTGCAGGAGTTGCCAGGCTGCCACCTGTAAAGAAGAGGATGTGTCACCCATACCTTCCGCTGGAATTTCTCTCCGCACAGAGGTGAGGAAGGAAAAAAGCAGTGGGGGCCGGGACAAGAGGGGTATCTCAGGCAGGACAATGGAAAGCTTCCGGAAGAGCGCCCGGGGCCAGGATCACCCTGGCTGGCCTGCAGTCACCAAGTTGGCCTGCGTGCTGTCGCTGGTGTGGCTCCACGGCCCTTCCTCTAGGCTTTCAAGCCTTTGTACATATTCAGGTGTTTTACCTGGGAAGGGTGGGAACAGTTCAGCAGCAGCTGGCCTGGGGCTCAGCTCACCTGTATTCAGAGATGCCTCGGCACGGTCCCCCAGCTTTGCAATGAGGACGCTCCTTGCATGGGGGGTGGGTTGCTGGCTGTATGGGAGATGATTCCCCACCTCTGACCAATTTCAGAATTGTTTACCGCTGGAGCAAGTGCCCTGATAGGGTTTTCCTCTGTAAAACTGGTGGGTTCAGGGTTTTTTTTCGTTTATGGTTCAAGTTAGATTTTATTCCTCTTTTATGTATTTATAGATATAAGCATGGAAATAATTCATTCCTATAAATACATCTGTGTGAAGGGAAGAACTTTTTTCTGTTTTATTTTTAAATTTTATATTTTAAAATTTTGAAATTTAATTTTATTTACTTTTTTATACAGCGGGTTATTATTAGTTATGTATTTTATGCATATACATGTATACAGGTCAGTCGCAAACTCCCAACTCATCCCACCACCACCACCCCATGGCTTCCCACACTTGGTGTCCATACGTTTGTTCTCTACCTCTGTGTCTCTATTTCTTCCCTGCAAACCAGTTCATCTGTACCATTTTTTAGGTTCCACATATATGCATTAATATACAATATTTGTTTTCCTCTTTCTGACTTACTTCATTCTGTATGACAGTCTCTAGATCCATCGATGTCTCTACAAATGACCCAGTTTCATTCCTTTTTATGGCCGAGTAATATTCCATTTTATATATGTACCCCATCTTTATCCATTCATCTGTCTGTGGGCATTTAGGTTGCTTCCATTACCTGGCTATTGTAAATAGTGCTGCAATGAACCTTGTGGTGAATGTGCCTTTTTGATTTATGGTTGTCTCTGGGTATACGCCCAAAAGTGGGATTGCTGGGTCAGATGGTAATTCTATTTCTAGTTTTTTAAAGGAAACTCCATACTGTTCTCCATAGTGACTGTATCAATTTACATTCCCACCAATAGTGGAAGAGGGCTCCTTTTGTCCACACCCTCCCCAGAATTTGTTGTTTGTAGATTTTCTGATGATGCCGATTCTAACAGGTGTGAGGTGATACCTCATGGTAGTTTTGATTTGCATTTCTCTAATAATTAGTGCTCTTGAGCAGCTTTTCATGTGCGTCTTGGCCATCTCTGTGTCTTCTTTGAAGAAACGTCTCTTTAGATCTTCTGCCCATTTTTGTATTGGGTTGTTTGTTTTCTTAATAAGCTGCATGAGCTGTTTATATATATTGGAGATTAAACCTTTGTCCATTGATTCGTTTGCAACTATTTTCGCCCCTTCTGAGGGATGCCTTTTTCCATTCCCGTGTTTTTAACCAAAAAAGAAAGAAAGAAAAAGAAGCAGAACACTAATGTGCATAAAATATGCCTTTTGAAACGGTCGTTTTGAAATATGGACGTCCTTTAAATTTTTTGGTCGATATGTGGCCCCAGGATTTGTTTTCAGGGCAGGTGTCATTTACAGGCCTGCAATGATTTTGAATATCAACTGACCATTAGCCCTGGGATTAAAGCTGCTGTTGTGTGAAACGGCCACTAGCTGGCAGCAGTTCTCCCTTAACACATCTGGTTACTAGGGCAACAGAGCCTCAATGGACGTCGTGTTCTAGATTGGAATTTAGAATGGAATGTGCCAGGAGAAAGCCCCTCAAGTTTGACTCCCTACTTCTTGTTCGTATTTTTAAATTAATTTTTTTATTTTTTATTATAGCAAGTTTGATTACAATGTTTGGCTTGTTATAGGTGTGGAAGATGTGGTTCTTTTACACATATACAGATGTCTGTTCTTCCTGGGATCCTTTTCCCATGTACGTTATGACAGAATGTTGAGTAGTCTTCTCTTGGTATTCCGTAGGTCTTTGGTGATTATATATGTCACCTCTGTTTGTATATGTCTGTTAACCCCGATATCGTAATGAAACCAATCCTCACACCTTTCCATTGGTGAACCATAAGTTTGTTGAATGAATCTATGATTGCACTTCTCAGTGGAAATGACTGCCCTGGTTCCTATTTTAGGTAACACCTATAAGTGATATGAAATGATATGTGTCTTTCACTTTCTGACTTACTCCAAGTCACGTGATTACCTCTAGACTCATCTACGGTGCTGCAAATGGCATTGTGTCCTTATTTTCCTTGGCTTCTATTCTGCCTTAGCGAGGTCCATTTTCAACAATGTGATTCCCTGAGGGTTGTGGATTAGCTGACCTGGGCAGCCTTACCCTGCCGGCCGGCCCTCCCCAGGTCTGCCTGGTTGAGGTCAATGTAAACAGCGCTCCAGGCAGCAATAGCCCCTGAAGCTGTGCCTGACTCCATATTCTCTGCCCCGTCAGCAGTCTCGGGGCTGTGCTGGTGGGAGGGAGTGAGGGGCCACAGCTTTGTTGGTGGCCCGGTGTGAGTGGGGTTCTGCTGGCCTTTCTGCAGGAGTTGCCAGGCTGCCACCTGTAAAGAAGAGGATGTGTCACCCATACCTTCCGCTGGAATTTCTCTCCGCACAGAGGTGAGGAAGGAAAAAAGCAGTGGGGGCCGGGACAAGAGGGGTATCTCAGGCAGGACAATGGAAAGCTTCCGGAAGAGCGCCCGGGGCCAGGATCACCCTGGCTGGCCTGCAGTCACCAAGTTGGCCTGCGTGCTGTCGCTGGTGTGGCTCCACGGCCCTTCCTCTAGGCTTTCAAGCCTTTGTACATATTCAGGTGTTTTACCTGGGAAGGGTGGGAACAGTTCAGCAGCAGCTGGCCTGGGGCTCAGCTCACCTGTATTCAGAGATGCCTCGGCACGGTCCCCCAGCTTTGCAATGAGGACGCTCCTTGCATGGGGGGTGGGTTGCTGGCTGTATGGGAGATGATTCCCCACCTCTGACCAATTTCAGAATTGTTTACCGCTGGAGCAAGTGCCCTGATAGGGTTTTCCTCTGTAAAACTGGTGGGTTCAGGGTTTTTTTTCGTTTATGGTTCAAGTTAGATTTTATTCCTCTTTTATGTATTTATAGATATAAGCATGGAAATAATTCATTCCTATAAATACATCTGTGTGAAGGGAAGAACTTTTTTCTGTTTTATTTTTAAATTTTATATTTTAAAATTTTGAAATTTAATTTTATTTACTTTTTTATACAGCGGGTTATTATTAGTTATGTATTTTATGCATATACATGTATACAGGTCAGTCGCAAACTCCCAACTCATCCCACCACCACCACCCCATGGCTTCCCACACTTGGTGTCCATACGTTTGTTCTCTACCTCTGTGTCTCTATTTCTTCCCTGCAAACCAGTTCATCTGTACCATTTTTTAGGTTCCACATATATGCATTAATATACAATATTTGTTTTCCTCTTTCTGACTTACTTCATTCTGTATGACAGTCTCTAGATCCATCGATGTCTCTACAAATGACCCAGTTTCATTCCTTTTTATGGCCGAGTAATATTCCATTTTATATATGTACCCCATCTTTATCCATTCATCTGTCTGTGGGCATTTAGGTTGCTTCCATTACCTGGCTATTGTAAATAGTGCTGCAATGAACCTTGTGGTGAATGTGCCTTTTTGATTTATGGTTGTCTCTGGGTATACGCCCAAAAGTGGGATTGCTGGGTCAGATGGTAATTCTATTTCTAGTTTTTTAAAGGAAACTCCATACTGTTCTCCATAGTGACTGTATCAATTTACATTCCCACCAATAGTGGAAGAGGGCTCCTTTTGTCCACACCCTCCCCAGAATTTGTTGTTTGTAGATTTTCTGATGATGCCGATTCTAACAGGTGTGAGGTGATACCTCATGGTAGTTTTGATTTGCATTTCTCTAATAATTAGTGCTCTTGAGCAGCTTTTCATGTGCGTCTTGGCCATCTCTGTGTCTTCTTTGAAGAAACGTCTCTTTAGATCTTCTGCCCATTTTTGTATTGGGTTGTTTGTTTTCTTAATAAGCTGCATGAGCTGTTTATATATATTGGAGATTAAACCTTTGTCCATTGATTCGTTTGCAACTATTTTCGCCCCCTCTGAGGGATGCCTTTTTCCATTCCCGTGTTTTTAACCAAAAAAGAAAGAAAGAAAAAGAAGCAGAACACTAATGTGCATAAAATATGCCTTTTGAAACGGTCGTTTTGAAATATGGACGTCCTTTAAATTTTTTGGTCGATATGTGGCCCCAGGATTTGTTTTCAGGGCAGGTGTCATTTACAGGCCTGCAATGATTTTGAATATCAACTGACCATTAGCCCTGGGATTAAAGCTGCTGTTGTGTGAAACGGCCACTAGCTGGCAGCAGTTCTCCCTTAACACATCTGGTTACTAGGGCAACAGAGCCTCAATGGACGTCGTGTTCTAGATTGGAATTTAGAATGGAATGTGCCAGGAGAAAGCCCCTCAAGTTTGACTCCCTACTTCTTGTTCGTATTTTTAAATTAATTTTTTTATTTTTTATTATAGCAAGTTTGATTACAATGTTTGGCTTGTTGTAGGTGTGGAAGATGTGGTTCTTTTACACATATACAGATGTCTGTTCTTCCTGGGATCCTTTTCCCATGTACGTTATGACAGAATGTTGAGTAGTCTTCTCTTGGTATTCCGTAGGTCTTTGGTGATTATATATGTCACCTCTGTTTGTATATGTCTGTTAACCCCGATATCGTAATGAAACCAATCCTCACACCTTTCCATTGGTGAACCATAAGTTTGTTGAATGAATCTATGATTGCACTTCTCAGTGGAAATGACTGCCCTGGTTCCTATTTTAGGTAACACCTATAAGTGATATGAAATGATATGTGTCTTTCACTTTCTGACTTACTCCAAGTCACGTGATTACCTCTAGACTCATCTACGGTGCTGCAAATGGCATTGTGTCCTTATTTTCCTTGGCTTCTATTCTGCCTTAGCGAGGTCCATTTTCAACAATGTGATTCCCTGAGGGTTGTGGATTAGCTGACCTGGGCAGCCTTACCCTGCCGGCCGGCCCTCCCCAGGTCTGCCTGGTTGAGGTCAATGTAAACAGCGCTCCAGGCAGCAATAGCCCCTGAAGCTGTGCCTGACTCCATATTCTCTGCCCCGTCAGCAGTCTCGGGGCTGTGCTGGTGGGAGGGAGTGAGGGGCCACAGCTTTGTTGGTGGCCCGGTGTGAGTGGGGTTCTGCTGGCCTTTCTGCAGGAGTTGCCAGGCTGCCACCTGTAAAGAAGAGGATGTGTCACCCATACCTTCCGCTGGAATTTCTCTCCGCACAGAGGTGAGGAAGGAAAAAAGCAGTGGGGGCCGGGACAAGAGGGGTATCTCAGGCAGGACAATGGAAAGCTTCCGGAAGAGCGCCCGGGGCCAGGATCACCCTGGCTGGCCTGCAGTCACCAAGTTGGCCTGCGTGCTGTCGCTGGTGTGGCTCCACGGCCCTTCCTCTAGGCTTTCAAGCCTTTGTACATATTCAGGTGTTTTACCTGGGAAGGGTGGGAACAGTTCAGCAGCAGCTGGCCTGGGGCTCAGCTCACCTGTATTCAGAGATGCCTCGGCACGGTCCCCCAGCTTTGCAATGAGGACGCTCCTTGCATGGGGGGTGGGTTGCTGGCTGTATGGGAGATGATTCCCCACCTCTGACCAATTTCAGAATTGTTTACCGCTGGAGCAAGTGCCCTGATAGGGTTTTCCTCTGTAAAACTGGTGGGTTCAGGGTTTTTTTTCGTTTATGGTTCAAGTTAGATTTTATTCCTCTTTTATGTATTTATAGATATAAGCATGGAAATAATTCATTCCTATAAATACATCTGTGTGAAGGGAAGAACTTTTTTCTGTTTTATTTTTAAATTTTATATTTTAAAATTTTGAAATTTAATTTTATTTACTTTTTTATACAGCGGGTTATTATTAGTTATGTATTTTATGCATATACATGTATACAGGTCAGTCGCAAACTCCCAACTCATCCCACCACCACCACCCCATGGCTTCCCACACTTGGTGTCCATACGTTTGTTCTCTACCTCTGTGTCTCTATTTCTTCCCTGCAAACCAGTTCATCTGTACCATTTTTTAGGTTCCACATATATGCATTAATATACAATATTTGTTTTCCTCTTTCTGACTTACTTCATTCTGTATGACAGTCTCTAGATCCATCGATGTCTCTACAAATGACCCAGTTTCATTCCTTTTTATGGCCGAGTAATATTCCATTTTATATATGTACCCCATCTTTATCCATTCATCTGTCTGTGGGCATTTAGGTTGCTTCCATTACCTGGCTATTGTAAATAGTGCTGCAATGAACCTTGTGGTGAATGTGCCTTTTTGATTTATGGTTGTCTCTGGGTATACGCCCAAAAGTGGGATTGCTGGGTCAGATGGTAATTCTATTTCTAGTTTTTTAAAGGAAACTCCATACTGTTCTCCATAGTGACTGTATCAATTTACATTCCCACCAATAGTGGAAGAGGGCTCCTTTTGTCCACACCCTCCCCAGAATTTGTTGTTTGTAGATTTTCTGATGATGCCGATTCTAACAGGTGTGAGGTGATACCTCATGGTAGTTTTGATTTGCATTTCTCTAATAATTAGTGCTCTTGAGCAGCTTTTCATGTGCGTCTTGGCCATCTCTGTGTCTTCTTTGAAGAAACGTCTCTTTAGATCTTCTGCCCATTTTTGTATTGGGTTGTTTGTTTTCTTAATAAGCTGCATGAGCTGTTTATATATATTGGAGATTAAACCTTTGTCCATTGATTCGTTTGCAACTATTTTCGCCCCCTCTGAGGGATGCCTTTTTCCATTCCCGTGTTTTTAACCAAAAAAGAAAGAAAGAAAAAGAAGCAGAACACTAATGTGCATAAAATATGCCTTTTGAAACGGTCGTTTTGAAATATGGACGTCCTTTAAATTTTTTGGTCGATATGTGGCCCCAGGATTTGTTTTCAGGGCAGGTGTCATTTACAGGCCTGCAATGATTTTGAATATCAACTGACCATTAGCCCTGGGATTAAAGCTGCTGT
The DNA here is from genome assembly GCF_964165515.1 of Mesoplodon bidens. Taxonomy (NCBI): domain Eukaryota; kingdom Metazoa; phylum Chordata; class Mammalia; order Artiodactyla; family Ziphiidae; genus Mesoplodon; species Mesoplodon bidens. The sequence continues at coordinate 16,630 of NW_027672637.1, read as the reverse complement.
TGTGTGAAACGGCCACTAGCTGGCAGCAGTTCTCCCTTAACACATCTGGTTACTAGGGCAACAGAGCCTCAATGGACGTCGTGTTCTAGATTGGAATTTAGAATGGAATGTGCCAGGAGAAAGCCCCTCAAGTTTGACTCCCTACTTCTTGTTCGTATTTTTAAATTAATTTTTTTATTTTTTATTATAGCAAGTTTGATTACAATGTTTGGCTTGTTGTAGGTGTGGAAGATGTGGTTCTTTTACACATATACAGATGTCTGTTCTTCCTGGGATCCTTTTCCCATGTACGTTATGACAGAATGTTGAGTAGTCTTCTCTTGGTATTCCGTAGGTCTTTGGTGATTATATATGTCACCTCTGTTTGTATATGTCTGTTAACCCCGATATCGTAATGAAACCAATCCTCACACCTTTCCATTGGTGAACCATAAGTTTGTTGAATGAATCTATGATTGCACTTCTCAGTGGAAATGACTGCCCTGGTTCCTATTTTAGGTAACACCTATAAGTGATATGAAATGATATGTGTCTTTCACTTTCTGACTTACTCCAAGTCACGTGATTACCTCTAGACTCATCTACGGTGCTGCAAATGGCATTGTGTCCTTATTTTCCTTGGCTTCTATTCTGCCTTAGCGAGGTCCATTTTCAACAATGTGATTCCCTGAGGGTTGTGGATTAGCTGACCTGGGCAGCCTTACCCTGCCGGCCGGCCCTCCCCAGGTCTGCCTGGTTGAGGTCAATATAAACAGCGCTCCAGGCAGCAATAGCCCCTGAAGCTGTGCCTGACTCCATATTCTCTGCCCCGTCAGCAGTCTCGGGGCTGTGCTGGTGGGAGGGAGTGAGGGGCCACAGCTTTGTTGGTGGCCCGGTGTGAGTGGGGTTCTGCTGGCCTTTCTGCAGGAGTTGCCAGGCTGCCACCTGTAAAGAAGAGGATGTGTCACCCATACCTTCCGCTGGAATTTCTCTCCGCACAGAGGTGAGGAAGGAAAAAAGCAGTGGGGGCCGGGACAAGAGGGGTATCTCAGGCAGGACAATGGAAAGCTTCCGGAAGAGCGCCCGGGGCCAGGATCACCCTGGCTGGCCTGCAGTCACCAAGTTGGCCTGCGTGCTGTCGCTGGTGTGGCTCCACGGCCCTTCCTCTAGGCTTTCAAGCCTTTGTACATATTCAGGTGTTTTACCTGGGAAGGGTGGGAACAGTTCAGCAGCAGCTGGCCTGGGGCTCAGCTCACCTGTATTCAGAGATGCCTCGGCACGGTCCCCCAGCTTTGCAATGAGGACGCTCCTTGCATGGGGGGTGGGTTGCTGGCTGTATGGGAGATGATTCCCCACCTCTGACCAATTTCAGAATTGTTTACCGCTGGAGCAAGTGCCCTGATAGGGTTTTCCTCTGTAAAACTGGTGGGTTCAGGGTTTTTTTTCGTTTATGGTTCAAGTTAGATTTTATTCTTCTTTTGTGTATTTATAGATATAAGCATGGAAATAATTCATTCCTATAAATACATCTGTGTGAAGGGAAGAACTTTTTTCTGTTTTATTTTTAAATTTTATATTTTAAAATTTTGAAATTTAATTTTATTTACTTTTTTATACAGCGGGTTATTATTAGTTATGTATTTTATGCATATACATGTATACAGGTCAGTCGCAAACTCCCAACTCATCCCACCACCACCACCCCATGGCTTCCCACACTTGGTGTCCATACGTTTGTTCTCTACCTCTGTGTCTCTATTTCTTCCCTGCAAACCAGTTCATCTGTACCATTTTTTAGGTTCCACATATATGCATTAATATACAATATTTGTTTTCCTCTTTCTGACTTACTTCATTCTGTATGACAGTCTCTAGATCCATCGATGTCTCTACAAATGACCCAGTTTCATTCCTTTTTATGGCCGAGTAATATTCCATTTTATATATGTACCCCATCTTTATCCATTCATCTGTCTGTGGGCATTTAGGTTGCTTCCATTACCTGGCTATTGTAAATAGTGCTGCAATGAACCTTGTGGTGAATGTGCCTTTTTGATTTATGGTTGTCTCTGGGTATACGCCCAAAAGTGGGATTGCTGGGTCAGATGGTAATTCTATTTCTAGTTTTTTAAAGGAAACTCCATACTGTTCTCCATAGTGACTGTATCAATTTACATTCCCACCAATAGTGGAAGAGGGCTCCTTTTGTCCACACCCTCCCCAGAATTTGTTGTTTGTAGATTTTCTGATGATGCCGATTCTAACAGGTGTGAGGTGATACCTCATGGTAGTTTTGATTTGCATTTCTCTAATAATTAGTGCTCTTGAGCAGCTTTTCATGTGCGTCTTGGCCATCTCTGTGTCTTCTTTGAAGAAACGTCTCTTTAGATCTTCTGCCCATTTTTGTATTGGGTTGTTTGTTTTCTTAATAAGCTGCATGAGCTGTTTATATATATTGGAGATTAAACCTTTGTCCATTGATTCGTTTGCAACTATTTTCGCCCCCTCTGAGGGATGCCTTTTTCCATTCCCGTGTTTTTAACCAAAAAAGAAAGAAAGAAAAAGAAGCAGAACACTAATGTGCATAAAATATGCCTTTTGAAACGGTCGTTTTGAAATATGGACGTCCTTTAAATTTTTTGGTCGATATGTGGCCCCAGGATTTGTTTTCAGGGCAGGTGTCATTTACAGGCCTGCAATGATTTTGAATATCAACTGACCATTAGCCCTGGGATTAAAGCTGCTGTTGTGTGAAACGGCCACTAGCTGGCAGCAGTTCTCCCTTAACACATCTGGTTACTAGGGCAACAGAGCCTCAATGGACGTCGTGTTCTAGATTGGAATTTAGAATGGAATGTGCCAGGAGAAAGCCCCTCAAGTTTGACTCCCTACTTCTTGTTCGTATTTTTAAATTAATTTTTTTATTTTTTATTATAGCAAGTTTGATTACAATGTTTGGCTTGTTGTAGGTGTGGAAGATGTGGTTCTTTTACACATATACAGATGTCTGTTCTTCCTGGGATCCTTTTCCCATGTACGTTATGACAGAATGTTGAGTAGTCTTCTCTTGGTATTCCGTAGGTCTTTGGTGATTATATATGTCACCTCTGTTTGTATATGTCTGTTAACCCCGATATCGTAATGAAACCAATCCTCACACCTTTCCATTGGTGAACCATAAGTTTGTTGAATGAATCTATGATTGCACTTCTCAGTGGAAATGACTGCCCTGGTTCCTATTTTAGGTAACACCTATAAGTGATATGAAATGATATGTGTCTTTCACTTTCTGACTTACTCCAAGTCACGTGATTACCTCTAGACTCATCTACGGTGCTGCAAATGGCATTGTGTCCTTATTTTCCTTGGCTTCTATTCTGCCTTAGCGAGGTCCATTTTCAACAATGTGATTCCCTGAGGGTTGTGGATTAGCTGACCTGGGCAGCCTTACCCTGCCGGCCGGCCCTCCCCAGGTCTGCCTGGTTGAGGTCAATATAAACAGCGCTCCAGGCAGCAATAGCCCCTGAAGCTGTGCCTGACTCCATATTCTCTGCCCCGTCAGCAGTCTCGGGGCTGTGCTGGTGGGAGGGAGTGAGGGGCCACAGCTTTGTTGGTGGCCCGGTGTGAGTGGGGTTCTGCTGGCCTTTCTGCAGGAGTTGCCAGGCTGCCACCTGTAAAGAAGAGGATGTGTCACCCATACCTTCCGCTGGAATTTCTCTCCGCACAGAGGTGAGGAAGGAAAAAAGCAGTGGGGGCCGGGACAAGAGGGGTATCTCAGGCAGGACAATGGAAAGCTTCCGGAAGAGCGCCCGGGGCCAGGATCACCCTGGCTGGCCTGCAGTCACCAAGTTGGCCTGCGTGCTGTCGCTGGTGTGGCTCCACGGCCCTTCCTCTAGGCTTTCAAGCCTTTGTACATATTCAGGTGTTTTACCTGGGAAGGGTGGGAACAGTTCAGCAGCAGCTGGCCTGGGGCTCAGCTCACCTGTATTCAGAGATGCCTCGGCACGGTCCCCCAGCTTTGCAATGAGGACGCTCCTTGCATGGGGGGTGGGTTGCTGGCTGTATGGGAGATGATTCCCCACCTCTGACCAATTTCAGAATTGTTTACCGCTGGAGCAAGTGCCCTGATAGGGTTTTCCTCTGTAAAACTGGTGGGTTCAGGGTTTTTTTTCGTTTATGGTTCAAGTTAGATTTTATTCTTCTTTTGTGTATTTATAGATATAAGCATGGAAATAATTCATTCCTATAAATACATCTGTGTGAAGGGAAGAACTTTTTTCTGTTTTATTTTTAAATTTTATATTTTAAAATTTTGAAATTTAATTTTATTTACTTTTTTATACAGCGGGTTATTATTAGTTATGTATTTTATGCATATACATGTATACAGGTCAGTCGCAAACTCCCAACTCATCCCACCACCACCACCCCATGGCTTCCCACACTTGGTGTCCATACGTTTGTTCTCTACCTCTGTGTCTCTATTTCTTCCCTGCAAACCAGTTCATCTGTACCATTTTTTAGGTTCCACATATATGCATTAATATACAATATTTGTTTTCCTCTTTCTGACTTACTTCATTCTGTATGACAGTCTCTAGATCCATCGATGTCTCTACAAATGACCCAGTTTCATTCCTTTTTATGGCCGAGTAATATTCCATTTTATATATGTACCCCATCTTTATCCATTCATCTGTCTGTGGGCATTTAGGTTGCTTCCATTACCTGGCTATTGTAAATAGTGCTGCAATGAACCTTGTGGTGAATGTGCCTTTTTGATTTATGGTTGTCTCTGGGTATACGCCCAAAAGTGGGATTGCTGGGTCAGATGGTAATTCTATTTCTAGTTTTTTAAAGGAAACTCCATACTGTTCTCCATAGAGACTGTATCAATTTACATTCCCACCAATAGTGGAAGAGGGCTCCTTTTGTCCACACCCTCCCCAGAATTTGTTGTTTGTAGATTTTCTGATGATGCCGATTCTAACAGGTGTGAGGTGATACCTCATGGTAGTTTTGATTTGCATTTCTCTAATAATTAGTGCTCTTGAGCAGCTTTTCATGTGCGTCTTGGCCATCTCTGTGTCTTCTTTGAAGAAACGTCTCTTTAGATCTTCTGCCCATTTTTGTATTGGGTTGTTTGTTTTCTTAATAAGCTGCATGAGCTGTTTATATATATTGGAGATTAAACCTTTGTCCATTGATTCGTTTGCAACTCTTTTCGCCCCTTCTGAGGGATGCCTTTTTCCATTCCCGTGTTTTTAACCAAAAAAGAAAGAAAGAAAAAGAAGCAGAACACTAATGTGCATAAAATATGCCTTTTGAAACGGTCGTTTTGAAATATGGACGTCCTTTAAATTTTTTGGTCGATATGTGGCCCCAGGATTTGTTTTCAGGGCAGGTGTCATTTACAGGCCTGCAATGATTTTGAATATCAACTGACCATTAGCGCTGGGATTAAAGCTGCTGTTGTGTGAAACGGCCACTAGCTGGCAGCAGTTCTCCCTTAACACATCTGGTTATTAGGGCAACAGAGCCTCAATGGACGTCGTGTTCTAGATTGGAATTTAGAATGGAATGTGCCAGGAGAAAGCCCCTCAAGTTTGACTCCCTACTTCTTGTTCGTATTTTTAAATTAATTTTTTTATTTTTTATTATAGCAAGTTTGATTACAATGTTTGGCTTGTTGTAGGTGTGGAAGATGTGGTTCTTTTACACATATACAGATGTCTGTTCTTCCTGGGATCCTTTTCCCATGTACGTTATGACAGAATGTTGAGTAGTCTTCTCTTGGTATTCCGTAGGTCTTTGGTGATTATATATGTCACCTCTGTTTGTATATGTCTGTTAACCCCGATATCGTAATGAAACCAATCCTCACACCTTTCCATTGGTGAACCATAAGTTTGTTGAATGAATCTATGATTGCACTTCTCAGTGGAAATGACTGCCCTGGTTCCTATTTTAGGTAACACCTATAAGTGATATGAAATGATATGTGTCTTTCACTTTCTGACTTACTCCAAGTCACGTGATTACCTCTAGACTCATCTACGGTGCTGCAAATGGCATTGTGTCCTTATTTTCCTTGGCTTCTATTCTGCCTTAGCGAGGTCCATTTTCAACAATGTGATTCCCTGAGGGTTGTGGATTAGCTGACCTGGGCAGCCTTACCCTGCCGGCCGGCCCTCCCCAGGTCTGCCTGGTTGAGGTCAATATAAACAGCGCTCCAGGCAGCAATAGCCCCTGAAGCTGTGCCTGACTCCATATTCTCTGCCCCGTCAGCAGTCTCGGGGCTGTGCTGGTGGGAGGGAGTGAGGGGCCACAGCTTTGTTGGTGGCCCGGTGTGAGTGGGGTTCTGCTGGCCTTTCTGCAGGAGTTGCCAGGCTGCCACCTGTAAAGAAGAGGATGTGTCACCCATACCTTCCGCTGGAATTTCTCTCCGCACAGAGGTGAGGAAGGAAAAAAGCAGTGGGGGCCGGGACAAGACGGGTATCTCAGGCAGGACAATGGAAAGCTTCCGGAAGAGCGCCCGGGGCCAGGATCACCCTGGCTGGCCTGCAGTCACCAAGTTGGCCTGCGTGCTGTCGCTGGTGTGGCTCCACGGCCCTTCCTCTAGGCTTTCAAGCCTTTGTACATATTCAGGTGTTTTACCTGGGAAGGGTGGGAACAGTTCAGCAGCAGCTGGCCTGGGGCTCAGCTCACCTGTATTCAGAGATGCCTCGGCACGGTCCCCGAGCTTTGCAATGAGGACGCTCCTTGCATGGGGGGTGGGTTGCTGGCTGTATGGGAGATGATTCCCCACCTCTGACCAATTTCAGAATTGTTTACCGCTGGAGCAAGTGCCCTGATAGGGTTTTCCTCTGTAAAACTGGTGGGTTCAGGGTTTTTTTTCGTTTATGGTTCAAGTTAGATTTTATTCTTCTTTTATGTATTTATAGATATAAGCATGGAAATAATTCATTCCTATAAATACATCTGTGTGAAGGGAAGAACTTTTTTCTGTTTTATTTTTAAATTTTATATTTTAAAATTTTGAAATTTAATTTTATTTACTTTTTTATACAGCGGGTTATTATTAGTTATGTATTTTATGCATATACATGTATACAGGTCAGTCGCAAACTCCCAACTCATCCCACCACCACCACCCCATGGCTTCCCACACTTGGTGTCCATACGTTTGTTCTCTACCTCTGTGTCTCTATTTCTTCCCTGCAAACCAGTTCATCTGTACCATTTTTTAGGTTCCACATATATGCATTAATATACAATATTTGTTTTCCTCTTTCTGACTTACTTCATTCTGTATGACAGTCTCTAGATCCATCGATGTCTCTACAAATGACCCAGTTTCATTCCTTTTTATGGCCGAGTAATATTCCATTTTATATATGTACCCCATCTTTATCCATTCATCTGTCTGTGGGCATTTAGGTTGCTTCCATTACCTGGCTATTGTAAATAGTGCTGCAATGAACCTTGTGGTGAATGTGCCTTTTTGATTTATGGTTGTCTCTGGGTATACGCCCAAAAGTGGGATTGCTGGGTCAGATGGTAATTCTATTTCTAGTTTTTTAAAGGAAACTCCATACTGTTCTCCATAGAGACTGTATCAATTTACATTCCCACCAATAGTGGAAGAGGGCTCCTTTTGTCCACACCCTCCCCAGAATTTGTTGTTTGTAGATTTTCTGATGATGCCGATTCTAACAGGTGTGAGGTGATACCTCATGGTAGTTTTGATTTGCATTTCTCTAATAATTAGTGCTCTTGAGCAGCTTTTCATGTGCGTCTTGGCCATCTCTGTGTCTTCTTTGAAGAAACGTCTCTTTAGATCTTCTGCCCATTTTTGTATTGGGTTGTTTGTTTTCTTAATAAGCTGCATGAGCTGTTTATATATATTGGAGATTAAACCTTTGTCCATTGATTCGTTTGCAACTATTTTCGCCCCTTCTGAGGGATGCCTTTTTCCATTCCCGTGTTTTTAACCAAAAAAGAAAGAAAGAAAAAGAAGCAGAACACTAATGTGCATAAAATATGCCTTTTGAAACGGTCGTTTTGAAATATGGACGTCCTTTAAATTTTTTGGTCGATATGTGGCCCCAGGATTTGTTTTCAGGGCAGGTGTCATTTACAGGCCTGCAATGATTTTGAATATCAACTGACCATTAGCCCTGGGATTAAAGCTGCTGTTGTGTGAAACGGCCACTAGCTGGCAGCAGTTCTCCCTTAACACATCTGGTTACTAGGGCAACAGAGCCTCAATGGACGTCGTGTTCTAGATTGGAATTTAGAATGGAATGTGCCAGGAGAAAGCCCCTCAAGTTTGACTCCCTACTTCTTGTTCGTATTTTTAAATTAATTTTTTTATTTTTTATTATAGCAAGTTTGATTACAATGTTTGGCTTGTTGTAGGTGTGGAAGATGTGGTTCTTTTACACATATACAGATGTCTGTTCTTCCTGGGATCCTTTTCCCATGTACGTTATGACAGAATGTTGAGTAGTCTTCTCTTGGTATTCCATAGGTCTTTGGTGATTATATATGTCACCTCTGTTTGTATATGTCTGTTAACCCCGATATCGTAATGAAACCAATCCTCACACCTTTCCATTGGTGAACCATAAGTTTGTTGAATGAATCTATGATTGCACTTCTCAGTGGAAATGACTGCCCTGGTTCCTATTTTAGGTAACACCTATAAGTGATATGAAATGATATGTGTCTTTCACTTTCTGACTTACTCCAAGTCACGTGATTACCTCTAGACTCATCTACGGTGCTGCAAATGGCATTGTGTCCTTATTTTCCTTGGCTTCTATTCTGCCTTAGCGAGGTCCATTTTCAACAATGTGATTCCCTGAGGGTTGTGGATTAGCTGACCTGGGCAGCCTTACCCTGCCGGCCGGCCCTCCCCAGGTCTGCCTGGTTGAGGTCAATATAAACAGCGCTCCAGGCAGCAATAGCCCCTGAAGCTGTGCCTGACTCCATATTCTCTGCCCCGTCAGCAGTCTCGGGGCTGTGCTGGTGGGAGGGAGTGAGGGGCCACAGCTTTGTTGGTGGCCCGGTGTGAGTGGGGTTCTGCTGGCCTTTCTGCAGGAGTTGCCAGGCTGCCACCTGTAAAGAAGAGGATGTGTCACCCATACCTTCCGCTGGAATTTCTCTCCGCACAGAGGTGAGGAAGGAAAAAAGCAGTGGGGGCCGGGACAAGAGGGGTATCTCAGGCAGGACAATGGAAAGCTTCCGGAAGAGCGCCCGGGGCCAGGATCACCCTGGCTGGCCTGCAGTCACCAAGTTGGCCTGCGTGCTGTCGCTGGTGTGGCTCCACGGCCCTTCCTCTAGGCTTTCAAGCCTTTGTACATATTCAGGTGTTTTACCTGGGAAGGGTGGGAACAGTTCAGCAGCAGCTGGCCTGGGGCTCAGCTCACCTGTATTCAGAGATGCCTCGGCACGGTCCCCCAGCTTTGCAATGAGGACGCTCCTTGCATGGGGGGTGGGTTGCTGGCTGTATGGGAGATGATTCCCCACCTCTGACCAATTTCAGAATTGTTTACCGCTGGAGCAAGTGCCCTGATAGGGTTTTCCTCTGTAAAACTGGTGGGTTCAGGGTTTTTTTTCGTTTATGGTTCAAGTTAGATTTTATTCTTCTTTTATGTATTTATAGATATAAGCATGGAAATAATTCATTCCTATAAATACATCTGTGTGAAGGGAAGAACTTTTTTCTGTTTTATTTTTAAATTTTATATTTTAAAATTTTGAAATTTAATTTTATTTACTTTTTTATACAGCGGGTTATTATTAGTTATGTATTTTATGCATATACATGTATACAGGTCAGTCGCAAACTCCCAACTCATCCCACCACCACCACCCCATGGCTTCCCACACTTGGTGTCCATACGTTTGTTCTCTACCTCTGTGTCTCTATTTCTTCCCTGCAAACCAGTTCATCTGTACCATTTTTTAGGTTCCACATATATGCATTAATATACAATATTTGTTTTCCTCTTTCTGACTTACTTCATTCTGTATGACAGTCTCTAGATCCATCCTTGTCTCTACAAATGACCCAGTTTCATTCCTTTTTATGGCCGAGTAATATTCCATTTTATATATGTACCCCATCTTTATCCATTCATCTGTCTGTGGGCATTTAGGTTGCTTCCATTACCTGGCTATTGTAAATAGTGCTGCAATGAACCTTGTGGTGAATGTGCCTTTTTGATTTATGGTTGTCTCTGGGTATACGCCCAAAAGTGGGATTGCTGGGTCAGATGGTAATTCTATTTCTAGTTTTTTAAAGGAAACTCCATACTGTTCTCCATAGAGACTGTATCAATTTACATTCCCACCAATAGTGGAAGAGGGCTCCTTTTGTCCACACCCTCCCCAGAATTTGTTGTTTGTAGATTTTCTGATGATGCCGATTCTAACAGGTGTGAGGTGATACCTCATGGTAGTTTTGATTTGCATTTCTCTAATAATTAGTGCTCTTGAGCAGCTTTTCATGTGCGTCTTGGCCATCTCTGTGTCTTCTTTGAAGAAACGTCTCTTTAGATCTTCTGCCCATTTTTGTATTGGGTTGTTTGTTTTCTTAATAAGCTGCATGAGCTGTTTATATATATTGGAGATTAAACCTTTGTCCATTGATTCGTTTGCAACTCTTTTCGCCCCTTCTGAGGGATGCCTTTTTCCATTCCCGTGTTTTTAACCAAAAAAGAAAGAAAGAAAAAGAAGCAGAACACTAATGTGCATAAAATATGCCTTTTGAAACGGTCGTTTTGAAATATGGACGTCCTTTAAATTTTTTGGTCGATATGTGGCCCCAGGATTTGTTTTCAGGGCAGGTGTCATTTACAGGCCTGCAATGATTTTGAATATCAACTGACCATTAGCCCTGGGATTAAAGCTGCTGTTGGGTGAAACGGCCACTAGCTGGCAGCAGTTCTCCCTTAACACATCTGGTTACTAGGGCAACAGAGCCTCAATGGACGTCGTGTTCTAGATTGGAATTTAGAATGGAATGTGCCAGGAGAAAGCCCCTCAAGTTTGACTCCCTACTTCTTGTTCGTATTTTTAAATTAATTTTTTTATTTTTTATTATAGCAAGTTTGATTACAATGTTTGGCTTGTTGTAGGTGTGGAAGATGTGGTTCTTTTACACATATACAGATGTCTGTTCTTCCTGGGATCCTTTTCCCATGTACGTTATGACAGAATGTTGAGTAGTCTTCTCTTGGTATTCCGTAGGTCTTTGGTGATTATATATGTCACCTCTGTTTGTATATGTCTGTTAACCCCGATATCGTAATGAAACCAATCCTCACACCTTTCCATTGGTGAACCATAAGTTTGTTGAATGAATCTATGATTGCACTTCTCAGTGGAAATGACTGCCCTGGTTCCTATTTTAGGTAACACCTATAAGTGATATGAAATGATATGTGTCTTTCACTTTCTGACTTACTCCAAGTCACGTGATTACCTCTAGACTCATCTACGGTGCTGCAAATGGCATTGTGTCCTTATTTTCCTTGGCTTCTATTCTGCCTTAGCGAGGTCCATTTTCAACAATGTGATTCCCTGAGGGTTTTGGATTAGCTGACCTGGGCAGCCTTACCCTGCCGGCCGGCCCTCCCCAGGTCTGCCTGGTTGAGGTCAATATAAACAGCGCTCCAGGCAGCAATAGCCCCTGAAGCTGTGCCTGACTCCATATTCTCTGCCCCGTCAGCAGTCTCGGGGCTGTGCTGGTGGGAGGGAGTGAGGGGCCACAGCTTTGTTGGTGGCCCGGTGTGAGTGGGGTTCTGCTGGCCTTTCTGCAGGAGTTGCCAGGCTGCCACCTGTAAAGAAGAGGATGTGTCACCCATACCTTCCGCTGGAATTTCTCTCCGCACAGAGGTGAGGAAGGAAAAAAGCAGTGGGGGCCGGGACAAGACGGGTATCTCAGGCAGGACAATGGAAAGCTTCCGGAAGAGCGCCCGGGGCCAGGATCACCCTGGCTGGCCTGCAGTCACCAAGTTGGCCTGCGTGCTGTCGCTGGTGTGGCTCCACGGCCCTTCCTCTAGGCTTTCAAGCCTTTGTACATATTCAGGTGTTTTACCTGGGAAGGGTGGGAACAGTTCAGCAGCAGCTGGCCTGGGGCTCAGCTCACCTGTATTCAGAGATGCCTCGGCACGGTCCCCCAGCTTTGCAATGAGGACGCTCCTTGCATGGGGGGTGAGTTGCTGGCTGTATGGGAGATGATTCCCCACCTCTGACCAATTTCAGAATTGTTTACCGCTGGAGCAAGTGCCCTGATAGGGTTTTCCTCTGTAAAACTGGTGGGTTCAGGGTTTTTTTTCGTTTATGGTTCAAGTTAGATTTTATTCTTCTTTTATGTATTTATAGATATAAGCATGGAAATAATTCATTCCTATAAATACATCTGTGTGAAGGGAAGAACTTTTTTCTGTTTTATTTTTAAATTTTATATTTTAAAATTTTGAAATTTAATTTTATTTACTTTTTTATACAGCGGGTTATTATTAGTTATGTATTTTATGCATATACATGTATACAGGTCAGTCGCAAACTCCCAACTCATCCCACCACCACCACCCCATGGCTTCCCACACTTGGTGTCCATACGTTTGTTCTCTACCTCTGTGTCTCTATTTCTTCCCTGCAAACCAGTTCATCTGTACCATTTTTTAGGTTCCACATATATGCATTAATATACAATATTTGTTTTCCTCTTTCTGACTTACTTCATTCTGTATGACAGTCTCTAGATCCATCGATGTCTCTACAAATGACCCAGTTTCATTCCTTTTTATGGCCGAGTAATATTCCATTTTATATATGTACCCCATCTTTATCCATTCATCTGTCTGTGGGCATTTAGGTTGCTTCCATTACCTGGCTATTGTAAATAGTGCTGCAATGAACCTTGTGGTGAATGTGCCTTTTTGATTTATGGTTGTCTCTGGGTATACGCCCAAAAGTGGGATTGCTGGGTCAGATGGTAATTCTATTTCTAGTTTTTTAAAGGAAACTCCATACTGTTCTCCATAGTGACTGTATCAATTTACATTCCCACCAATAGTGGAAGAGGGCTCCTTTTGTCCACACCCTCCCCAGAATTTGTTGTTTGTAGATTTTCTGATGATGCCGATTCTAACAGGTGTGAGGTGATACCTCATGGTAGTTTTGATTTGCATTTCTCTAATAATTAGTGCTCTTGAGCAGCTTTTCATGTGCGTCTTGGCCATCTCTGTGTCTTCTTTGAAGAAACGTCTCTTTAGATCTTCTGCCCATTTTTGTATTGGGTTGTTTGTTTTCTTAATAAGCTGCATGAGCTGTTTATATATATTGGAGATTAAACCTTTGTCCATTGATTCGTTTGCAACTCTTTTCGCCCCTTCTGAGGGATGCCTTTTTCCATTCCCGTGTTTTTAACCAAAAAAGAAAGAAAGAAAAAGAAGCAGAACACTAATGTGCATAAAATATGCCTTTTGAAACGGTCGTTTTGAAATATGGACGTCCTTTAAATTTTTTGGTCGATATGTGGCCCCAGGATTTGTTTTCAGGGCAGGTGTCATTTACAGGCCTGCAATGATTTTGAATATCAACTGACCATTAGCCCTGGGATTAAAGCTGCTGTTGGGTGAAACGGCCACTAGCTGGCAGCAGTTCTCCCTTAACACATCTGGTTACTAGGGCAACAGAGCCTCAATGGACGTCGTGTTCTAGATTGGAATTTAGAATGGAATGTGCCAGGAGAAAGCCCCTCAAGCTTGACTCCCTACTTCTTGTTCGTATTTTTAAATTAATTTTTTTATTTTTTATTATAGCAAGTTTGATTACAATGTTTGGCTTGTTGTAGGTGTGGAAGATGTGGTTCTTTTACACATATACAGATGTCTGTTCTTCCTGGGATCCTTTTCCCATGTACGTTATGACAGAATGTTGAGTAGTCTTCTCTTGGTATTCCATAGGTCTTTGGTGATTATATATGTCACCTCTGTTTGTATATGTCTGTTAACCCCGATATCGTAATGAAACCAATCCTCACACCTTTCCATTGGTGAACCATAAGTTTGTTGAATGAATCTATGATTGCACTTCTCAGTGGAAATGACTGCCCTGGTTCCTATTTTAGGTAACACCTATAAGTGATATGAAATGATATGTGTCTTTCACTTTCTGACTTACTCCAAGTCACGTGATTACCTCTAGACTCATCTACGGTGCTGCAAATGGCATTGTGTCCTTATTTTCCTTGGCTTCTATTCTGCCTTAGCGAGGTCCATTTTCAACAATGTGATTCCCTGAGGGTTGTGGATTAGCTGACCTGGGCAGCCTTACCCTGCCGGCCGGCCCTCCCCAGGTCTGCCTGGTTGAGGTCAATATAAACAGCGCTCCAGGCAGCAATAGCCCCTGAAGCTGTGCCTGACTCCATATTCTCTGCCCCGTCAGCAGTCTCGGGGCTGTGCTGGTGGGAGGGAGTGAGGGGCCACAGCTTTGTTGGTGGCCCGGTGTGAGTGGGGTTCTGCTGGCCTTTCTGCAGGAGTTGCCAGGCTGCCACCTGTAAAGAAGAGGATGTGTCACCCATACCTTCCGCTGGAATTTCTCTCCGCACAGAGGTGAGGAAGGAAAAAAGCAGTGGGGGCCGGGACAAGAGGGGTATCTCAGGCAGGACAATGGAAAGCTTCCGGAAGAGCGCCCGGGGCCAGGATCACCCTGGCTGGCCTGCAGTCACCAAGTTGGCCTGCGTGCTGTCGCTGGTGTGGCTCCACGGCCCTTCCTCTAGGCTTTCAAGCCTTTGTACATATTCAGGTGTTTTACCTGGGAAGGGTGGGAACAGTTCAGCAGCAGCTGGCCTGGGGCTCAGCTCACCTGTATTCAGAGATGCCTCGGCACGGTCCCCCAGCTTTGCAATGAGGACGCTCCTTGCATGGGGGGTGGGTTGCTGGCTGTATGGGAGATGATTCCCCACCTCTGACCAATTTCAGAATTGTTTACCGCTGGAGCAAGTGCCCTGATAGGGTTTTCCTCTGTAAAACTGGTGGGTTCAGGGTTTTTTTTCGTTTATGGTTCAAGTTAGATTTTATTCCTCTTTTATGTATTTATAGATATAAGCATGGAAATAATTCATTCCTATAAATACATCTGTGTGAAGGGAAGAACTTTTTTCGTGTTTTATTTTTAAATTTTATATTTTAAAATTTTGAAATTTAATTTTATTTACTTTTTTATACAGCGGGTTATTATTAGTTATGTATTTTATGCATATACATGTATACAGGTCAATCGCAAACTCCCAACTCATCCCACCACCACCAACCCAGGGCTTCCCACACTTGGTGTCCATACGTTTGTTCTCTACCTCTGTGTCTCTATTTCTTCCCTGCAAACCAGTTCATCTGTACCATTTTTTAGGTTCCACATATATGCATTAATATACAATATTTGTTTTCCTCTTTCTAACTTACTTCATTCTGTATGACAGTCTCTAGATCCATCGATGTCTCTACAAATGACCCAGTTTCATTCCTTTTTATGGCCGAGTAATATTCCATTTTATATATGTACCCCATCTTTATCCATTCATCTGTCTGTGGGCATTTAGGTTGCTTCCATTACCTGGCTATTGTAAATAGTGCTGCAATGAACCTTGTGGTGAATGTGCCTTTTTGATTTATGGTTGTCTCTGGGTATACGCCCAAAAGTGGGATTGCTGGGTCAGATGGTAATTCTATTTCTAGTTTTTTAAAGGAAACTCCATACTGTTCTCCATAGTGACTGTATCAATTTACATTCCCACCAATAGTGGAAGAGGGCTCCTTTTGTCCACACCCTCCCCAGAATTTGTTGTTTGTAGATTTTCTGATGATGCCGATTCTAACAGGTGTGAGGTGATACCTCATGGTAGTTTTGATTTGCATTTCTCTAATAATTAGTGCTCTTGAGCAGCTTTTCATGTGCGTCTTGGCCATCTCTGTGTCTTCTTTGAAGAAACGTCTCTTTAGATCTTCTGCCCATTTTTGTATTGGGTTGTTTGTTTTCTTAATAAGCTGCATGAGCTGTTTATATATATTGGAGATTAAACCTTTGTCCATTGATTCGTTTGCAACTATTTTCGCCCCTTCTGAGGGATGCCTTTTTCCATTCCCGTGTTTTTAACCAAAAAAGAAAGAAAGAAAAAGAAGCAGAACACTAATGTGCATAAAATATGCCTTTTGAAACGGTCGTTTTGAAATATGGACGTCCTTTAAATTTTTTGGGCGATATGTGGCCCCAGGATTTGTTTTCAGGGCAGGTGTCATTTACAGGCCTGCAATGATTTTGAATATCAACTGACCATTAGCCCTGGGATTAAAGCTGCTGTTGGGTGAAACGGCCACTAGCTGGCAGCAGTTCTCCCTTAACACATCTGGTTACTAGGGCAACAGAGCCTCAATGGACGTCGTGTTCTAGATTGGAATTTAGAATGGAATGTGCCAGGAGAAAGCCCCTCAAGTTTGACTCCCTACTTCTTGTTCGTATTTTTAAATTAATTTTTTTATTTTTTATTATAGCAAGTTTGATTACAATGTTTGGCTTGTTGTAGGTGTGGAAGATGTGGTTCTTTTACACATATACAGATGTCTGTTCTTCCTGG